>NC_063277.1:18195952-18508524 GCF_910591885.1 Bombus terrestris | reverse complement strand
TCTAAATCGAATTACGAATACCAGAACATGATTATTAATTGTTCATCTTCTTTGAAAGCTGGAACTTCTTAGAAACGATCAGAGGAATTAAGTACTCAGCGTTTAAACATAAATGAACTTATATCGTCGTGTTCGATTTACGAATGTGCCGTCAGATTCTCCGTTTCGTTAGCTACGTTTCTGAGAAACGTGCCTTCGTTGGAACTCGCGAGGTCACTTGCTCGCTCAGTGTCGCGCGAATAGACGACCGCGGTAAGCATAGTAGGCGTAGTAGCTGCGTCATCAGACGCGTGCCGCAACGATGCATCACGGAATGACGGGCATCGCGGTGAAGCAGTTTGGTCGGTCACAAATCACACCGGTTGCCTCTTGTTACGATGCATGTGCTCACGTACATTGTCGGGTGAACCTGGTGCCTGTCTCTGACTATCGTTTCGAGAAAAATTCATGGTAACGCCGCCCTCGCACGAATGTTCCCAATTATGACAATACCTTTATTTGGTCAGCTGTCGTGATCGTAATGTCAGAGTGTCATCGTCAGTCATTTATATTTGCAAAATAATACAGTGGAATGCTATGAAATTCTAGATATAGACCCTGCATTAATCGAAGGTTAATTATTTCGAGTCATAGTGCTGTCTATTACTAATTACTTGCGTTTCCTTTTTCGTGGGTTGCTTATGTCAAATTTGTCACTATTCGAGTTTCGTACTACTTTCAACTACCTTGTAGAATATCTAAAATCCCAAATCTTCCTATAGATGATTTAGATCAATTCTAAATTAAAGTTCATTTATCAAAGCTCTGCAATATCGAAAGCTACGTTCGCAATTCGCTCTTAGCTACGTCACTCGTGCTTTTCTTACGTCGTCTACTTAACAAGATTCCCCTTTTGTCTTTGATCCAGCTGGCGTTTCACCAGTGGCCAGGTAACTTGATTGCCAGCGCACAGTCGGGCATGTTTTCAAATTGGACAGGACTCGAGTTAACTTTCTATTCGGGGTGCACGCGACACGCCAGGCTAACGTATGTACGGTTATCCCGCGTCAAGTCGAATTATATTTTCCTCGTTCCCGCGAGCGACGTTGCGCGATAAACTCGTTTCTTTCCTTTTGTTTGCCACCCTTGCCTTGGTTTCGTATATACCGTGGCCTTCGTGATTTCTCGAGCGAACACGAACGAGCGTGCTGGGACTGCCGAGTCACCTACCGATACACGAAGATCGTTTTTCGCTCTATGCCGCGCCCTGACTTTCGATGCTCTTCCCTACCGCTTACTTCTTACTTCTTCCACTGCCTTTCGCTGGATACTGTTGTTCCGAATTAGTACTTCCGATAAATTATTCCCTTTTTCGAAGTTAAATCGGCATTATCGTATTTTTCTGACACGTCTTCCTATGGTTGCGATCCAATGACCTGTTTCGAGGTTACAGCGTACCAAGGCAATGAATTTGTCTTGACATCAGTTTCGACGCAATGGGATAAAAATACATAGGCTCGCTAGAAAAAAAAAAAGCTCCAAATACCCTGAAACCTCTTAAGAAAATAATCTTCAAATAGTATAATTTTAAAAATTAAACTTACTTGGGTGTTTTATTTCTCGTGACTTACTCTATTGACATTTTCACTAGAAATTTTAGGTTTACGATTAATCTCTTCGGATCCATAGCTTCTTCGTTGCCTAGTTTCCTTGATCCTACATATTGAAGTTGAAGAGCAGGATCCGTCAGTGGCAGTAGTCAAACAATCGGTTCTCACCTTTCGATGAAAAGACGTGCAACGCTGGTTGCCCGATCTCAGGGTGAAACACGCGAATGCTCGTGCATATCCTTCTCCGTGTTCGGTTTCTTCGTCTCGTCCTCGTGTTGCTCGGCTGAGCCGTGGGAAGCGTAGGTGGTCTCGGCTGGGCAATGCCTGCCTCTCGATCTCCGACCGCGATAACGGGCCGTTGACTCTGCTCCACGTGCACGGGAGCAGAAAGGGCAGCGAGGTGCCGGTCGGGTGAGAATTCGGTGCCTAATTTGGGAAGGTTCGGTACCGAGGCTCTCTCTGGCCTTCGAGGTTCGAAGGGGCGGCCACCGATAGAATGAGATAACGCGATTCGTGACCGTTCAGCCGTCCCTTTTCCCACGACCTTCTTAAAAATCCCGCGGTCATTATTTTTGCAGGGGCCAGCCTACGCTACGCGTACCTGGAGGTTTCGTTCTCTTTCTCTTTCCTTTCTTTTTTCTCTCACTTTTATTTGGAAGGTTATTAGTTCTTTGGAAGGAATCGTTAACTTTTGCCAGACTTTAATACGTCTTCTTGGATTTCTCGATGGACGCGGAATTTTAAAAGAGAAATTTTCGACAGCGATAGGTTTGAACAAGTGGCGACGAAAAATTTAAAAGCATCGGTCATTAGCGTTTGAGGATTTAAGAACAAACGAAATATTTATCGTAGTTGAGTCGTCGTCTCTAGCACGAATTTAACGCGTATCGTCAGACAAGGAGTTGAATTATATTATTAGTAGAAAACATTCTGCTTCTGTAGAAAACATGGTCCGAATCAGAAGAAGAATATTAGCTTAACGATCTCTAAAGATATTCGTTCTCAACACCCGGAAGAATCGTCTGCCGTTAGAGCAGTAATCGGTCCGTTTTAATCGCTCCAAGATAGAAAATATCGATTTCCTGGTCGTAATTTCGTAGCAAACAAACGCTTCGTTAACGGCTATTTACTCAGTTACTCGTTTGTTTTTCATTCTTACCAGGTACCGACCGGTCCCTCCCTTATTTAATTAGGCTCCGATTAGCTGCGCAGTTTTGTGCAAATACTTCTTTAGCAGCGCGCTGAAAACGCTCATTAAGGGACCGGCTATCGAGTTACCGTGCCTAGTAACGAGCAGCGATTGTTTACGATCTTAGAAAATTCCACCGCGTCCACGATCGCTGTGCTTTTAACGTGGTGGACGTTGGTCCTCCTTGGCAAACGCTGGCCAACGCGAAAGTCGGTGATAATTGCGCGCCTTTTGCCAGTCTGTCTTCGTTTTCGTTTGGTTGTACGCCATAATATTGACAAATGACGGTCCAACGTTCAGCAACGACGAGGTCCTTCGTTTAGCATGAGATTCGCAGGAAAAACGCGTTGCTGAGAGCGAAAAGTAAACCTTTATTCGGAACTCTGCTTCGTTAACAGTGGATATTATTATAGCTATCGCATTACTTTTCAATTCGATCAAGTTTTATTTGATCTTAATTGATATAAATAAGGTTCTTGTTTGATCGTAATTTTTATTTTATTCGAATTATTTAAGGTGGAATGTACGTTTCGTTGACTTAAATTGATAATACTTCCTGATAACTTTTAAAAGAAAGGTGATAATACGCTCGTTTAAAATAATTAGATGTGCTACGTGTCGATAAAGAGCTACGATATTAAGTGTGTATGTGGATTTTGATTTAACCTAGTCTAATGTCGTATTTCGTTTGTGCGTCTTTTAAAATTTTAGAATATCGCATTGTTCTTAATGTTTTTGAATTAGCTATAGTATTCTTAGTATTCCCGTACCAACTATGCTGCTTCGACTCATCTTCTTTTTAAAAAGCAGCAAACATATTTCTTCGCTAGAACGGAAGAACGTAACTTGCGTTTAACCATGCGTGTCTGCGTGCTCCCAAATGAAAGAATGAAAACGCCAGCGTACGGTTTATAAGCCAATTTCGGATATCGTCGCCGAGCCATTATTTTTCACGGAAGAAAGATGAACAAAACGCGTCTTTCCCTCTTACCGAGCGAGATTATTTAATGTAACGCGAATTTTTCTCGCGAATTAGCAGCCAGTAGAGTTTCTGAATTTACTATCCAGATTAAATGGCCACCAGCTGCGGTAGAGGTTTAATTCAAAATCTTGGCCAACGTCTGATTAAATTGCCAGTCATTCACTCCGGTTGATTATTTGCTCTTCTTAACTGAGATTAGTCGGACTCTTATTACCATCCCTCTCGTCGTGCCGTTCCGATTCGACATTTCCTCCATCTATTCCGCTTTCTTCGGCCTACAAATTACGAATTGCGTTGGTCGTTGTTACAGACCGAACACAGGGAGAGGAAAGTTTTACGACGATATCGCGTTTGCCGCTGCGAATTGGTCTGTTTCGCCGACATTACGCCCGAATTTCGCGATAAACGCGAAACGAAGCTAATTACTGAACGTTCAGGCTTTTGATTCTCTCGTATCTCAAGCCGACTTTGGTATTTTCCACGCGACGTGGTTGAAATTGCGGCGCGCAAGGAAAATAACTCCGATGGTTGTGTCGATCGTTCGTAAAATCGTCGTTCCCGTTTCGTTGGTCACCGAGGCCGCACCAACGCGAGCTTCGCGTTTTTCAATCTCCTATTCTCCGGCGCGTTATCCACGCGAAATTGTCCACCACCGAAGTAAAGTTGATATTTTCCAGGAAAAATATAACGTAGCAGGCTCGACCGACTTCCTCAACGTATCACCTCTCAAACGTTTTTCGCAACCTATATGTAAAGTACGAGTTCGACAAAACGCGAAATTTTAACAAATTCGGAATTTGAGATTGCGGTCGGGTAGTTCTTCGCGTTATAGCTTTTGCACGATCCTTCGTTACGCGACTATCCAAATCTGACTGTAATCCTGTTTAAACAGCAAACTGGATGACTTAAATTGTTTCGTTTTAGAGAGAGTGATAAAAGAGGTGTTTAATTTTTTTCTTTTCAAGAGGTTTCAAGGATGCTTTTGTATGGTAGGAGAGAGAGAGAGAGAGAGAGAGAGATTAAAATTTTCAAGATCGATGGTGAAGTTATCAAACAAGTTGTTATTAGTTAATAAACTACAATATTATATATACATAGATCATCACATATTGCAACAACGTTATTTTATTCATCCATTTGATCCTTCTGATTCGTTGAAAATTAGAAACTTTTAAAACTTGTCGAAGTGTTTGCGTATTGAATAGCAGTTATAATAGCGATAGTTACTCGAAAACATGCGTTCGCGGTAATAGCCACTCAATTTTCTTGCAAACTTTTCCATACTCTTTGGTCGAGGAGAAAGTTCAAATTGCTTCAAACGTGATTCGAAATTAAAAGTTCCCGGAGGTGTTGAAAAATTTTGCAAGATTCAATAGGCTTAACGAACTTCAATGTCCCAGAAGTCTGGAAAGTTTCGAACGTTTTGGAAAGATCTTCAGCCTTAAAACATCAAGATTTTTAAAAGCTTCAGCGGTGAAGTGACTAATTGGTCTTACGCTACCACGCTTAATCCTGTTTTAAAAATACGCAAGATGTTCAAAACGGCGCGTGTAATTTCTTCCAAATTTGTTCACTTTACTCTGAGACGCGTTATACTCAAAAGAGCATCGTTGCGCGTTACATAATACAGATACGAATTTCTCGATCTCACGAAGGTTCTGGCATAAGTGCTAAGTTTTTTTCGACTCGACCTTCTTGCCGGAGAATTCATCATGCTGCTGATTCCGTGGCCAAAATCTTTCTAGAAAACTCTTATCGCTATCGGAGCATCGTGAGCCCGAGTGACCCCGAGTGACCCCGAGTCATCGTCTCGGTGCACGCGTTCCTCGGCAACGACCTCATCTTCCCTAGAGAGAAGTCGCCGCTAACACGTAGCTACAAGATCAGGCATAATTAAATATTGACGCGTCATCGAGTTGATTTAAATTGAAGAGAGGCAACATTTTTCGAAGATTTTTACTTTCACGCGATGACCGAAGATCCCTGTCTCTTCAGTCCCGACCTCGTCGACGATACAACGGCCGATCTGCGTAAAATTTACTTGCAACCGAACCACCACCATTTTCGGCAACCACCCGCCGAAAAAGAGAGAAGGAAAGAGACGAAGAATAACGCGAAGCGAGAACGAAACTTGGAAGCAGAAAGGGGAGACAAGGGAACAGAGTGCGGCGGCTCGATCCCATGGGTGTACGATGATCGATTGAAACGTTAACGAAATAAAGCGGCGCATCAGTCGCCGCGAAATCCATCGTGCTCTTTTCTGCCGCGTTCTCCCGCGTGTCCGCTCGGAGGTGATTAAAATTCGCGGAGGGGAAAGCCATGCCGTGGCGGCGGCCTCGCGTGGCCGGAGGAGGCAGTGATGGCTCTGGACGAGAAGTCGTCGGTGTCGCGTCGTCGCGTCCCTCCATGTTCCACGGGGCCACGGGACATTAATCATGCGAACTGACGCGGACTGACATCAAACGCGAATTTACAGCAGGCCGCCGCGGAGCCTGTTCGATTTCACGGGGACTGGGGTGAACGCGAAATTTGTCAACCGATTCTTCCTGCCTCCAAGCGCGACAGCAGATTCGTTATTGCGTATTAAATCTGCGCGTGTAGCCTCGTGAATCCATTTCCGCGTGCCCTCTCGAATAAAGATCCTGACTCATCCGCATAAAAATCACTTTGACGCGATGGTGACATGCACGAGGACCGATATTCAAACGGCCAACGTACCATCCCTCTTTCGTCAACCCTCCTGTTCCATCGACGTTCCATCCGCCAACCCATTCACGTTTCGGTTCGAACGATCGTAACGCGAAACGATCAGCGAGCGATCGATATTTTGCGATAAGTGGACACGACAGTTTCTTTGGCAATCTGCTTGGCAATCTGCTGTGCGGATGTACGTACATATATAGTGACTTTAATCAGGATGAAAGATAGTTTTCCACTTTTTTTGCAACATTACGTTTAAAACTCGAGGTCCAGTCGTTTCGACGTAGGATTTTTGCATTCAGGGAGACAAAACGTATGTATTTGCGAAGGCAAAAGTTTGGAATCGCTACATATTCCATGGAACCTATGAATTTAAAAAATGCATCAACTTGGACTTTTGATGTCTTACCGTTTGGAAGTTGATATTTCCATAACACGCGAGAAGTCGATCTGTTCGTATCGATTCGGTCCAGTTTACGGGTCGTCGTCGTCGACGGATAAACGCGAATTTCACAGTCATCTCCCCTTTAGCGGCGTTGGGTATGGGTAGGAAGAGTTCGTATATCGAGGATGATCAGCGTATCCGTGCCAATCGGTCTCTTTACCATTCTCACTACCCCTCCCCTGTTTCTCTCTCTGCCTTTCTCTCTGTCCTTTTACACAGCAGATCTGACAATCGGTGAAATTAATGACGCGCTCTCAAAGCGACGGAATCGGAGTAAAAAACTGTCGAATTGGTCAACAAAAACGAGCTTTATCGAGAAATGTCAGGGTTGACGAAGAACGTATGAATCGATTCGCTTGGTCTTCGCGCGAACGATTTCATAAAAATATGGGGCGTTTACAAAGAACTTTGTATCGTCTGTATCTTTTTATTAACTGAAATCACTGTTAATCACTTATATTTGTCGATATATATGAATATACATTCCTTCGTAATTGTTCGAGTTTCGAGTTTCGTCGTAAAACGCCAGTCAGCTGGTAACTTTTGTTTCAAAACTTGAAGAAACGTTATGTTTAATAAAGTCTTGCGGTATGGTAATTTGTACAATGTCAAAGTTATTAATTCTTTTACGTAGAAATCTAGTAACTTGCTATGTACTTTTATTTATAATCGTTTATATCGTTCGTAATCTAATCGTTGGTCTCCTCTTGTCAAAGAACTGTTATTTCCATTTTCTACAAACATTTCCTCGCATTTCTACATCGATCTCCTCTAATACGAACGAGTTCAAATATCGCCCAGTAAATAGAAACGAGCATAAATCACGCGTGTCACGGGTCTGGCGAATCAAAGGGCCAAAACATGTTTGCGTTTCAAAGATCATTCGCTCTTCTTCATCGAGCCTCCTGCCCGTCGTTCGAATATTCGGTATCAGGTGTCACGCTTCGAAAATATCCCGTTTGGCTGGTTTGGCCGCGTTTGTCAGCGTTCCAAGATTCGCGATAAAACGACTGTCTCGATTACGTTTCCACGATGTTTCCGCACGACAAATCTGTTACACCCGATATCCTATAATATCGTCCGATAATATCGATTAAGGACGTTAATGCCAAATGGAAACACGAGGGAAGATCTTTTACCTGAAAGAATCTCGCGATGGGAGAAGCGTTCTTAAATTATGAGTTCGGAAAACTAATCGGGACGCTATAAGTCGTTAATCCTGGCTCGGAGGATGGAGATTATCGTTCGAAGAAGGAGAACTTTTCCTTGGCTAGACTTTTAAAAGACCGAAGGGAAATGGTAAATTGTAAATTTCAGATGTCCAAGGAGCCACCGAAGACTCCTAATGGGATCAAGTTCGATATTACGCCCTCGTTGATCCAGATTAATTCCAAAACAAAAATTTTGCTTCGCGATTACGTATTCACAAGTAAACTGATCGAGTACGATAAGAATACACTTGGAAATAATTCAGTTTATGCGTTATATGAACGTATGTACGTGCTCCGAGAAGCGTTCGTATTCGTAAGAACTCGTCGATTGCAATCTGGAAGAGATTTAATAAAGGTTTCTGTATTACTTTGAACGAGGAAAAATTGAATTTGAAAGGTTCCTAACGTCGCAAATTCTATTGTCGAGAATGTTCCATTGTTAAACGGAGAGACGATGAATGAAAATCGTTATATCTGATAGATTTGAGCTATTTGGATGGGATGTTTTATGGTTAATAACGTTTAAAATTAAATGTCACGGCTTTGAATAATGAGGGGCACGATAATTGTTCGTGTTGAATAATAATTATATTGTAATTAGAAATGAGAAAAGAATATTTGAAGGATATACTGTTACGTATCTATCGAAATGTGTTATACATATATCACGCACAGTTTGTTTCTCAAATTATTTCCGATAATTCACTATGGAACGTGAATTTCAAACCGCAATTTGCATTAATCACAAATAATCAAATTGGTTAATTTCATATTAAATTTGAATAACATGATAATAGCCGCAAATTCAAGTATTAATACGTTCCATCGTGTTACGAAATGCACGATTCCTGTAAGTATGTATACAGCAACGAACTTTAAAATGCTGAAGTTGTTAGTAAATTATCAAATTAAAAGTTGTTCCGTTCGTTCGCAATAAGCGAATATTTTAATACCGTGGATCTAATTTTGATAAATTTGGAGAAATTATCGCTCGAGAAAGCTCGGTCTCCGGATGCGTACGTTCGCGAAAGTTACTCGCCGCTGAAGGCGTCAAACCCGCCAAAATGTCAAAAGTCCAAAATCATAAATCCCGTCGAAACACGTCACCTCGTTGGAAACTCGAAATCATCGAACGAGGAATTTGTCCAATTAATCTGCCATGACGCGGACGATTATAAATCGTTAATCCGATTTACGTAATTATACGGCATTTTCCGTGGACGATGGTATCCGTATCAGAGGAGGACAAGTTAGGGGTGGGTCGCGAGGATGATGCGAGCGACTCGCGAATCGCGGCGCGAGCAAGTCAAATGGTCTGTCACGAGGAGCGAGACGAGCATAGTGGCTCTGGGAAAAACAGAAAAGAGACAGAATGAAGGAGAGGTTGTGGAAAGCCGTTAGCGGAGGCAGCTCGAGAAGCGAGAGGGCAGCGTTATCGAGAGTACCCGGTATTGGCAGACCGTTTCCCAGCAAATAATTGGAAATGCAAACGGAACGAGCCTCCCTGTGATAGTTCGATAATTGAGTCTCTTATCAGTGTTTGAACGCCCTCTCTCTCTTCCTCCTTCTCTCACTCTCTCTCTCTCTCTCTCTCTCTCTCTCTCTCTCTCTCTCTTGCACTTGCCTTTCCCTCATTTCCCTCGTTCGAGTCTCCTCGTTCTACCGCGCATATGAATCTCCGTTGTCCCTATTTTCCCGTCGGTTGCGCTCCTTTTTCTTGGTTTTACGTTCGCTCGACTCCGGGGGTAGCGGATGGTGGAGAAGCGACCGCGTTATGAGATGCCACGATGCAGCTGCACACGTGTTGCTCGAGCAGCTGCGAGTATGGCGAGCGTCTGCAAACATTGATTGTACGTATCTTGCGTACGAATCGCGATTCCGAGAGTCGTTGAGGGCTTTATGCGAGTCTGTGGTCGATGCCTGGTAGAATGTATCGCGTCCGCTTATTATCTGCGATCGGTTGTTTATAACTGGTGCCACGAGTGCCAAATAATCACTTTATAGATTTATATTATCGGACGAAGGAACATTTTACTTGTTACTGGATCGAATACGAATAAAGCTTATATAATTACAGTGGTAATAAACAGCAGCCTCGAAAACGATGTAGAGGCGTTTGTCGGGAACTCGTTAACCGAGGGTACTCCGTGTTACCTGAGTCCGATGGCAGCGGTTCGACGCCAGAGGGAGGAGTTTCAGTTTTGCGGTGTCGCGTAGCTCCGCGGTATTCGCGTGAACCGCGTGACCAGCCGTGTCGCGTTTCCCGTGTTTGTTCCGTCGGCCGTGCAGAAACGTCTGCACGCGTATAAATACACGAATGGAGCGGAAAACGACGGTATATCAGCGAAGAGAGAGCGGGCGCGCGCGCGCGCGCACGTCCTCGTGCGCTACCCTATCTAGCGTAACGTTACTTGTACCGGGACGTTACACCGGAATACTCGTGCGTATACGGTCTGGCGGTGTGTGCGTGGCTGTGGGTGCACGTAATACCCGCCGCATGGTTCGTTGTGGCGCCATAAACACCAGTGTGACGCCAATTACGCAAAGGGTCGACCGCGATGTTTTGTCGCGCGAGAACCGAAATTATGCGCTGCTCTTCTCTTTCCCTCCGCGACCATTTCGCTCCTGCGCGCCAGAGGACCGCCCTTCCGCTACCAATTCCTGCGAAATTTCGGATAATTTCAGCTACTGTTACCCGCTCATCGCGCCAATCCTCACGGATTATTAACGCGCTCTTGTTCCGCCTCCGCCACTTCCGTTGCGAGAGGAAAAAGGGCGGTACTCGCTTGTGGAATCGTTGCTCGTCCATCGAACCGATGTACGCGATCCTCTTAATCTCTTGGAGTAAGCCTTGATCTGCTTTAACCCGTTAACCAAGTTGTTTCTTAACCAAGAACTTGCATAATTATAGAGTTAATAGTTAAGGACGAATCAGTTCCAGTCAGGTTGACTTTAGCTCAATTGTAATTACTATCTTCGATTAATTAGCGAAACTTCGATAATTTTCCGTTACCTATATATTCAGAACGAACGTTATACAAACATTTTATTTCGAGTATCGCACAGTAATTCACGATGAAACGTAAGATCGATCGATCGTCCAATTGACGAGCCACGGACGAAACGTATTCGTTTTATTAGGGACCAATGTCAGGCACGGTCAGTTAATTGCGAAACGCGGCTAAAGGACGAGAGTGGCGGCGCTTTTCCGCCCATTGGGAAGGGGAGGAGGACGCGAACGAGCAAGCGAACAAGCTTAATCAAATTCAAGATTAAACTTCAGAGTTTCGTAAGTCGCCCCGCGCCAATATTTGTTGGGGAGCAGTTTTAATTTCCATAAGTACCGTAATCTCGGAGTTTCCCTCTCCATGGCATCGGGCCAGTATCCTCCGAGTCCCCTTTCCGGCCCTTCGGTGTACGTAGTCGCGTGTACTTATTAATATCGTTAATAACACGCGTACACGCGTTGTGTTTCGCGTTATAATATTGAAATTTCCGCCGTGATTGGATGATTTGCGCTCTAACGAGCCACCGGGACGCTTCCTATCTTTCGCAGAAGGAAAAGGAAGCTTTCTTTACGCGCCTCGACTTGATTAAGTTTTCCTCGAGTACCTTATATCCCGATTTCCCAATAAAGCCTTCGTACACGTGCCATTTGACTCGAAACGCGCCGTATTTAGAGACGGTGCCAAGCGTATATTGCAAATAAATTCGAATCTAACTGCATTCGTACCTCGAGAAAAAACATAATAATTTTAAGTAAATGTAAATCTAGACACGAAACAGGTTTGAATATTTAATAATTACTTCGAAGAACATGAATATCTTCGAGCGTAAAAGTAGATTAGATTCGAACCTTTAACCGTGTAGAACCAGAATTCTTTTTCATGTCCTCGAAAGATTTCCTAGCCAATTTCCATTCTCTCTGTCCAACGAAATAACCTCTCGTCGTTTCGTTCTTCGACACATTCCTCAAATTCGGAATCCAGTTATTCCAGCATGGCAAGAAATCGTCGCTTCCAACGTGTCCCGAAAAAATATAAAAGTACGAACAAACCGTACGAGAATATAAATTCCATACATCTCGCTGGAGCGGAGTAGCAGCAGTTTCGCCCGTGCGAGAATTCATTTTTACGAAGATCTTTAATCGGTCTCCAGCTGTGGCTTATAGCGCGCGGAATTTAATCAGCTGCGCCCGTTACGAGCGACTCGCGAATGCACCGTAAAGCGTAACAGTCTGTAACCGATCCTTCCCTGTCGTTCTCCCTCGAGAAACCCCATATTTCGTCCTTTCTTCCATTTCTTGGAAACATAACTATTGAACTTCGTGTAGAATCACTATAAAGGATCGACAATATCGAACGAACCATTAAAATGCAGCTATAGCTGCTTCAACTAGAAATTTAACGAATCAATGATACCGAAATAGTTACGTTTTACGTAAAAGTTTCAACCGAACCTGATTACGTATTGCACGAGTAGTAAAAGAAACATAAGAGTGGATGAACCGTATTTATTATATCATGTCCGAACAGGGTTGAAATCAATACGATTGACATTTTCCATGAAATATTTTCTATTCGATATAGGTATATACATACGGGTTAGAAAGAAAGTTAATTCGAATCAACACGTACAGATATGAAACGTACGCAAATGTAGAAATCGCTATAGGTAAATCAAATTTATTGCTTGAAATATTTTCAAAACGATTTAGAAAACTCTGTTCCACTGTTTGTTCCGCATAAACCGCAATATTATCAAGACAACAATTTCGAGTTATTCGCGAACAATTCGTTCCTTCGCACTTCCCACTCTCCGCGGCTCTATAATACGCTCCATACCGTATTCGAAGAATTTCACAATATGCTAATGGAAAAAGAGGCGGTCGCCGTAACACGGCAGAGGATAATGATAATTAAACAGTCTCCTGGACGTTATAATACGCGCAATTTGCTTGAGAAACGTGCGTGCGAAATTACACGGCATCGTGCCCGCCGCGCCAGATACAAGGGAGTGAATTAACGAAATTTCATTTGGCCAAATTCAAGCGATACAAGGGAGAACGTTTGGTTGTCCTCGTCGTCGTTCGACTCGATGAAGCTCTACGGGTGCCACCAGCCGACTTCTATTTGCCGTTCAAGCCAGTTATTACGGCGTTATTTCACCAGCGCCCGCGAACACGGTATTAAATTCTCATATTGTCGTGCTCTACGAGCCGTTGGAACTGTGGTTACCGGCATCGAGCGCACTCACTGTCGTGTGGCTACTGTAATTTTTATCGATGCACTGACGGGTACGGTTTAACGCGCGGAAAATGGATATGCCGAAGTGTGAAGAATGTCTGATCTACGTGTTTCGTGAAAAAAGCGTCGGTTTTCACCGATTCTTTGATTTTACGCAAATTTAGCCGAGAAATATGGTTTCAGGTAGATTTAGATCAGCTTTTGAAAATATATTTTTCAAGGTACGGTACGGTAGTGGAACCGAAAACAAAAAGCAAAACCATCTATCTAAGATTGAACGCCGTTTTGAGGCTTTTACGAATTTTCGAAATAAACCAACATAATCCAGAATGGAAGACGATACCAAGAATAACAGACACGACGCCATTTCCAACACGAGTTACAAATTAATTGGATAGGTTTTTGAATGTAAAGACAAACGTAGAGACATACACGAACTCTAGATATCGTACGAAAACTGGGTCTTACGCAATTGGGAAGTAGTGGTTTAACCTCGTGAATGGATATTACTTGGAACATGGTTTTTATTTTTGAATTTTTAACCATTCTATATTATCGTTATATTATCCCAATTCGTTATCGACCGTATTATTATCCAAATTTTATGAATCGTTGTTTTATAGCTCCAGAAATTTGTCGCAACCACCACGAACACAATATCTCGTGGGATGATTCCGCGTCTCGTAAAGATTAAGCTAAATAAGCAGGGACATTGGTGTCGGGCAACACGCGATCTTCTTGTAACACCTTGATATTCTTAAACTCTGGAAGTTTGCTGAAAGTTGGGGAGGAGGGTAGCGCAACTTCGAACCATGTTCTCGCGAGGCTTGTTTGGCCGAGCCGTTCCGTGATCAGGTTTATATTGTACACTTGAAATCGATGTAGACGCTCGCGAGGAAAGAGGAACGGGGAGGGTCCGTTCGAATTAATTGCATCGCAACGAGGAACATAGCGAACGAATGCGCGGCATGCACGGCACCGCTCATGAACAGTTTGTCCAATTACCGTTTGCTGCCTCTCGTCAACTACGCCCAGTCGATTATTTAGCGTTTGACAAACTGCCATCGTTTTATTTATACGTGCGTAAGAATACCGTACATTGACAAATGGAAATTCGTCGATAACGTTGCTAACGGGCACTAAGTTGAGACGAAAGAGGAGAATTTAAGTTTCGACGTGTCGGAAGCTAATTGCGTGTAGGGATCGTGTGACCAAGGAGGGTCAAAAAGATAGAAACGGATCCGCCAAACGTGTAAATTGTGGTAGGAACTGAAGACCAAATATCAATTTTACAACGATATAAAGCACAAAGCGGAATATTTGAACGAATCTATCGATGCCCCGAAGCAACGATTCGCGTAAAATTTCCAAGAGAATCGAAATCAGAGCAAGAGAATGGAATGGAATACGTTAACCTAGAACTTATTATTCGTCTTTCGTTGCGCAAACTGTTAATTTCCAATTCTACGCTGAAACGTTACATCGATTACAACTTCATTACTTCCTGAACGGTTGAAACGAGCAGCGAGGAGCATACAAATTCGTGCACGCACCAAACGTTTGTTTCCAGGCAATCAATTTACCTCGCTCAATTATCGATCGTTGTATGTTCTACGAGAACGTTGTATGTTCCTTCGGTTTGACGAAATTCATCCCTAAAGAATTCTATCTGTTTATTAATAAAAAGCACGCAATGACGCGTCGTTTGTAAAATATACATTTTAATAGTTTCACTTCGAAAAAATTAATTTCAGTTTCAAGAGCGAAGGACCAGTGAAATAAGCAAATTGCCAAGACTGTATCCGTCGTAGATGTTACGAGGTGTACGTTTTAACATTCGTCGTTGTTTCGCGTGACAATTTCCTAAAGCGAAGGTGCACGCAAATTTCACGTAAATACAAAAGAAAAATCGTTCCTTTGGCGTAACGATGACGCGACGCGATGCGGTCGCAACCGTAAACGAAGAATCTCGAGGTTCCGCTCTCACAATTAGCGTCGGTGTTGATTATGCGGTTTGAACCCTTCCGTGCTTTATTCAACCTGAAGCTACTTTCCCGCCCCCCACCTCCCCGTTTGCTGCGCTCACCCTCTCCAACCGTTTTTCATCTCTGTCTTCCATTACGGACGTTTGCTCGTTCCGTCTTCGTCGATGTATTTATCGTGTGTACCTAGCAAGCTCACGTAGGTAATCGCGTACGTTTACATGCGTGCTGCGGATCACAGGTCCTGATTCGTGTGCGAGCTGCCTCGTGATTACAGCGTTAAACCGAGCGATTCATTTGCTACGTGTGCACATCAGGCGACCGGCATTTTCTGCTCCGTACTCGACTGCATCGGCCACCATCGACGCGACACTGTTTTGTCTCGATTCACGCCACGCGAGATCGACTTGACCAAGCTTTTTGCTTTTCTACCTTTCCATCGATAATTTGTTACCGTTCGTTCGCGATCGATAACTCGAGTAATAAACTTTCGATACGGTTGCGTAATTCCGGTTGACGCTTTGATTTTTCATAATATCGTTTTGTTTTGTTTTTTCCAAGTTCAAAGAACATATATCTATTTGTACGAATAAATCTAACAATAATTAACGCTATTTTACGCGATTATATGACTACGTAGTACATCTCTATTTGAAAATTTCATAAATATAAATATTCGTAAATATGTCTGGCTGACATGTATCGACCTTGTTCTACTTGCTCTCGAGCCGTATGAAATCTACTCCTAATCTACTTGAAGTATTATCTTCGGAACGATAGAAAGGAAAAGATTACAAAACATTTTGTAGGTAAAGATAAAATTAATTACTGAGAATATTACGATTAACGTTGAGGCGGAGTGGAACAAATATCTATTTAAATTCTACTTCTTTCAAATGTGGAATGCAACAATCGGGTTTCACGTCGCGGAGACAGTGGAAGTTTGCGTAATTAGCAGCTTTGCTCTAGAAGTTATCTTTCCAAATTGTTATTCATCGCTTCGTTCACTTTCTGTTTCGACCAAGTTTAAATGCACGCAAGTTTAACTTGCTCGCCTGGCAAGCATGAACTAAGATTACCCTTACTCCATTGAACGCTATAATATCTAATGTAGTCACTTCGCGTCAATAAGCGTCAGTTAGTATGGCGTCAGAAATTCGTCAAGTTGATCCTTGAACTTTGGTGTATTTCGCGTTATCGCGAGAAGCTGTTGCCAGATGCGGTCTATTCTTGCAACGAGTTTAGCAAAGGAAATATTACTTCCAGCGACTACTATGCTTTCCTCATCTTAATATGTTATAATTATAAGTAAATATTTCTCGTGAAGAAATCTTCGTGTAACGGACGAGTGTATAAATTTTGAGAGAAAATGTTTCGCGTTTATCACCATACAACCAATTTCAAATTACAAAGAGAAGAACTTTAATGTACAGCGCGACTTAACGACGATTTTGAGAAAAATTATAAAACGCGCTTTTGGAAAAATGGAATTAGATCGACGAATAATATCTCTGAGTTTTATTAAAGAAATAAATAAATAAAATGAAATCTTATTCGTTAATTGCATCGGAAGGAACAGTCGCCCCTGCGGAATGATAAAAATGAAACGTACAAAGTCTGGAACAACAAAGTGAAAGACGGAATATATTATATTCACGTGAATCAGATGCAAAAGCATGAATTAATTAATTCGTCCGGAACAGCAGACACGACGTTCAACATTTCCACGAGGATATCGAAGAGATATCTGACTAAAAATTAATTCCATATTCGAAAGTGGAATTCTCTCTACACATTTGGTGTATTTAGCGTTTCTAGTTGCTCGAGCACGAGGAAATCAAACGCGTTTGCTTTTCATTCGAACTATATGAACATGTTTGTGATCGTTAATCGGCGTCGTTTTGCGTTAATCATGGCTGCAATTACATCGACTGATTATTGCCAGTGATATTGCTTTGATTAATTAGCGGGGCAGCATTGATTCGTGATGGATCGCGACAGAATGTTACGGTAAACATATTTACATCGGCACATCGATATTTACCTCGAAATTGATCCCCCGTTACCTTGTGAAACATCACTGGATTTCTCTTCCCGTAAACATCTGTAATATACTCGATGATAGATCGATATCGCGTTTTTGACTTTAGATCTCGCCGATCTGCCTCCAGGTTTTCCACGACGCAACCTAGAACTTTATCCTACGAGTTTCGAAATTGGAAAATATTTTGCTCCGAATTGAAAGCTAATAATATGATTTATTAACAGAGAAGCAGTGTAAAGGGCTGTAAGGGATAGAGCTGTGTAAATAAAATACATGTACAAATACATGACAAACGGAAAAATATCCGAAAAGTTGGAAACGAAATATAAAACATCATTGAATTTCGATTTCAAACATAATATCGCGAATTCGGATGCAGGTGAAAACATGGTTTCGGTTAAAATCACTCGGGCAGCCATTGTTCGCTTCGATCAAATTATTCCCAACAAATCCTTCGGGACACGTCATTCTGGAAAGACATTAGGAGAAACACGGAAGCGCATATCAGCAATGCGACAAGACGCACAGGCCGTAATTTCAATTAAACACATTCCAGGGGATACCGTGAGCTGTGAGCCGAATTCTCGGCCGCGGAATATCGACATCGCGGTCCTCGGTGGTCTCACTTACTCTGATGAATCCACCGCGATCGATTGGCTCGAGTATGTTAATCAGAGTCTAACATCTGGATCGTTCGACCCAATCCATCCGATCGAATTATGCAGCATGTCATCGTTAAAGGATGATCACTAGTTTCTCCCTATCAGACGATGATTTTTGATTGTAGGCAGTGATCCTGGGCATTGGGAAATTTTCAAAATTACGCGCACGTTCTTCGTGCGTTGCTTTCGTCTCAATAGGGTGAACCCTTATTTGTCGTTAATTAATCGCCAGAAGACGATGCAACGCAATTTTTAGAAATATATTTCGTATCCGTATTGTAACAATGTTCAAAGATTTTTGGGGGAATTTATCCAAAGTTTCTGGCCGAAAACATGTTAAAAGGAATACCATGTGATAGTTGTAGATTATTTCTTTCGTAACGTACATAGAATGGAATCAGTTTAACGATGCACGAGCAATGAAACCGACAATTACGATTGTAGTGGTAATTTCACGGTTCGATTCACCGGTCAGAGAACATGGCGATCGTTTTCGTGGCTTCTGATCGATTACGTACGTAGGTGAAACTTCCGATCAGCTAAGGGACGCGTGCGATGGATGGGTGATGTATCATATTGGTAACGAGAAGAACAAATATACACCGACGACGAAGCAAAATAATCGATTTCTACTTTGTGCAAAATCTACGGGTTTCTTCCTTAATTTTGTGCCTGAATATGTATTCTGCAATGCTTTAACGATACATCTTGTACAAGGAAATATTTCAAACGTTAACGTTTAGAGACTCGACGTTTAGTTGCTTCTGAACTAAAAATGTTGAATAAGTTATTGTTACTAACTGTAATGTACGTTTGTTCAGCGACTAATAACTTGGTGTTTGAAGAAGACCGAGGATAATCAAACGTTTGCTGACTTCTCGGAACATAACTTCGAACTGCATAGTTCGCATAGACCGTTGCAAATATTTCTGTTGGAATAATATGGATGTGCATCGAGATACAATGCGATGCGTAATTATTCGAACGATGTTATAAAACATAGACTAACCGTGTACTTTACTAGAATAATTTGTTTGCCAGTAAGCGCCTCTTCGTCCGTATCGCAGTGTTGCTCAGGTTTAGGTGAAATATTCATACTAATAAACGACCATTGTGCATTCGTCGTTCTACGTAGTCTTAGCTTTCTAATTAGCAAGGTGACTCTTCGATCGAAATAATCAGCGCAGACGTACAACTCGAAAGTTGCAGCAATCGCGAACGACTAACAGCAAGATTACACGCGTTGTAACGACAACCTGCTATTTCGTAATCCTCTGTACTCTAAATACGGCGAAACAGTAAGTCGATCGAGGGACATTGGGCAAAATGAAAGAGCGCGAGGTTACGGTTATTAAAAATCTAATCTGACCGAGGAAGGGAAAGGAAGGGGGTACGCCTTATGCCTGGCGCGACCTGGTCCTCCATTGTAAGCCTCGTGCTAGGTTTCTCACTTAAAGATAGCCGACCAAGGCTGTATATAGCGTGTAATATGGTACGAAGAAGATAAGGACGACATGTATGTCGACGAGTCACCCAAGATAAGCCGAAGAACCGAGACGGTTACCGTGGGGAAACTTCCTCATTTCTCAACCCCTTCCGCACTTATCGTCCGGGTTATGCGCCATTTCCATACGCCTAATGGTGCACCGCGAATAGCGAAACAGCATTTCGTTTTAATGGGGAGCAGTGTACATAGCCCTCTTACAACAGGGTTTTGGCAAGTTCCTGTCGTCGTCGTCGTCGTCGTCGTCGTCGTCGTCGTCGTCGTCGTCGTCGTCGTCGTCGTCGTCGTCGTCGTCGTCGTCGTAGTCGTCGTCGTCGTCGTTGTCATGGCTCCGAACTTCCTCTTCGTTAAGTACTTTGGCAACACGTCTTTCAGCGTTTTTACCCTCGATGAACTGGAATTTTCTAGCGTTCGCCTTTAACACTTGTCCAACCCGCGTTCTGGGAGCAGAGGAGACGTCTTCTCGTTGATTACTTGACAGGATTCCTTTTCCAGGGAAACTTTCTAACGCGAGTTTTTATATTCTCCGGTGAAGAAATTGATTGGACTAACTTGGTGTGATTAGTCGAGTATCGGAGAAGAAAACTATGCTGCTATGCTATCATAGTTTATTCTTAACTTGTGCGGTCTTTATTTGTTTGAACTAGAAAGTGGAATATATTTTATAATTATAATATAATTCATAAATAATTGGATTCGCCAGACTAGACATTGAATAAGGTATATTATACAGAAGTATTGTCTCGTTTCATTCGGAGAATTCATCAAGGAGTTTCGCGAAACAAGCTCTTCTCACGCACGAGAGGGCGAAACTTTACTCCGCGATATTTGCAAAATTGTTTCTGACATTCTAAAGTCAGTTTCTCCCGACACGTCTGTGTTTTATCTCGTGTATTATACAATTAGATTCGTTGACAACGCAACGAGAAAACATTTTTCCTATGAATCAGAAAGATAGACGATATGTTTTTCAATTAAGAATACGTTGCGACGTGTTCGGTTAGCTGTAGAACACAGATACGGAGTCTGCAGAACTATTTCTCGTGGGAAATACGCGTATCGGAATAAGTATTTGGCCGTGAAGACTCCAAGGAACGAGAAGCTATCTTTGAAAAATTCAACAACGAAAAAAATCATTGGATATCGATGGCAACTTGATTTTCCGTTGACATCGGCAAGTATCTTTTCTTCGATTAATTCTTAGCGAAAAAGATTAGCGAGCGTATTACATGTTTATTAAATGCTCATCTTCTACTAAAATTTTTATACGATTTTCTTAACATTCTCTCGATATTTTCTCAAGAATTTGTTTAGAAACTTTCCGAAACTTCTTAGAATCCCCTTTATAATTTGTTTAAAATTTCCTTAAAATTTACTTAAGGATGTCTCTAGAATTTTGTTAGAAATCTACTTGCAATTTTGTTTAAACACTTTTAGATATTCCACAGTGTATTTTCTGCGAGCATTCCTAAAACTTTACTTTTTCTCGAGACATAGAGTAAACATTTCCTTGATCTATTTTTTTTACTCTTTGGATTCGGCTATTTATTTTTAACGCGAATAGGGGAAACGTTCGTACTTTCGAAAAAGTATCTACACGCCGAGGTCAGTAATTTTCCTGTTCGTTAACGAGTTACGAATATTTGCATTCGCGCAACTTGTTCCCGTTCGTATCGTTCATTTGCACGTTTTATCGCGCGCGTTATTTTTTTTGTGTTCGCGTCTAGTCGCCTATACATATTCATACGATACGTATGTGTCGCCTTATCTTTACACGTTCCTTGGGAACGAACTGATAGGGACGCTGGCTGGGAATTACATGAATGATTTTAGGAGAGGATGCGCCTCGTTTCGACGACGATAGCATTAGATTTTCCACTTTAATCGCAAATGGAGATTCTTGATGCTTTGAATTTGAAGACGCGTTGACGCGTATCAGATACTGAAAATTAGATGCGAGTATAATTAAAATTACGGTTAAAGTAATCTGTCTTCTCCGACTAATGGAATCGTATGAAATGCAAATTCAAATTCTACGAGATTACTAAGTAAAAAGAGTTTTCCACGTTAAATTTTATAGAAACAGAGATAAGGACTAAGTTTCGTCGAGATTTCATTATGTTTTTAATCTTAATGCGAATATATTTCGTTTTAATTCGTACGACAGCTTCCTAAATGCGATTTTTCGATTTGGAAAGATTGAAATGCTTCGTATCAAGGATTAAACGCCCGCTGTGGGTGATTACTTTGGTCATGTAACTTTTGCTTCGAATTGTGCGAATCAGTTTTGTCACAAACAAGAATGTTCGCTCACGCGGAATAAGTGGTAGACATCGTAGAGGAGAGCTTTAGAAAATTGCAAAACTTGCAAAAACTTCAAAAATATGCAGGAATTTTGATTCTTAAGACCAAACAACGTATCCTCGACGACGCATAAGATATAACTTTAGTAATTTTTTAAAGATCGCATAAATTATAGAAAATATTCACATAAATACAATAAATTTCTAACGAAATCTCTCCTGGTTCGATCCCAGTCTCATCTACATCTCAAACTCGTATCCAACCGTAATTCGTGGGCCACACAGCCGCTATAGCGACCAAAATCACCGCGGAAAACACAAAGCGGATGCAGTCTAGCCACGGATGCATCCTCCACGGCCACGTCACGGTCCAGCTCCGAATCGTCCATTATTTCTGCCGGAAAACCAGCTCGATCCGTTTTCCACGAGCTTCAGCCAGAGACCAAGCGAGAGAGAGAGAGAGGGGGGGGCAAGGGCTGAAAGCCTCAATTTAGGAAGAGTCACCGAGCTGAATGCATGCTGGAGCGTTTATCAACGCAATTGCGGTAATCTCGAAAGACGTAATAATGACGCGAGTGTACCTATGTACTAGCCGCAGACGTTGACGACGTGTGTAACATGCACGGTACACGAGGCTTCCGCCTATTTTGCCTCCGACGTTGAACAGGAGTGGCTGGCTGTTGATGGTCCGTTCGCTCGTCGTGCTGTGCCCACGGATACACGCTTCGTTGACCACCTTAAGCCGCGTCCGCAACACTGATTGTGAGCCAGAGACAGAAAGGAGGGAGCGAGCCAGGAAATCATTGGTTTGCTCGCGTTAACTCTCTACAAATGGCATTTGATTTGTCTATGAGAATAAAGGCGATAATTGATTACGATTATTCGATTTATTTCGATTTAATTTGAAAATTGCGAATCGATAATTCCAATAATCGCACGTACTATATTCTTGATCGATGGCTGTTGAAAACTAAAGAATCGGAAGTGACAGTTTGTAAAATAAGAAAATGAAGATCGAAAGTAGTGACGGAAATAAGTGTGATCGATCGTTTTGTTCCACCGACTATTTTAACATTTCTAGAAATTTCCTAGAAACTTCGTGAATGTCGGCTGGAGAGCGTTAACGGCTGTTATTCTAGACTAGACGGCTTTAAGTCTTGGCTGCGAAACGGGCCGGAAAATTCCGCTGCATCCTTCGGGTTCGATGCGATCGACGAGACGCGATATCGTTGTCGACTAATTACCATCCTTCCGCTAATTGCGCATATAACGAATCGCATTTTCGAGCTGCTGAATCGTCCGTCTTTCTTCCTTATTCTTGCTGTACTCGCCGTTCTTTCTGCTTCTCGGGTCATAGACGAGTTTAAAATGTTCCACCGATGGACGTAACGAGGTGGTAGATCGGAAACGGCCGGAAATTGCACGGTCTAAATCTTACGCCGCAGGATTTATCGTTTATAGAATTAGAGACGATCATTTTGCGGCGCCGCGATTTAACGACCGTTCCACTCGATGCTTCCTGGAATTTTTGAAAAATTTGGTTCTTCTCTGTACTATTATACGACAGAAATAATCGAACCACGATAGATTACTTAACTTATTAGATTATGTACCCGGAAATTCAACTTTAACACAGACAATTGTTTATCGCGATGTAACTAATCGTTGAAAAATATCAAATTTACACGAGCCAAGGGAACGGCAACGTATATGTCGCCACGTATGAATTTCACGACAGTCATCTATAAAAGATGAAAGCATTTGCCTCTGTTCACACTTGCACCGATCGGCAGAGAATTTTCGCGTGTGTAGCCCCGAGTCTCGTCCGATGGTAACGCACGACCAATTAATCAAATGATGCGAAATATAAAAGGGTCGATTGAATTTCGAGGGAAAACGTCGACGCGACCGCATAAACGTGGCGAAACGTGACATTCACCGAACCATCGTGTCCACTTGAGTCGCATAATTGAATGGAGTAAACTCATCCTGTGTGTTTCGACTCTCGTTCCTCTCCCTTCGCGCCATACCTCTTTCCTTCTCTATCCTCTTTACGCCCCCGTTCCCACACCCTCTTTCCTATTCCCTTCGTGAGTTCTCGTTTAACGTCAATTTCAATCGGGTGCAGTTAATTGACGTCTACCGTCGAAAGAAATGTATTCGATGGCGGTTAAACGAATTCCGTTTTTCCCCTCTTTCACGGAACACGTCGTGAGAACGAAAGAAACGAGAGAAACGGGCGGAGAGAGGATTAAAAAAAGCAGGAAAGCAAAAAGAAATGGAGGAAAGGGGGAGAGAGAGAGCGAGATTGGGTATCAGTATTTTATTCCATCGCGAGAGACATTTAAAGACGAGAACCGACAGTGCTGTATGCATATAAACGGCAAGCCGTTGCTTTGAATACGCTTTGTTTCCCCCACTGCGGAAAGGGAATTTCGTTAACGATAGGTAACGAAACGAGAATCGAGACAGGCAAGAAGCGCCGTGATTACTGTGTGCTCGTAGGAAATTAGCGATACCGTTGCCTTTGACGATCGAACCATTCTATGCTTGATTATATTTTATCGTTTCCTCTTTCCTTCTCACGTCCCCCCTCTTTTTACTTTTATTTCTCTTTTTCCTTGGTTTGTTGTTGAACATTCAGATACCACCCTGCATTTGCCAACTCGCGAATATCGCAGCTGCGATCAGATAAAAAGAAAGAAGAGAAATGGTACGGTACTAAAAAATTTTCTTCAATTTTCCTATGAAGTTTGAAAACCACCCGATACTGTTTGCGACTGAATTATGGAACGATCGTTCAAGCTTCGCACATCGGCAGGATCGATGAGAAAAACAGCAGTAACGTGGCGTTCTATTGCGCGAATGAAATTTCGACAAGTTACGAAACCGCATGAAAATCCCATTTCTTAAACTTTTTACCCCTCGCTATGTACGTCCGTTGACGAAAATAAATTTCGTTAGCCCTCGACCGCAATGAAATCAAAACAGGCTACGGGGGTAGAGATCGAGAAAGGAGAACGGAGAACGAAGAAAGCAGAGACAATCAGAGTGTTTTATGCCACATCGTGAGACACTCGAGGCGAAGGGTGTAGCGGTATGCATATAGACGAAAGCTCGTTCGGCGGTTGAATACGCTTTGTTTTTCGTCGGAAGACAATTCAGACGTCTATGCGAGTGTAGAAGAGGCGGAACGATGAATTTAAACGGACCAGAGGAGCCAGAGACCGACAGAGAGGAAGAGAGGGAGAGAGAGAGGAATGGAGAAAATCGAGCTGGCACGAGTGGAGAGAAGGAACGAGCGTTATAGACGAAAGCCGTAGAAGAGCACGCGAGAAAGAAAGAGTAGTGCAACCAGGGGGTTGCACAAAGAGAAGAGCGAGGAAGAGAGAAAGGGGGGGATGGAAGGGATAAAGAAGAGGAGGAGATTCAAGGCGAAGGGAAAGCATAAGAACACGTTGCCGTCGGATAGAACGACGATATTCTCAGGCGCATCCTCGAAGGGTGCCTGTGCTACTGGATGGAATCCGGGTTCCCTTAATTACAACGACCCTCTTCTCTCCCATTAATAAGCGGCCTAAACAAACTGCTGTCATATAAATACTTGGATTTCTACCTCGTCCAGTCTACTCTGGTGCACGAGTACACGGGTGTACGGGGGTACAGCAGCGTAGCCGGCAGAAGCAGAAGCAGAAGCACATCCAGCACAGAGGCGGCAACCAGGATCGGCATCGTTTGCTCTCTCTCTCTCTCTTTCTCTCGTTGTGTCGTACCTTCCCCTCTGCCCTCTCTAGCCTGCCCTTTTCCCTATAATTAAATTTGCACTGCGCTTCGTGAGTTTGGCTCTTCCGTTCATTTAATCGGACACCGGGCGTTAGTATAATTAAAAGCACATCTCTTTTGGAATTCGCCTCATCCAGATCTCTCTTCCTCTCCCTTCCTCTCTTTCTGTTGGCCCTCGTGCCGTGAGCTTGTCTTTCGAACATGCACCGACTCTGTTTCTCCGTCTCTTTCCATACGCCTTGTTCGATAGACAAGTCGAGACCATCTCTCTCTCTCTCTCTCTCTCTCTGTCTTTGGACTTCAGCTCTGTGCCACCCTCTTTTTGGTTCGCAGTCGTGCTCTCTCTTTTCTAGATGAGCATCCTCTTGTTCCCTAATTGCGAGCCACTCCGCTGTCTGTACGTGTTTTTGGCGTCTCTATGCGTCGTGTAAAACGATCCGCCAGCCAAAGCAGGCTGGTTCGTTCGCGAGCCAGGTTATAGCGCGAGGAACTCTCTATGCCCGCCATTTTACCTGTCGCCGCGTGGAAACTTGCAAATTATTCGCACCCCATCGACCATGCTAGGAGACTAATGTGTGCGCAAATACGTATACATCGACATTCTTGTTCCTTTTAGATGTGCTCTGAGAGGTGGGCGGAAACGTTTGCTCTTCTATTATTTTGTGGTTTAGTCTGATATCTTTTAACCTTTTTATATCTTTATCTCCGTTGCTTACCATAATACATACGTTACACGTCCGGAAATATTGCGCATCATATGGAATCATGCGCATTTCTTATAAAGTTAGAGTTTCATGTTTTATGGATATCGGAAACCAATTTACTCGTGTATTTAGTTTATTCGATTCGATTTTAATATATACAGAAGAAGATACAAGAAGATACACTTTTACCTTTATTTTATCGTTGTTAGTTTTTAAGCTGATGGTACGAACGTCGAGAAAGGTAAAAATAGGAAAATATAAAGACATTGTTGTATAAGGAACAAGCGAAGAATATGAAAAGTCAAACACGTGACGCCGTAACAGCTATAAACTTAAATCTTATTTCGAGGTGGCGAAGTTTTCCGTTATGAAACACGTAAATCTTGTTATTAACCGAGTCCATTTGACCGAGGCTGTTTAAGCCTGTTTAAGCCTGTTTTACTTCTTTTCATCCTTGCGAGACACGTACTTACCTCGAGTTCTTATGTAAAACCGTACGAGTCACGTTTAAAATAAAATGCTGTCGTACGCAAGTATTATATTAATAGAAACTCCGTAAGTTAAGCAAAGTATAATTATCATGGGCATAATGATCCTCGCAGCAAGCCAAGGAATATATATAAAACATTATGAATCTTAACATTATGTCGTTAATTACGATTACGATTACGAGAAATTATTCAATTTATTTCCATTTGTCGAATGCTCCTAAATCAAAATCAGAATATTCCAAATATTCTTAATATGAACGTTTCTCTAACATATCAGGAAACATAAACTATATTTTAAGAATTCTGTTGAATCCGGAATAATTCAAAAGCAGATTCTTTATCTCGTTATAACTTTGAAATTCCTGCATTTCCGCTAGAAATTAGAAGCTCGACTCATAATAGACTCGAGCTAGACAGCCGTCGATTAATTTCCAAAACGAACTTCTCCGGTTGGTGCTCAAGTACCCGTACAATTTCCCTTTGAATGCACACAGCGCGCAACGAGCGTTTACGCTATTATTTTTGGCATCTGCCTCTCCCCCGCTCAATAATTCACCCCTATTTATATTTCACGCGGCGACGTTCCATTCGTTCGCGTTCATCCCTTAATACTCCTGATTCGTAGCACTCAGTGTCGTACGGTCCGCGCGATTTAATGATCGCGGAAGGACGATGTTTCCGTCTGAATATTTCATCGAACCTCGTCGTTTGATCTTTAATTCCTTTATCCTCTCAAGACTGCTTAGCCGAGACGCGAGCCTAGCGAGAGCTCGGACAACGATGAAATTCCCTACTCCTTTTGTCTATTTACCGTTCTTGCTCGCTAGCGATGGTATCAACGTCGGTATAACTCGAACTATGAGAAATACAAATTTACACGTACTTATGCTTCAAAGTATCACCTGCGTTTCGCAAAATGTTTACGGCGAGCTTGAATATATATGTATTTCGTCCAGCTACTAATCTGCTTAAGAGCATAAGTTTCTTTCTTTTCTTTTCTTTTTTTTTCTTTTTTTTTCAAATATTCAAACCGTGCAGTTAGATCGAAACCTACTTGCACTGTACTCGATCCCATTACTACTGCTCACGCTTTCTCGCGTTTACGCTACCTCAACCTACCGGATGGATTCTCGCCTTGCAATTTCACGAGTATCGAGACAGTACTCGTATCCAGACGCTATTAAATATTGATACACGCTAGCAGCTTCGAAGCTCTGTCGCTCAGACCTTCCTCCGGCCCTGGACGAGAACTGATCGACCGCGTTTCGTGAAAAGAAGAAACCGACGTCGTAACCTTCTATGGTAAGAAAGAAAAAGAGGAGGAACGAGTCTGGATGGAGAGATCCTGGACGGAAACTTCCTGACAGAAGTTGTACGGCGAGGAAGCTTGGTAGAAATAAAAAGAGCGGCTAGATAAAGCAGACACTTGTAACAAGTGGAATACGTGTCACACAGAAGGCAAGGCTAAAGTCTTCGCGATGTTCGTGCAGAGCATCCGGATTTTCTGACACGTAATTACCGCGTGATGTACTTAGGCGAGTGTGTAAAAGTGTCGCGTTGCGTTAGAATTAGTTGTAAGCAATAGGTGGTTGCGCGTGAAATATTCTTTTTTTCCAGATAAATTTTGTTTCTCCGAAGCACCTCGTATATTTGAAATTTTTATACTTCTATCTTATATTTCCCGAGTATCTATAGCTAATTCTATTATATATAGAGAATTTAACTTTCGTCTAGAATCTTTCGCAAATACGCAGCTTGGGAAAATTATGAGAACTTGAGGTTTAAAATGCTCTTTTTCCTTCGGAAGCGTTTCAAAGCTCGATGAGCGAACTTTCTCAACTACCTTGAACTTTGACTTTATTAAAGCCCTATAAACCAGAAGACCTAAAAACCCTCCAACTTATAATCCTATAACGAACCTATTTTCGACTTTTTCTAAATTTTGGCCTCGTTTTATTTTCACGAGTATAGTAAATCTATTTCCAATCGTATATAACTAAAAATTCACTTAGAGTAATTAACCGACTTATTCTTTAGCATAATTAATTTTTGCATTTATTAAACATTCCTTCGTTTCTAACTTTACCATCGACCAAATTAACCGGTTAACCTCTAGCCATTCTACGATTAGATCGCGAAACCGTTTGCACCTCCTTGACTCTCGGTCGATAAGACTCGATAGATCGACGATACCTTCCTTCCGAAACGACGTTGGTTGTGAAAAAGCGAGGATGTCGCGCGTATCTAAAGGGAAAGGAGAGAAACGCCGTCGCAGAGTGTCGCGGCGACTTGGCAGTAGAAGAGGAGAAAGAAAACGAGAAAAGAAGCAAAGAGGAATGGAAGCAGAGTGAAGGAAATGTAGGGAGATTGGAATACCTATCTACGAAGAAGACAGAGAGACGGGAAAGGGAGAGGAAGGATAACGATCGAAAGGAGAACAGACGGAGCGAAGAGAGGGAGAGAATGGAAAGGGCCATGGCGGAGACACTTTCGCGAGATTGAGCTCGAATTCAATAAGGGATGAATAAAATATAAACCGAGCGGCATTGCGATCCTGTGTCGGGTCTAAGGGTGGCCGACCCTTGTGTAAATAAATAAAAACTATATCCGACCTGAATCGCGAGCGGAGTCAGACGCTATTGTTTCTCTCGTTCTCGTGTCTTTTATTTTTTCATTGCTTGGATTTCTCTACAGAGCTGAAAGTCCAGCAATTAAACACGCTTGCTTTCTCTATTTGATTTGTTAGAAAAATAAGGAGATAATTGAGCTCGGTGGTTCGTGGATTGTTCGAGCGCGTTGCAGATTTTCTGCAGTTGTCCGAGACATTAAGACTACCGTCGAAATTATCGTACAGCGGAAAGAGTTAAATCGAAACACTGTTTTCCAACTTGATTTTTCCAAAAAACTTTCTACATATTTTGAAGCAAGGAGCATTCTTTCGTTTCCAATTATATCAAAATTTTACCTCTGCTTCCTGTGCTGCGTCGAAGATGTATAGTACGTCCTAATCAAAAAAGGAAAAGAAAACGCAAGGAGAGTATTTTCTAATCTATTTCGACGGTTACCCTGAAACGTGACGCATCGTCACGATGGATATATCTGCTTCAGATATTGCAACGAAAGGGAAACAGGTTCCAAAGCGGCTGAAAAAGAGAAATAATCGAGGTTCGGATCAGGGATCTAACGATAAGTGAACGGGCCAAAGACAGATAAATTTTCGTACTCTTAATTGTCGGGACGATCGCAACGAGCGTCGCAAGTAATTGGATCGCGTAGTCAAAGGGTGTGTATCGTTTGAATGTAATCGAATCAATTGCAGAAGTTTTCTCAAAGAAAATTGTATCTCGCGCGGAAACTCTCGATGCTCTTCGTCGTGGCCTGCTTTGATCTTCGTCCGGCGTTAAACATTATTCTCCCGCCGAATTGCTTCTTAATTAAGACGAAAGGACTGTCCCAAGGAACGGGTCAAGCTCGAGAGTGAAAAGTTGTTAGGTAACGTTTCGTGAAAATAAAAAGTTTTACTGCGAGATAGACGGATCCTGATATTTATTTAATCGTTGTTGACGAAGACCCGAATCGAGCATTCTCTCTGTTAAAACTTGTTTAAAGCAAGAATTGTTTATAATTGAAGTTTCTACGAGTGGATTTAGTTTCTTTAAAACATCGTGCTATTTGATCGAAATAATTTCCACGTGATCCGGTACACCTTCAAGTTACCTACGTGTTTATTAAGCGGATTACGCAACTGCACTTTCCAGTTGAATCAAAGAATTAAGTTCCAAAGACGTTAAAGGCGAGAAGAGATCGTTAAAAAGACGTATCTCTTGTTGGATTGCTTATATCTTGTGAAAAGTACAGAAACTATGGCTCACAGTTTGCCACCTTTTTAACGGAAAATTTGTCCAAAATTTGGTCCGAAACGAAGGTTTCCTAGACGTCTGATTCTCGTGCACACTCGTACTACGACACTGTTTTCCTCGAAGAAGATTGGCTAATAATTATTCTCAAGAGCGAAGAAGGCATCGCGAGGATATTATACGGATAAGTACAGAAATCGATTATCGAAATGTCGAAGTTGCAGAGCATCGTGTAGCAGTATTTCAGCATTAAGCGTTCGTGAACACAGACAAGCGCACAGGTTACGGGCTGGTTGGGTCATCGGGGAAAGAGCCAGAGATAGAGAGAAGATGGAAGGAGGAGCGCGCCAGCTAGCAATATTTCGCGTTCATAGCGTTACTAAGCCGCAACTAACCGCCTTGTTAGGAAGTTACTCCTCCTCTCGACCTCTCACATCCTCTTCCTTCTGTTTGCTCTGTCTCTTCCGGTTTCTCTTCTCGTCCCTCCGTTTCCGTGTCTTCTCTTGCTTCTTCTCTCCCTTTCTCCCTCCCTCCAGCCATTGTTTCCTTCTTCCGTGTTCTCACACCGTCTGCTTCGCTCCGACTATTTCGCGAGCGTGCACGTTCCACCATCGCGCGTACGTATTCTCTTTCTAGCGGCATATATTAGATTTTTTCATTACCTTTGTCGCCCAATCTGCACTCTTTCTTCCGGTCGCCATTCTTGGCTCCGTTTCCTCCCGGGTTTATTATTTTTCAAGGCCGTTTCCTCTGCCTATCTGCCTCGGTTTCCTTTCGTTGGAACGGAATAGTCGCGTGTCCACTTTCGCCTTCGTCCGTGGTTTTCTCTGATATTTCCGACCGGCTTCCTCTCGTTTTTCTTCTTCCCGTTTCTGTCTTCATTGTCTAACGTATTTTTACGCCGCGCACACGATCTCCTGTTGCTTCTCAGTCTATCGTCTGCCTCTGGAGTTTCGTTAAAAAATTGCGAGTACACCGCGTGTGGATTTAATTTTACGCAAGCTTTGCCTAAATCGAAGTAATCCCGATTCGAATTTGATAAATCATATTCTCTTGTACGAATATCGAATCGCCGACAGGCTTTTAGTTTTATTAAATTATCATTTACGTTTCTCCATGCGTCTGCGATCAATCGCTTTCACCCGTTCGATTCGCCTTGCTTTTCCATCTCATACGTGCGTTCTCGTCTATCTTCGTGTGCGAGGCCTTCCAGTGGTTCTACGTTCTATGTTGATTCGACTGGTTAGAACATTCGGTATCTCCCGAGATAGTTTCCTCTTTCGGTTCGAGCCAGCGAGTACTATATCATAACTTGAGAAATTCAGGTGGTGCGCGCGAGGCCACCCTTAAGGTCTTAGAGAAAGCTCGAGGAGGATACTGCTGCCCTTGCAAACCTTTGATAACTAAGTACGTGCTGCCTGGCAGCTCGCTATCCCTAGCGATGCGAGCTAACTTCTCCTACCTTCTCCAAATAGCTATCGTTCTATCCTGTATCTTGGTTGTATCTACGCGTTGTTCTTGAATGTACGTGCCAGGTTTATCCGCTGTTTCGAGATATTCTTCGGAGATTTCGATTTCTGCGGGTATTTTTAAGAAAGACTTTCGATTGGCAGAGAGTGGTTTGTAAGATTTCGTTGAGAATCGAGCAGTATTTTTATGTTTCTGTAGGATTGGATCTCGAGGATTTCATATTTTGAAGGCTTTACAGGATTCGACGAATTGATTTTTCATCCGTTCTAGTCGATACCTATGAATCCCAGCATGTAAAATAGTAAAAAGATTAAGTTTGAACATAAAGGAGCTAATTTGTCTATACAAAAGTTTACCAACGGATGATTAACTGGCAACGAATCTCGAATTCTCATAGAACGAATTCCATAGCCAGCACCAATGATCAAGACAGCGTAAATCATATTCGATTCATGATCGTTCCACACTTGTCGGTTTCTCAAAGCGAGACGCAACGAATCACCGCGAATTGTCAGGCTCGACTTCGAAAGAAATTACTATCGCAAGAAATCGAGCGTATTTCGTCACGTTACGCAGCTCTAGTCGCCTCGATCGAATCGCCTGCGCGGTTTCATAATAAGATCGTATACTGCAAAGATAGCTACCGCTTGCAATATCGTTTTACGTCAGGCGTGGTTCGAAATGTCACGGGTTAACGTCGAACCTCGAGCAACAGAAAGAAAGGAAAAGAACGCGGAGAAAAAGAAAGAAAAAGGAGGGAAAAGAAGTAGAAAAATCTGTCGCAGGAGCAACGCACGCATGGTCAACGAGGCCGTGGAACAATACGTATCGATTCGAATATCGAGAAGATAGAAAGTGAGCTGGTTCTATCGGATTTCTTGGCTGTGTGTTCGAGTGCCGTATTAGAAGGAAAGTTTTCAACGGGCGGCGCATTGTCTCGTCAAGGATGAATGTTCTCCGTCTACTCGTAGTATCACGGCTGAGCGCATTAATCTTGATACGTGTCTTATCCAATTTATCTCAACCGATATACGGCGTTATTAAATACGTGACCTTAGTCGGTCTCGCGCTTTATGCCGCCATCATGTTGTAATTCCGGCTCCATTTTCTTCTTACTGCTGCGCGCTATGTTCGTGTGATAAGTTACCCCGAAAATGCAATTGCTGGAATGGAATAAAAAGGCGTAAGAGTGTCGAAGGTACGGCTACCACCGCAGGATTATCTTACAAAGCGAAAGAAAAAAGAGAGATACACGCGCCTTGCGCTCTCGTGCTGTTGCTCCGATAACGAACCCTAATTTCGCCGCTGTTATGCACTCTGTTTTTTCTTTTTTTTCAGTTAACAACGTTATTGTCGAGACAGAACCGCGTCCTCCTGTACTGTGTGTTATGCGCGTATTACGGGATCGTAATTCTGCGGTTCTTCGATACAATCGTGAACAATTTCATTCGATATTTGAGACGATTCGCGTAATAAACTTTATTAATTAGAGTTACACGAATAATTAGGCTAGACATATTCGTTTCTGTGTACAGATATAATTCATTTAAAGTAACGTTATTACGCTTGTCTCGAGTACACAGCTGGCCACAAATTGTAACGAAGCGCGCTAGTAATTTGTATCGAAATAAGGACGTAAGCATGTACTTGGTTGTTGGAATTACACGAACAAAGTTTTTACGATGCCCTACCTGTCTACGTGCCTTAAAAGCGATGCTCGTTTTTCCCACTTCCATCGTATAAATTAGATCACCGACGACCGTGCTAATCGCTTATAAATCAACCATCTTCTAACGTTGGAAAAAAGCAACCAACCCTATTAACTGTTGCTCCAGTGCTCGGAAATATATTTTTTCTCCTACTCGCGAAATATGTCCTGAATAAAAGACGGGATCGATAGCATGCATTTTGCGAGCAATTTCACAGATGATTAACGGTGCGTCGTTCTTTTATATTTCAGGTACGTAATTCAAATGGAGTTTCTATATCGTCGCCTCTTAGCCGCTTGCTTATCCATCGGTCTGTGAGTAAATGGAACTTGTTGATTAATTAAGATCGCACGAGTGTACCACGCGTTCCAAGAAAGGATCTCCAACGAGACCTAAATAAGAGTCTAAAAGGGGAAACAATCTGAAAAAAAAGAAAGAAAAGAGAAGCTTGATTCTATTTTGTACGATGATTCGGTTACTGGGTGGTTAATAAGCGAGTGAAGAGGCCCGTGGCTATTATCTCTGACATGAGACGCGCTACGAACATCACGATCGATTGGTTTCAATTACAAAAATATCTATTCTACGCGCTGGTTACACTGTGCACGTTATGGACGATAGGTCGCGTGCACCGGAGCCACTAGACACGACGTCGCCACGTATTTCTAAATTTGCATCTGCCGAGTCGATAAGGCATGCAACGCTGGGCAAAGGGGTTATACTGAATTCGCGAGCTCCGGCTCGCACGGCACAGACTAATCGGCGACACATCGGCACAGAAAATTTTTCCACGCGATACAGTTGGCCCCTGGCTGCTCGTTATTAACCATACCCACTCTGTTCTTGTCGGACCGTGACTTCTTTCCATACGTTCGTTTCTATCCCGGCAATTTTCGATAGTTGTATAACGAGTTCTAGATGTCGTGTAAATGAAGGATACGATGCCGATATGATTTTGCATTAGCGAAATTGTACGATTCTGCAGATTACTAGAATATATCGTATATGAATGGTATAAAATTAGCGAGAAATATTAGATTAGGTGCGTGTAGCGATATCGTAACAACGTACCGTTGCTCGTCTGTATCGAACGTTCTAGCGCGTACGAAGGATAATATAATATGATAAAATTACATTTTAATCGGAGTGTGTCAGTAGCCATTGTACGTTACACGAGCCTGCAGCTAGTATACGTTTTACAAACAGTTCGCTGATATATTCGGATACAGGCACGTAACGTTTTTAACGACAGAAAAGCACGATCAGTTGAAAAACGTTTCAAAGGACGCATAAGGCTTAACGTTATTCTCAGTGGAGTTATAAAAAACCTGAAAAATATACGAGTATTAAATGGTTCGATTCTCGACGCAATGGAATTTAGCATAGGTTGGTTTATCGAAACAAGAAACTACCTGAAACGTAGGTGGATCGTGAATCGGCATCCTAATTACGAGCGCGGTTTGAGACGCGCTCGCGGGCTCGGTCAGTGAAATTTGATAGTCGGTCGAACGCAAACCTGGAGTCCTGCCTTTGGCCCTCAGCCTCTTTTGCATGCACTACTACCGTTCTCCTGCGAGCAAACAAAAGAATGTCTATACGCGGCGTTGTACACGCCCTCGGCAAGCAAAGGGCTGCCTCGTTCCGTAGGTACCCTCGACTATAATCCAACAACGGTAGTAGGGTTAGGTCCTCGTCTCGGTTCGTCGCTACACCGATGCAAGAACAGCTTCGTGTGTACGTTCGCCAGCTATATACGAGTATACGATTGTTAATCGGGAGCATACAAAGGAGTGGCCACCGATGACGTCACGGTGAACAATGACGACGGTTACCTGCCTGGCAACACCAAGGTTCCTCGATATTATCGTCCGTTGGCGCTTAATGATCGCGAGTATATCGAGTGTGCACGCGCGCGCACCGCCACCCCTTGCTCCCTATATAGTCTGTACACATCGTTCAATTATTTTCTTATCGCCACCCTGTCGTACCCTCCACTCGTACTTTTTTCCTCTGGTAATGATGATTTTTAAAGCCGTTTTCGTGGAATCGTTTTGATACCAACGGTGCGGAACTGCGCGTGTACATTCCCTCCATTCTCTAGTGGGTTCTTAATGTCAGCTAATATTTCGTTTTCTCTCTCATGTTCCCCCGCAGTATCTAATAATAACGTTTGTTCGGTACCGTGATTATAACTTATATGTACGTTACTATAAAAATAAGTATATGTTTTCTCTATCTCGATTGAAGTTACAATTAATTTTGCCCATCTATCTGTATCCTTGATCAAGCGGAAAGCTAGTCCGTTTGTTATAATCGTTTCAAAGATGCTTCTCTTCTACGATCTTTTTTTATCTTTACTCGTAAGATATACTAGCGTCGTTTCTTGAAAAAAGCTAGAATATCCCGTCGTTCCTCAAAGCCGAATCTTATCCCAGGATGGCGATCGATTTGTAGGTATAGTCTCGAGGACGCATTCTTTGATTTCAATGCTAATCTGCCAGAAGATTCCTTTTATCGCTGTTGACTCTATGTTTACTGAAATGTCGAAGGCCATTACCGCGGATTTACCTCGAATTGTAAAATATTAACCAGCCCTTCTCGGTCATTGATCGATTCCACTTACGTTTGGAGGAACGGGAGACCGACGAAGCATCGAAAAACAAACCAATTTCGAAGGCGAACAAAAATTTGAGCACATCGTTAAAGCTGTCGGTAGAGCAGCGACGCGATACCGCCGTCGTTAGATTCCAGTTGCGGTTCTTTAAGTGCTAATTAGTTTGACCTGCTAGTTGGTAGCAAAAGAAGGAGAATGTTTAAAACGTGGAGTGCCGTGAATTGCGAAACCTTGAAGTCTAATGGAAACCCGAACGTATCGCTAAAAATACTGCGTCGTTGAGATATTCTTGCTTCAAATATGTTTATCTAATAATCGGTCTGGCGTTCGTTGGAAGACTGGGGAAAGATATGTGGCGTTCTAGGAAATTTGTAGACTGTAAATTAAAAAATGCGAGGAGAATAAGATCGGAAAATGATAATGGAACGATTCCAAATTACGCATAAGCAAAGTTTCCGAATGAAAGTAGTAAACCTTCAAAAATGATTGTATCTAGGTAAGCGCAATATCGAAATGACGTAGCAACCGTGCCATTATTTCAAGGAACAGAGATTCGAGTAATCAAATAATATTCATTGCGATAGTTGAAAAACTTTTAGCCTCCTCCCTAACGGTTCGTTTCAATGATCGTCGATTCCACGACGAGTGCATCGTGAACTATGGAAAGATTCGTATCGATTCTGCCCAGTAATACCGTTCCCTCGTTCTCTGTTCGATCTCGCGTTTCAGCTCCGGCTGAAATTGCCGGCCGGAGCATTTTAATACATCCTTTACGTACTGCTACCGGTAAATGGTGATCGTCTGTTGATGATAAAGTAGTCCACAAATGTCCCTGTACGCGAATGTTTCCGCGCTTGTATTCGCTGGCATGGCAAGGCCGAGGGAAACGTCTACGCCGTGCAAATATGACACGCCAATATCAATATCTGTTTACGACATTGGCCGAAGCCGATGTTCGGGGGTTAACGTCCCCCTATACGCCGCCATTATTTTATATGGATACACCGTGTGTACGTATCGCCTTTTTTTCCACGTATAGAGTATGTTTGTCAAGAACAGAGGCCCTCGGTTTTGTATTTTTCATGGAGAACAACCCTCTCTCCGGTTCGTTGCAGTCATCCCTCGTAATATCAGCGACAGAATTCCACCACCGACTTCTCCGCCTCCGTTTTTATCGTTCTTCCGCAGCTCGTGGAATTTGTTTTCATCGTTCGCGCTCCTGTTTCGAGTCGATTGTTTCGCGCTTTAGACGCTACGACGATCGAAGTGATCTTGTTCCACCGCGGAAGATCGACGCTCGTTCTTAATAAGGATATTCCTTTCGTACAATATCTCCGATAGATATTAATCAGTTAGATAAATTTGTATGAATTTTGCTTTGCGACAAAGACCATGGAAATCTATTCGGACGGACGGTAAGAAATTAGATATTTAGATCGGAATTGGGATTAATGGAAATTTCGTAGTAAATTAAATCTCGATGATCAAAAATTAATGCAGGAACGTCAGTTTGAGGTTTACAACTTGAAAGTTCTCAAGTCCGCAACTTCCCAATTTGACTTTACCTCCACTTATATCTTAAAGAATTCTTCGTTAAACTCGAGTCTCGTAATCTACCCAATCTCTCCTGAGACAAAATCCCAGTAAGCCTCATCACGAGTCATCGCAAATCTAAATTATTCTAACTGTGAAACGTCACAAATACCCGAAACGAAAACTCTCCAAAGCGAGTCTCATCTCCACGAAGATTACAAGATTTCCCATTAACGGAATCCAGCTTTCTTAATCTGACTTTGGTTGAACGCGTTTAACCCTTTCTCTCTCGCCATCTCAACGAATATGCACGTAGAAATCCAACTAGATAAAGAAGGAACCCAAGTAGTAACCATAGAGGAGGACGAAGAACGTAGAAACGGAAGGCGCCGATTTTCTCAAGAAATCTCGTTCGAGATGTAAGAAGGTTTCATGAAATTTTCGTGAGTGGAGGAAACAAGGACAGAGATCTAGACGCGAGAAATGCCGATAGGAAAAGTAAGAAACGAAGGGAAGAAGGAGCTTGGAGAAGAGAGGGGATGGATGGATGGATGGATGGAAAGAAAGGGACAGGTGAAGCAAACAGGTGAAGAAGAAGCGAGCGAGTGGAGCTAGCATCGGATGGTAGGCTGGATTCAATTACTTGGAGAACAATACTGGCCTCGCCGTCATTGTTTGCTCGAGCACTCGGTCGAGTTTTCCTACTTCGGGACCCTGAGCACAGTATTCCATGTCCCGTTACGCCACGATATTTTGTTTGCCCTCCATAATACCGCGTCGACGATGTTGATTCTATACATAGCTGGTCGACCTTGCCATCATCGATGCCCCTTTCCCGGTCGGTCCGGCTTCCTCGCGTCTCCATAGTTTTCCACCCCCGACAGCTATCGCTTTAGCGTTAATGGATGCAGGTTGTTAGCCTGGCGAACAAACGATCGACAGTCCGCGACGTAACTTCGATTAGCTTGATGTTGCGATAGATCGGACCGGAAGGACTCGCACGGCTCGTTGCCTCTCTATTCCCGTTCCTTCTTATTGGATTGTTCCTTCTGATGTTACTAATTGATGGAGCTCTTCGTTTAGAAATTAGTAGACCGTGCCGAGACCTTAACAGAGGCATTGGGTAATGGGTTTCGATACGATGACTGTTTAGCCGATTAATTAAGCGGATTTATCGAGATGATAGGCCAAATAGATACTACACTAAGCTGGAAAATTGGCCAATGGAATCGTGCAGGATCGAGAGAATCTCCTCAGATCCGTACAAGTAGATAACTGATTTGCAGATGTAACCGGTTCGATCAGCGAAGAAAATGTATGTGCCGTGTCTTTAAGGTATAGTCGTGGAAGGTATAGCAGTTATATCGTTGCTTTATCTCTGATTTCTATAGATAATTGATCATCTCTGAGAACAACATCGATTTGCATTGAATAACAATCGACGCGCAATAGACGATAAAAAACGGAGTAAGAAGAGAAGGAAAGAGAATTGAGAATCGTTGTAATTCCACTGTTTTTCTAATGTTCGCGTTTCAGTTAATCGTTTGCGTTCTTAATAAAAAAGAACGAGTTACGAGCGATTCGAGTTATAATGATAACAAAGCGTGTACATTATTGGTGTAGTAACTTTGTACTCTAATGGTCAATCGAGCGTGATATACGCTTGTAATGCACTTTCAATTTTCAAAGCTTTTGATTTTGATACGAATGGATTACAATGGCTTCAAATGGTTTCAAATGGTTTCAAATGGTTTCAAAATGCCGAACAATGTTGAAGCACGTTAGCTCCCTGCGCACAAATTGTTAGTTGAATCCGAACGGCCTGCTCACAATGTTGCTTCTGTTTGTATTTCAATCGTTTACGCGGTGTATTTAGCTGATGGAGTACTTCGTTTCGGTAGTCTATCGTTTTCGCTTTAATCGCTCTACCCTTGAATCGACAATCGAACAAGCGATTTATTAGATCTCATAATTTGGAAGTATTTCATAGTGAAATGAATAGGATTAACTAGTGATCACGATAATTTCATTGACGCGTATTTACGTAATTTTACGTCGACGATAATATCCAGGAAGATTTTACGTCAGCGATGCTGTAGTCACAAAAGTCAGTTGTCAACATTTTCGTTGTCAGCAGAAATCAACAGGATCCTCTACAATTCCCTGGCGGAACGTCACCACTCGTCGTAATTTCTGCTCGTTTATCGCGGTCCTCTGTTTGTTATTCAGAGATATTCGATTCGTGGTTGGTTTCCCGTGATTCGGGAAAACGGAGAAACTACAAGCGGAGAAAATAGGAAAAACGAGAAAAAGGAAGACGAAATGGTAGAGCTGTAAGTTCCTACGAAGTTCGTGACCGGATTTTTAAATAAATTTTCAACTATTCAATTTTTGCCAGGAAACCAACCTCTTGCAAGTCGATCGATGTAACTTTCAGCAGCCGCGGCGGGTTTACGGATGAAGTTGAAAAGTGAGCGTCGCGAAATGGGCAAAAGGGAAACGACGATGGGGACGAAAAGTACCGCGAACGAAGCGGGGGCTACGAGAACGAGGGGCGAGGAGCGTAATGAATAATTCCAGGAGAGACTCGTCTTACAGCCTCCGACTACTTGGGCGATACAGAAACGAAATTTCCCTCTGGCTGGCTGTGGATGTTTCCACCAGGAGAAGAGGTTGAAAGCGTATCTGCATTTGCGTCCGTTCGTCGAAGAACGTCAGTTTTAATCTTTGGGAATCTCGGGTGAAATTGCGGCGAATCCGTGCCGATAACTCGCCGTTCGTCTCTCGCTTCCAATTAAAAAGTTGCCCGGAATATTCGATTCTCGACGAAAGGATTTTGGTCAAGTTGGTTCTCAGTCTTTTCCATTCGTCGTGCGCTCGCGATTCACCATCGAAGTTGGCAATGAAACGTAGAACGTACGAGTTTTTTTTAAATACAGTCACGTCGAAAGAAAACTTTTGATACGAGTACGTACTCGTGTTTGAATACATCGATGAATTTTAGCGGAATGTACCAAATGATGGCAGATTGATGCTACATAAACGAATGGCCCGAATGATCAATTTGTAATTTTGCGTAAGAATTTCATAGATTCGCAATCTTATATTTTTGAAGATTTCTTGTGATTTTTTGTAAAGTACATGGATAAAGGTTTGTTTTTTCTCTGCATTATGTATTTCGTTACACGCCTTTCAGGTAATACGCGCAATCGCATCCCGTTATGTCTTTAGGGCATGCTCCCAATTTGCGCAAATACTTTACGTTTAATTAAATCTTTTAACTAAGTTATTCTACGTTTTTACTTGAAATCTTTGTTACTTCTTTTTTAGCTTGCAATTATCATTGGTTGAAAGTTATCGAGCGTAAACGAACGGAATCTTAATTACATAAATAATCAAACGATCCCGGTATTTCACGGCACGGTAGTCGAGAGAATCGCGAAATCCTAGTTGAGAATCTCTGGGTTAACTCGATGATTCTCGCGTTACTTCGCTTCAAAACTTCCCCGTTGCTCCTGGGAAATTTCCAAGCACGATTAAAGTCACCCGCAAAATTTTCTTATATCTGTGGATGCCGACCATTTTCGAATGCCAGGCTTAAGAGGAAGGAATTTCCAAGCAAATTATTTACATTAATTAAATAGAACGGCGAATAAGTAAATTCGAACTGGGATTTCGCTAGTTCGCTAATTTAGCTGGTTCTCGAGACTTCTTCTTGAGCTATAGTTATTAGTTGTTTTTAATAAGTTAGCTATAGCTATTTGTATATCGCGTGACAAATTTCTTTCCGAAATTCTTTTACAAAAGTATTAAACGTGACGTCTTTGATAATAAGGATGATCAAAATCGACGATCAAACTTACGATGCTTCTCTCTAATTTCGTATCAAACTTTTGGACGAAAGAGAACGACGAGACGTACGAAAGAAGAAACCTATATTTTATTTAAAGAAAGGGCAAGAGAATATTTCGCGCCATCGTTAATTCCTGTCGCGTGGCCAAATATTAGATCACAGGACGCGGAGTTCCTTTTTTTTTCGGCAAATTTTCCATTTCGAACGTGCCGTGGCGAACGAGGACGCGGATGACGGTGAACCGAGGGGACGCCGGCTGACGATAGATAAGGGATGGCAAAAAGCAGAAATGAGAAATGCTAATGGCATTCCGTTCTCACCGCTATCATCTTTCACGGTTGAGCCAGACGTAGTACGAGAGAAAGACGAAGAAGGTGGTCCAGTGTTTGCACAGTCGTAAGAACGGCACGGTAGCATGATATTGGGGGTTATTTTATGCAAGAACTCGCGGTTGCGTTACTGCTGCTCATCTTGAATATTTTATATGACGCGCCTGGAATAAGTTCGTGGTTTGTCGTTCTTTCTCCGCACCACACCGGTGAAATTGTACGCTTTTTACGAAAATCAACGATCGTCGTGATAAATGCTTTTCTATCGAAATTGAAAATTTGACCCTTACGGAATCGCGACAATGGATATATGCATAGGGTACGCACGATATTATTCGCTAGTATTTTTCTTTTTCTTTTTTTTTTTTTGTAATTGGCGTGGAAAAGACGGAGAGAAAATTACACCTTTGTCGCGTATCTGGCATTGCACAAAGTCGTATTATAAAGACTTCCAACGTTTCTCTTACACGCTTGACCAATACGAGTTTGATAACTTTTTGGTCGTCGTTGGCGATAATGCCGCGAGACACATATATCCAATAGGTTCCACTCTAAAAAGCCGGCTATATGATACAGGAACACAGCCAACTGCAGCCAACAATAGGGAGCTACCTGTTAATTACATACAGTTAATACGACGTTATCTTTTGCGTTACATAGAGTCACGAGATTTCGACCGGAAGAGGCTGTATGAAGTATTAGAAGGGATACGAGTGGAAAAGAGAGAGAACGTGAGAGGTGGAGAGGAGAAAGGGAGAAGGAGAGAACACGAGGCAAGACAATGCACTGGATACGAACTAATTGCCGGATTCTCCTACCGTCTAGTGGACCGGGAAGATTAACTGCACACCCAACCCTCTCTTTCTCTACGCCCACACCCCTATTTTCTCTTCGTTTCGCCCCGCGCAGCCACTGAACGCGGTCTCGGCCCTGAATGAGACGGTATATATAAATTAGCCGAGTTTACCTGCTTTACCGCGCGTTATTTTCTCATGATGGCGCCGATAGATTTGTTGCTCCATCCTCTAAATTCGTTCCACAAGCGCGAAAATGGACGAAGGGCGATCGTGTCTCGCTTTATCTTTTCTTTACGTTTCTTTATTTCTTTATTTATGGGTTTGTATCAACGCCAAACAAATGGACATATTTTTTTACACATTGGTCATATTTTTGTGAAATTCTTAGTTATTTTAAGCGAATGGCAAATCAAAGCAACGATAGAGTATTTTGTGATCCTAAAGCGACCGAAGCAAAGATCCTTTTGAAAATATTACGCGTTTATTACGCGACCTGCTAGTCCCGTTCCTTTCTTATCATTATCTCGCTAAAAATGAAGTTTCACGCAACACCCTCGGGAACTCGAAGAAGGCGGCTCGGGTGACGTACGTAAATATGGAAAGAAGAAACGGCTAACGTTCGCAACACCATGGCCGGCAACGGCGCGGCGCCACGGCGGCGGCCCGACACCGCAAAGGGCCAGCTTGTTAAATGCTGCAGGCTAGAACGAGTTACGCCCGTTTAATCTTGAACGCGAATTTTGCGGTATCTCGCAAGGGGTTGTAATTCAGCTTGGCTCGTTCTCCGTTCCCGCTAGCCAGCCAACAGCGTAGCGTAGCTTCTTCCCCGACATAAAGTATGAAACGAAGCCGAAATGCCGCGTCTCTCCATTTTCCTCTTCTATATTCACCAGGTATCTCTGCGCATGTATACGTATTTTTTCGGAGAAAGCAACGCATCTTTGTCTTATCACTGTCATCGACTTTCATTTTAACCCTCGAATTCTTGTGGCCACCTACGGACGCCATCTTTTATTTATTTTGTAACATACGCGGTCGCGCTATGCAACGATTACAAGCTACACGCTGGAATAGATAAAACAGAGGACTACAAAGAAATTTTACAATAAGCTATTTACGAGATTTTTAGAGTTGCACGCGGTCGAATTGTCCAGAAGCGAAGATGATTAATTGGCTCTATTTCACGGTTCGTCGTCCAGCGTGGGTGACGGTTAAAAATGATTCTCTCGGCTCGTAGTCGAGCACGTCACGTTCCACTCTAGAAGCGAAGATTTAGAAACATCCTGCAGAGAAGACAAACAACTCGAATGCAGTTCGAAAGTGGAACGCTTGAGAAAAGAGTTACATAGGAATGCTCTGACGAAGTGTTTCTAGTACTGCTAACGATTTCACCGATGCTTAAACACGGTAATCGATAGAAGCGTCCCGTGATACCAAAGAGATTTCCTTTAATTGATCCTAAGAGTCTTCTTCCTGGTTCAGCTTGGGGCTGAAGCGGAAGCGTAGCGAGACTGCCACTCCATTAAATCCATCTGCATTCGAAAGACTATACGAAAGCCGAGTTTCCGTAACGAGGACGATCCATCCCCGTTCAACCACCCTCTCTCGCAGCCTTCTTTTCCGTGCTTTCGCCTAACCGCGTCGCGTCCCTCGCTTTTTCCCACTTCCTCTCTCGCGTCCAATATTTACACACGGATCGATAGCTCGACGAGTAGACAATACTTTTCAGCGGCGTCATATCGAGAACTCCGTTGGACAGGCGACGCAAACGGAGAAAGCGAGCGCAAACAAGAGTGGAGCGAGAGAAAAGGGAGAAGAAAGCAGGGTGGACGGAAGAAAGACAAAAAGGGAGAACGAAAGGATGGATGATAGATAAAAAAAAAAGAGAAAAATAGAGAGAAGTAGGTGGTGGTGGTACTGATAGGTTTGCACAATATTGATTCTATAACGGTTGAATTCTTCGCCGCTTTACGGAGGTCAACCTGCCAACTGTCTTTGCTGTTCTTACGTAGGTGAAAAGAAAAGTGGACGAGGGTGGTAAAATTCGCAGTGTTCGATATTAATCTTAAAATTCCCATAGCTTTATACAGCTTAGACTTTATCGATGCTATTAATTGTAATGACTATCGAATCTTCTGTTCCGATACTTCAATCCGAAGAATCGACCATCTAATTTTCAAAAATTAAGTCACGGGACACGGCGATTTTAAACGCGGCTAGATAGCACGCGCCACGTGTTTGCATAACGTATAGGGGGTGGAGGAGCAGGCGACGCAACAATTGGAAAAAAATCGTGCGTGAACGATTCGAGTCTGGCTCGTTCGATACGGAAAAGTTGATTTTTCGCTCGACCCACGAACATACAACCTCTCCCACTACCAATTGCATCGCCGTTTTTCCTCTCTGTTTCTCTTCTTTCGCTCCATCCTCCGCTTTTCGTCTTCCCACTTCCTCGGTTTGTTGATCTTTTTTTTTTTTTAACCAGCACAATTTGCTAGCGTTCAAACCGCACGCACGCCACCAACGCCGTCATTATAAAACGCGCTTCCGTTTACGCTTCACGCATTTTGTATCGGTATTTTTCATAGCCCGACGTTTATTTGTTGCCTCTTGATTAGTTCCGCCCGTACCACCATCGCAAACTCCATTCCCCCACTGCTGGTCTTTCTTGTCGCGCGTGTTTCTCCTCTATACATGTGTATATATATACATATATTTCTGTAGGTAGAGTAATACGAGCAAACGTTTGTTTTTTCCCCTTCTGTTGTGTGTTAGAAAGTCTTTTGTTCGAATTCTTTTCTTTTTTGTCACGTCGCTTGGCTGCGGATTCATATCGCAATCGATCTTGAATTTATAGGCCGCGATGCATTGACGCGCGTAATTTGGCGAATCGCTTGCGATTGATTTATGTTCACTGCTGGCGTTGAATCGAACGCTAGCTTAAACGTGGTAATTTTTGGCCGACAGACGAGATCGCGTCTATGCCTGTGTTTGGTAATTTGCTTCTTCCGATGCTAAGTTTAGTGAGATTTGCGTGTGTAACTGATAGAGATAGCGGTACTCTCATAGTTATTTATCGTGACATCGCTAGTCATCGTTTATCCTTAAATCAGCGTGTCGGTATCTTTAATCATTAAATAATTCATCCACGAGTATGCTCGCTCACAAACAGCGATTAATCTACGCTTCGATTAAAAATTGCTAAAAGAAAGTCAGCTGTGCTCGACTATTCGTCGCTCCATTTATAAAATTATCGTATTCCATTTACAAAAGTCAAATATTCCTCGGTCGAATACGAAGGAGGTCGAAAGTAAGAAAAACTACAGTGTCCCGCGAAACACCAGGTTCTCTGATGCGTCTATCGATCCCACCGACCCCTTTCGATGCGAAAAAGCACTCTTTTTTCCGCTGCATTGTTCGCGGTTCGCGTTTTGTTCCCGTTCTCTTCCATTAGACTCGCTGTTGCGACCACAGCCGTGAACGATATCTCGATGAGCGATGATCTCTGTTTCCCGTATTCTCTACCCTCGCAATCAGGTACAGTTTTTTCTCCTCTCGCTCTCTTCTTTTCATCCACACCGTTGTTGCACGCGGTATCACGGCTGATCGGTTACTGTTTGATCAATTGGCCATGTTATTTCTATTAAAAGTAGGTGCGAGCGACGGGAAGCCGTGGTACATCGATTCGAGTGGCTCGCGTGAACGATCGCCCTCCAATTGAAATTATTTTTCTCTCTTTTCCACCTCTCTGTTTCGTCTTTTTTTTTTTTTTTTTACTTCTTTTCGCTCGTCTGTTTTTCATAGCCCACTCTGTACGCCTCCGATCCCGGTGAATTTATATTTTTCCATTCCGTCGATCGTATTATAGTCGGAATATAGGGCGTGACGTCGCGTCGTCGGTCGGGTAGACGGGAATTACTGTAATGGCATTTTGCTCGGTGATCCATTACAATTATCGTGGAAAAACGGTTCTCACCGATCCAGCGAAATTTTCGCGATACTTCTACCGAAGGTGCGCGCCGATCATGCCGTTAATTGCCAGAAAATTCTCGTTTCGTCTCGCTTGAAATACGTGGCCAGAGATAAAAAGCAACACCGATGATCGCGGGACGAATATCGAGTGATTAAATTCGGCTTTTTGTCTCTTGTTTGTTTAATTCGATAAATTATCAACACTCGAGGAGAGGTCAGATGGATTTTGCGACTAAACGAAACGATTTAGAAAAGAGAGCGTTATTAAAATTAGACTTTTCTATCTTTCGTTAAAAGAGGAAATTCTTGTCCGATATAAAAAAATCGCTACATCGACGAAAAACATAAACAATTCTGGCGAATGAACACTCGATTCCCTGCGAAGCAAAAGCTACGTCCGCGAAACGGAAGAAAAGCGAAGTTGAAGCGAGCAGCAGCGCATATCGCGAAAGCAACGGCTCGCAAATAACTTTATTTTTCATCGGTGTCGTACAGCGTTTAAGGAACTACTCTTGACGCTCGTGGAGGGTAAAGAAAGGCCTCTTAATGCAGTTGGAAAAAGGACAAGGTGGCGCGGCCGAGCAACTTTCAAAGTGGGAAGCGTACTTGAGAATTCTCTCTTCCGTTGTTCCGTCGAGAATCGAAGCACGCGTGTTCTACGTGACTCTTCTCGTCCCTTCGAAGGAGAAAGAAAAAAAGGGGGACGAAGAAAAAGAAAAGTTCGTCCCTCTTTTCTCCTGGCGTCGTCAGACGGGTTCGTCTTTGTCCTCGCGAACGAGTAATTAAATTTTTGCAATTCAAATTTCCCGCGCTCGTTCGTCCATGGCGTCGAGGTTTCGATCTGTCGTGTTTCAATGGTCGTGGAAATTGCTCGTTATGATTTGATCGTAAGTAGACAGGGAATTCGGGATATGCTCCAGTTCGATGTTTTTATTTTCTATGAAAACTTTGCGCGATAGTCGGTAGTTGTTAAAATTCTCCAGGAACTTTGAACGAAACGGCAATGCGTACTTCTGTCGAAGATTGAAGCACGTTCTGGCTGCAATACTACGTGACTCCCTGTTCCTCTAAGCGCAGAAAGCTTCTGGCTTCTCTTTCTTCGCTTTCTTCTCTGTTTTTACTTTTTCTTATATTTCCTTTAATACGTCTTAAGTACGGTGTTTTCTTTTCTTCTTCTCTTTTTTTTTTTTTTTTTTAATGCGGTTACTATATAGAAAAGAATTCTGATTTAGGCATCAGCATCAAAGGAAACTTATTGTAAATACGTCTGATAGCGTAAACAGCCTATCGATGAATTTCTTAGGGATAAAAATGCTCTTGTTCTTGAAAATATTCTACCGCTGAGTTAAACGAAAATGATCTAACTACTTAGCCTCTTTGTTACGTAGATCGCGCATTATTTGCTAACAGCGTGTGTATATGGTTTTTATAATAACTCAGAGATACTTCGAAGAATAACTAAAGAAACGAAGGACACGCGTGAAAGCGGTTTTATTTCCATGCACCGCAGCCGCCGATTGTTAAACGTTCCCCGGCAAGTTTGGAAGAAGAAGCGTAGTAGCGAGCCATGGAGACCGGCGTCGTCGTCGTCATCGGCGTCGCCGGCGTTGCTTGCGCGACGCGTTGTTCGTGAGTCGTGAGTGAGAATTGAGGCACGTTTCGGCTGCAACGGTACGTGACGAGTTCCCGCCGCCTCCGCTCGAATACACGACAAAATACGAGACGCGAGGTACAAATCAACCGAAACGTATTCATATTTCACGTGTCTCGGCTCCTTCGTTCCATTCGAAGCAACTTTTTCGTTCTGCCTAGCTGTTCGAGCGCCCCTCCTTTCTCTCGTCGGCCGTGAATCTAATAAACCAGCCTGTAAAACTCCTTATACTGTCGCACGTGTGCATGGAACGTTGCACGTTTCGCGAGAATATTTTTTACGCGTCAACGCGGAACGATTCCTCAAGAAATTTCCCGCTGCTTTCACGTCCCTCTGCTTTGTTGGTAATGGGTTACTTTTCAGCGTTGCTCTGGCTTCGAACCACGTTTGCCACAGTCTCCAGCAACTCCGATGTCTGGCTTGGTACAGAATTTGATCAGGATTAGGTTGCTATAGGAATCGTGGTCGGATCTTACGATCGTACTGCCAGTTTGAAAGTTTAGTATCTTGGTAGTACAAGTCGTTTAAATTAAAATTATATAATGTTCCACTTTCGTTGGAATTTTTATGACAAAAGTTAGTTCATTACAGCATGAATATATAAGATAAGAGAAATAAGTAAAAAATAGGAAAAAAGAAGAAAATAATAATCTTTTCAGCAACCAGTAGTGAATTTTCCCACACAGAAACGCTTCAAAGTTTTGCAAAAGCGACATTAGTATTAACACGTAGTATATTTAATATTTGCGTAAATCGCACGTGTTTCCTTTATCATCCTTCTAAAGCACTTTCTGAGATATTTAACAAATTTGCGACGAACGTGTATTTCAGAGAGACCATCTCTTCGTAAGTCATGCACGTTCCGTCCCATTTAAGTAGGTACAGTTTAAATAAGATGGTAAATATCGTCTTACTTTTACGACTCCGTTAACGAAAAGTTTATCTAGGAGAAAAAAGAGAAGTTGAAAATAATTGGGGGAAAGACAGTTGAAATATGGCCGCGTTTCATGCGTCTGAAGCAAACTTCAAAGGCATGTGGCCGAATTCACCGTGAATTTAATAAACAAATTCGAAACTCTTTTATATCGTCCCACACGCATACTTGACCTCACTCTATGCGGTAAATTTTGCACGTTCGGAGTGAACACGCGACGTCACGTTGTCGTTTCGTTCACTCTAACTCTTATAATTGCGATTTCGAAACAACTAGGGACTAATTTTATTCGCGTGTCGATGCACTCTATCGACCCGATCGTAGAAACGTTGCGTTTCTGCGTCGAAAAATTACTTCATAGCACAAGGCCATATTCTTTGCTGCACAAGACGTCACAAGTGACCTCTTTTTCTACGATAGCCATACGAGTTTCTTGGTAGCGTTGTAAAGAATATACGACGATTCTTGACGATATACGACGACTTAGAATGTCGTAATTGTAATCTACATTCTAAAGAAATATTTAATAATAGATAATATTTAACTGTACGATCTACGGTTTCTTCGATTCTAAAACATGGTGTCGTCTATTTGTTCATATTAGTTTTTTACTTTATGCGTGTGAGAACATGCTCTATATCTAATTTCGTTTATTAAATTCGAATAGAATATCGAAGTCGTTGGAAATTGTCAATATTACAGCGGTCGCAAAAACTATAACGAAACCCGCGAAATGTACACAGAAGCGCCGATTCTACTCAGCAACGTTTGAACGTGAAGGACATTATTAAGAAGAAGCAAACAAGAAGTAGTTTGATTCGAACCTTCGACGTCGTATGTACATCCTGGCATCGTTATGCGGCGAATACGGTTATAATTATAATATACGTAGAAAACTAACAATTTATTTCCTTCGTACGTTCTTACCACACTCGCACGCACGCACACACATGACAGGTATTGCAGATTACTTAGATTATCGTACAATTTTAATTAGATATACTTAAAGTTTTCTTCTTTAAAATATCGAAGAATTTATTTCAAAGTTTATATTACGTATTCGATTCTTTTATTCTGTATACTTTGCGTTATTATATGTACTTACGTATGTATATGAAGTTACTTGAAACTAATTCTCATTTTATTATTTTTGTTGTTTCAGGTAAGTGATTTCTGATGAAACGTGATCTTAGAATATACTTGGTAACTTCGAATAGAACATAGTTGGTAAGTCGAACAATAAATTCATTCGTTCGTTCAATTATTAAGATTTGTATATCAGGATGAAAAAAATTATTTGTAAACTAATCGTAAACTGTCATAGCGAATAGGTCGAATCGCGGTTTTGAAATTTAAATTATACAAGACGGTTTCGAATTTGTATCTATTATAAAAATACAAAATCTCGTATCTCTACCGAATGATCAGAGAAGAAGATCGACGAGCAATTTTGTTTCCGCGGAGTATATTTCCGTATAATCAAATTTACATGCGCAGAAAATCGTTTAATCTCCGACGTGCTGTTATCTTTCCGTCTTCGTCTAATATTCATCTACGCGGTGGAAATTAATAGGTCGAATCGATTCATCACTTAGTATTTAGTTCTACTTTTAAAACTTGGTCGAGTAGAATGCAATCCCAGATTGTCGAGAAAGATTACTTTGGCGATTTGTTACAGAAAATTAGGTCAGGTTCTTAGATTAGAGTGTTTGAAAAAGATTGAATTTAAAAAGATCTTCGTTGTTCTACTTACTATTATGGTTCTTTTAAAAATCAAACGATGTATAAATTCCTCTTGCTTCCAGTTTTATTTTCTTCTAAAATTGTAACAAGTGACACTCTAAGTTGACTATTACGTCCTAACGAACTAAGCAGTAATTATCGTTCTCTTCGTACATCGGATGTTTCCAAGTTGTGCGCACGTTAATCGTTAATCACGGAAGATTAAGTCGCTACGTTACAACACGTGGCTTGTTACAGCAGTGTCCAAGAGACATTTACTTAGTTCAAGTTATCAAATTCGGTGTATCGCGTAATAACTTGTATTCAAAGCGTTTGAAGTACTTAAAACGAATCGTTTAAATTCTATTTGGACTCGATATCTGTTCGCGATATGAATTCAGTGTCAAGTATCAATCGAATGGAGAAAAACATTCGTTTCGCTGTAATTCGGATAATCCAACGTAGATCCAGGAGAGATCGTAGGGGACTCATTTTTTATCGAGTTAGCGCGTTTCCTCGGTCCTTACGGAAGCGTGGATAAGGTTCGAGAGGATGTACTAAGAGGCTACACAGGAAGAGAGAGACTTACAAACCGCGTTCGAGCCACTTAATCTTCTTTAGTTACTGATCGACGGCTTCATAATCCTCTCTCGACGCGGAGTTTTTTGGACTTAGCGGCCGACCGAATGACTGGTCGATTTATCGCGCGCCTAATAGAAAGGTGATCGGGAAGAAGAGCGGTAAGAGTGAAAAAGAGCCCTAGATCCTCGTCGTCAGGGCTTTATTTTTAAAAAATGAACCGAGCCCTTCACGGTGAAAGCCCCAACGACTGAAACGGCAACGATAATGTCGATGATGAATCGACTACGGATCTCTCTCGTTAAATGAACGCTTAGCGGAGCTTGTCATAGAGTTCGTGAAATTGATCGTTCGCCAACTGAAGTGGACACTTTATTTGCAAGCTCAAACGCTTGCTAGATATAGTTGCGTATTCCAACTGAACGATGATATCGAAAGATTCGATCAGTACCTACGCGTATATGTAGCTGCAGTACGCGTGAAAAGTGATCACGAAAGCAATTGAAAATTTGATTGTGGAATACGACGTTTGAATTTAATGTCACATCTCCATTCGTTGTTATAATTATCGCTACTCTGCTTTTTACAATATCGTATTAAAGAGGAGAACTTGTTTTTGCCACAGTAAATTACGATTTCTCCGTTTATATTTTCTCTGTAAGATATTACAGACGCGATTCGCCTTCGATTTAATTTATAAACGATAGATCTACAAGTTTTAAAACCTTGTACCATTCGCAATCGTATCGTTGAATACAATAAAATTGGTAAATTTGTTTCTCTAGTTGTTGTTGGTGCGCTTGATCGACCGTTGTCACGATGAAAAAGAACTTTTTCGCAATTCGCTGCTAATCACTCTTTTATCTATTAGAGCAGCATATAACGTGTCTAATTATTATACATCACAGCTGCGATGATTCTAATTTGATTTTTCATCTTGAAAACCTATATTATCGGAAATCCATAATGCATAACGAATTAACGCGATAACTTCGAAGCTTCTCCGAGCTATCGATAATTGTAAATTCCATCGTATCATCCCGTACCGTTCCATACGTACGAATAATAATATAGACAGGCAGTATTTCGCGATTGCGCCAATATTTAATCAACAATATTTTCATTCGGTTGTGTATACTTTTTACTTGGATGGAGAAACAAGCTGTGTTTGCGTTGCGTGTTCCGTCCACGGTATTCCCCTTTTAATCTTTAAATCGTTTTCAATATGGAAATTGTTCACAAACGTGAACAGTGGTACGATCCACGAAATCGTGTCTCGTTCAGGGAAACGATACTCGAGCAGATCGAAACATTTGCCGCTCGTGTATCTTATTGCACTCTGTAAATAAAATCGGCTCTAAGTTGTTACAGCGTATAATTAGATATATTAAGTTTTTGACGTTACAAATTAGATACTTGGCGTTAAGAAGATTTATGGGAGAAACTTTGAAATTTCGTTATCGATTGTTTCGAATTATCAGATTATTCCCAAGATTTTTGTATAGAAGTTTAAATTCGGAACAGGTGATAAAAGTTTCTGGAAGCATAAATTTGGCATCCGAGGAATATCGGAACATCCTTCATTAACGATGATATCGTATCTGGATTAATACGATAAATTTATTGCGTATAACCACGTACTTTGTACGAGATGTAAAGTCTGACCTAGCTGTAAGGGGTTAAATACATTCACGACGATGCTCGTGAACAGAGAAAGTTGATATGAAACATAATTAAGTTCAACGCAATTACTGCTTTTCTTCGATCAAACGTTCCAGTGCTGATTTTCTCGGATTTAAAGTTCCAACTGAACCTTCTTACTTTTATCTCTGGCGCATAGCTTGATTTTAGGATTATAACTGGAAAGAAAGAGAATTTTCAAGAAGCCGGTATTTATCTACATATATGCGCACCACAAAATATTTTACATCGGGTTCAATCATAAATTTGCATACATTTTCGAAAGCATAATAGAAAGAGAGGAGAGAGAATAATGTTTTCTGTTTGTTTGACCCATATTTGGCCAACCCATAGTTGATTAACCCATAGTTGACTTAGAAATCGTATAGTAATAAGAAAGTAAAGTATGCAAAAAAAAAAAAATAGATTAAGTTGTAAGAAAGCAGTAAGAGAGACGAAGAAGAAAAATAGCTAGATGGATAACAGAAAAAAATGTTTTGATGTAAGGTTTTTATCTTTAATAAAACATTATAACTAACTACACATAATAAGAAGGAGTAGTAGAAAATTAATTAAACGTGTTTCTCGAACGCGTACTTAATTTATTTTGTAAAGTTTCGGGGCGAATATTACATTACGTCACTTATACAAAAATAAAAGCTACACTTGTTTCCTAACACAGAAAAGAAACCACTAAGTTTCATTCGTAGAATTTTTCGAGCGCGACGGCCATTAAATTTCCATGAAACGGGCCACAGCTTTCGTTGGCCGGACGTTCCGAAATTGGTTGTCGATAACCCTTATTTATCTCTGTCTTGCTGTTCGAAACAATTTTTATCGAATCACGGGGCCGGAAGTTACGCGTCCGTAATTTCGAGTTACCGTTTAGGGAAGTTTAGGTAGCGGCGAAAAACTGGGAGAACTTTATCAATTCCATGGTGTTGGAGGGATGCGGAGAGCACGTTTGTATCAGTTTTCTTCCTCGATGTCCCGACGTCCCAGCGGTAATGACGTATCCTCCTGCCGTGTACCATATGGTGTCTGCCGATCTAAGAGAATATAACCGTCCCTTAAGATTTCAATATAACGTCGATCGAGGCGTCGTTTGTCACAAATCCTTCGAGAACTGTCTTCGCGAGACTCGTTTTTTTTTTCTAACTATCCTCCAGGGCAGCATAGCATCCTATGCATTAGCGTGTGCGTGAATACGACAAGCAAAGGGTATTGGTTTATGACGAGACAGTCTAGATTTATAATGGTCAATTAACGATGAAAGCAGTGGAATAATTTTACATACAATATTTCGAACACGACGAAATGAAATTTCATATTTGTTTTTAAGCAGTGTAAAATGTATAAAAGTATAAAGATGGGTATAAACACGGCTCTGCTATTTATTTAAATACAACCCCTATAAATGAGTCTTAGAATCGTTTATTCCAACTGTTTACACCCCTAAATCGCGTGTCCCGTATAATCGCCTTTTACCGTAACCGGATCGTTGTTGTGTGTTCGCTGGTTCGACGTCGATCGTGAAACGGGACTAGAAAAGAAAAATAGCTCGTAACGGAAGGACACGGTCGATTTGTCGGATTCTAGGAAGATCCAGCAGCGAACAGTACGGCGATTCCTCTTGGTTCGCCTCTGCTGCTAGCTCTCCTTGCTCGCAATTTCCATGAACGTCTGCGGGGATATTCGCGGTGAATTACGTCGTGGACCGTTGAAAAGTCTCCGAGGCAGCCTCGTCGGAGAGCAGCCGCGAACTTTTGCGATAGGAAAACCGAAGAAGGAAAAAAGAAGCGATGGTGGCCTGGAGAGAAGGTGGAACAGATAGAGCGCGGCTTGTAAGGATGGAAAGAAGATAGGAGGGGAGGAAAGCGAAGGAAGAGACGGTACGCCGGCTATTAGACGGCACTAGCTGCCGCAAAACTTGGGAAAACTTATGAAAGTGGGATTGGGTTCGAGTACCATGGCGGACGAACCACCCTCTACGTCTCTTCCCTCCGCTCCTGTCGCTCCTTCTTTCTCTACTTGCTCTTGTTGTCTTTCTCCTTCGCCATTTGACGCAAAAGAAAGAAGGAAAAAGAGAAGGGACTTTGGGGAGAGACAGCAAGTGGTAAAGTGGGATACACGAAACATATTAGAGTCTACAGCACGTTCGTGAATCGCTGGCAATTTTTTCTTCCACCTCGGTGACATTAACCCGGATTCGGATCTTCTGCCCTCGCAGAGACGGAAACTTCACCCACGAGGAAAAGAAGAGGAAAGCGAACCAACGAGGGGGCGAGTCGTTTTTTTGTCGGCGTTGACGAAATTGAGCCATCGAAGAACTTTCGAAATCGTGCGTCGAATTCTACCGACGTCACCTCGTTCGACACACCGTCCACGTGGCGTTAATTTACGGCCAACGTAGGAGCGAGGGGTGGGGGGTGGGGGGGAGGCAGGCAGAATTATTCGAGAGATCGTTAAGATTGCCTTCGAGATCGCCCTCGCCTTATGTCCTTTCTGCTCCACTTTTTTTTCCCTCGAATCGCAGCGAGTCCGACCCTGTTGCTGCTCGATGAATGCAAATTCTCTTCTCTTTCCTTTTCTTTTCTGTCTTGGGACAGAACTCGTCCTTCGGACGATTTCCGCCGTAGGGACTTGATCGAACAAGGTAGTATGGTAGAGGATTTTTCAGAAGTTTTAGAATTTAGTTAGGTGTTTTATGGCCAATGTCGAATTTGTGTTTATCTATGTGGGTAGCAATCAGAAATTCCTCCGAAATTCGACAAATCCACCACGTCGATTCCACCTTTATCTCCATCAAAAACGTTTGACCATTCACCTTTACGATTCAAAAACAAATTTAACGAAAAACTGATCCAAGGAATATATTTCTCGATGGACGCGATACACGAACGATACTCTTCATGCAAACCGTGTTACACATGGACTCTCTGTCACGACCGCGAGTAAATTTTATTCTCTGGCTCCGTATCTCTCATCTTTTATTTTCGCATGGTGTTTGCGGTGGCGGCAGGAGAGGTAACGAGGTACGAACGCGGCGTTGGAATATCTTCGACCGACGATAGCGATACCGAGAATTGGAACTATCCGCCCTTGGCCTGGCAAAAGGCACGCGAGTGACAATCCTATTAGCGAGTAGGCAGCCGGCGAAATAGCTTTCGAGATAATAAAGCGATGCAGAGGGGGTTGTCACGGGGTTGGTTGGCTGCTACGGAACTTCGGTACCGCATTGCCGGTTGGTCTCTCCCTTCCCGTGTGTCTGTCTGTCTGTCTGTCCCTCTCTCTCTCTCTCTCTCCCCCTCTCCCTCTCTCTCTCTATCTCTATCTTTATCTCCTTCTCCCCTTCTCTTACACGCTCTCTATTTCTCTTTCTCCCTTCGTACTTGCTCCTAGAGAAATGGAAATGAATTTACTTTATTACTCGCCTCCGCTCCTGGTGCACGGGCGTACGCTGTCTCCACGAAATTAATATTAACGAAAAAGTAAGACGGTCCGACGATATTCGCCAACTTCTGTAACCGTTCCATGGAAATTAGTCCAAGTCTTTCCACGTCCTGTTAGCTGGATCTGTGGAGAAACGAATCGCAAGGATGTTACCCGAAATTTTGCTCTAATTGACTGGTAATTAGAAATGTGAGCGGTTTTCAGCGGATAAGGTAGATTTTTGAGTAAGGCGGTGTGGTTCACGTAGGATCGCTTTATGTTCTACACGCGTACGCGCACACGTAATAGCTAATGTATCGCGAAAGGTCCCGAGTTTGGATGACTGATCGTATTTGTTAATATAAATATATTTTGCATCTTTTAATACCACGCAACGTTGACCACTGTCGCAAAAATTTCCAACTGGAAGTTTTACCTTACCCATTTGTAAATGGAAACTCCGATACTGCTAGAAATTCACAACAATTCGCCATTAACCTGTGCGATTAAGAATAAGCTCTGCAAATTTTTCGATACGGCCATCAACCGATACTCTTCTATTCCCGAGGACGAAAGCAACCTTGGATCGTAGCTTCTATTCAGCTTGGTCCGATTTTACATAATCTGGCTCGTAAATACGGAACGGTATAAAATTTTAATAAATCCTTAGGTTCACGAGGACCTGGAGCGTATTTCGGGTGTAGCGCGCGAGACGAGCAATAAAATCTGAAAATATATATCTTTCGAAATAAAATAAAATGGTAAACGTAGCGTGAAACGGCCTGGCCGCCATATAGCCACGGCGCGATGCAACGGCAGCAGTAACGGAGAAACCGGAGTCTCTCTGTCTTTCGCGAAAAACATACATTTTCCGTACCGCTTCGACCCCTGTTTCTTGTTCGGTTCTCGTAGGTGGTCGAATTTAGCATCCATCACTCTCCTTCTGCTCCGACTCTCTATTCTCCGTCCTTTCTACGTTCCACGTGCTCTTTTCATATATCCGATCCAACAAGCCTGTATCTATCATTTCCCGGCGAACTTTGTCTTCTATTTGACTTCGATATTTGACTGTTGCAGTGGCAGCGCTTCTCTCGCGTTTATTTCTTTTTCGTTCTCTTTTTTCTCTTTACATTTTCTCCGAAAATTGCCAAAGACGAAAGAGATTTATTACGTTACGAATATATTACATCTTGACCGGTATCGGTTCCAATTACATACGCATGGTCTATACATAGAAATTGTACGTCGGACAAGCATGAAAGGATAGTTTCATCCCGTAAACTGTGGTGTAAACTACGTGTCGTTTGCAGCGTAAATTTACAGCGCAAGATTATCATCGTGTTTTTGATATATTGTACATATTATAAAACGATGAACGTTCGCGATGGATATCCACGTATATGTACGTGCTTGAAGACCAGCACCTGCAACAAACTCGATTTCATTTGTTTCGAGAAATGTATCTTCATTATTCAGGAAGTCGTTTCGTTCGTGTCGAGTTAGTTACAATTTAGTTTGCTGTAGCGAGGCCGGTGTCGCAGAATGTTAAACTTAGAACTGCTCCGTCTGCCAAGTTAAAACGAAGAAGATTATCTGCATTATTTAACGGATGTGAAAAGTACTCGTATCCGAATATTACTCGTGCCTGAAACGTTTTTATCGAATTTAGAGAAAGTAACTTTTGTCAACGAGAAACCGTACAACTAGTTGGTCTAAAAAAGTTGGCGTAAGCAGCTGGACATTAGGGCAGGTCTTACCGTAAACAGAGTGCTTTCGATTTTAATGAAAAACTTTCAGGGTATACTAAAGCCACCGAGACGACAAAAAAGTTTCTGTAAACAGCGGTTCCCCGTGTGCTCCACTCCTCTGCTATACCGCAAACAAAAAGAAATATAACGGAAACGATAAAAAATTAGTCAGGAACTAGTATTTAGAACGGAAAGATACTTATATTTTGTTAAAATTTATATTTTCTAAAACTAAGAGTGAAAAGAATTTCCGTGCAACTGACTGATGCAACAGATATCTTTTTGATATCGAATATTTTTCTCGAAAATCATTCTATCCCTACTTGTACGACATTATTTTCACTTCGGTTATTTAAAAGAGAAAAAAGTCTGCCCTGCACGCCAGTACATCCTCATTATCCTTTTCTCCTTCTCGGCAGAGGTTTAGAACGAATAATCGTGAGTTAATTCTCCTCCTTGAAAGCTATCTCGTCGACGTCTTCTGCTGCTTCACGCCCATTTCTTCTTTTCACGCCTTTATTCCAGCAACGATTCGCTTTTCCCCTTTGTCTTGTCACGAGATTCTTTCCTTCGTTATTTCGTTCTGTTCGTTTCGGCAAAATGTCGCCCGTTGGCCAGGGAAAGGAGTCGGCAAACAGACTGGTCGTGTTCGTTCATGCACAAATCCTCGGTCGAACAATATTCGACCAAGTTCTCCGTAAATTTGATATTCCGTCTTGTCCAGGAGCTTGTTGTCCGCAGGAATTTTCGATGTTTCCGAGAAACATCGACCTACGCTACTGGCCATTCTCTTTCGAATACATAATTGATACGTAGGATTATCGATATATGGGAAAGAGCGTGTTATCAAATTTTCATGGTGCAAAGACGGTTTGGTATTGGAAAAGATTTTTAATGTATAGGATCGAAGCTGAAGCGCGCGCAATTATGAGATTAGTTATTGATTGCTTGATCTCAACTTATCGTACTTATTCCAGTTCTAGATACCTTTTAACAACGTTTTATCAATCTTCTCGCTCGCCATCGTTTGCTGACTATATTGCTTCGAATCTTAGTCGCGCGTTTATAAAAATTTTCTCGTTTGTTTTTATATTTCTTTCTCCACTTACTCCAGTTGTTCGAAATACTGCCGATTTGGTCGATACGTAGACTCTGACGATCGAATCATCGAAACGAAGCGAAAAATACAGCAACGAAGAAACCGAGAAAGAATTTCGTTTCGAAGGCCCTTTCACCCTTCGCGAAGCAACGGAGGCGGTAATTGCGTTAAAGTGGACGTGGGTTACACAAGAATCACCCTTTTCCGTACCTGGAATAATAAATTCTCAACAACACGCGGTAACGAAAGTTAGGGTCCTCGGCTTGTTTCCCGGTCCGTTAACGGCGTGCCAGACCTAACTTCCCTTCTCGTGCCACCTACCCCCGTTCTCAACCTACTCTTCCTCGTTTTACTTCCTTTTCTCTTCATTACTGAAAAATCTACGGCTCCAAGCGGGGACATAAATTTCAAAATAATTTGAATATTGTTTGTTACCTTGGGGCGCGCTAGGAAACACGCTCTCTTCTTCGCAACGCGAAGATCCACCTTAACGAGAGCGAAGTCTAAAATTATGGTGGATGCTCGAATTATTATAATCGGATGAAAAAAATTACGAATTTTACGTTGGCGATCCTAACGCATGTTGTTGTTGTTTACTCCGAACACGATAGAAGATTTGACTGGTGTTTTGATACGTGGAGAATATTATTTGTCATTATACACGGTAAGACTTACCACAGGCTGTCGGTTTTCGCTTTTGTGGCTCATTTACGACAGTGTCATTCGATATCGGTGATTTATGAGAATCACCAAAGATATATCGATTCGTGATCGTGAAAAGATTTGACATCATTCTGCTGCATGTTATCGTAGATCGGTTTCGTTAAATTTCATAATACGGTAGTATCTATAAGAATTTTAATTTTAAATCAGGTAATAACAGGGAATACTTAGCGACTAGATCGACCTAGAAACACCACTGTGTATATAAGTTTCCCGAGAAACAGGACAACAATAATATATCATATTATTACTACATATTCCAAGAGCATAATGCATTAACTACGTGTCTTCAACGATAGGGAGCGACAAAGACGGCAACGACGTGGCGCTTTGCATTTTATAATGGGTTTCCCGGTCGTTTGTCGTTGCATTATGGAAACATTGAAAGACGGAACTTATTGCGTGTCATCCGACCCAACGTAAAAATTTCCTCTTTTGTTCTCCAGGGATCCAAAAAATCTTGTTTCTCTGATCTTGTTCAAATTCCAGTCATGCGTGACTGGGATGAGAGGGAAAACACGAGAAACGAAGAAAAATCAAGTTTCAGACCCCCGCGAAGAAAAAACTAGAAGAAAAAAAGACAAAAACAGGTGGAAAGAACGAGTTTGTTAGAAAAAGGGAGTAGGAGATAGAGAAGGAAAGGAAGACGCAGGAGAAGGTCCGTTCGATGGTCAGCCAAGAAGAAAATTCAAACAAGATTTTATAAGAGAAAGAAGATGCCTTAAGGAAATAAGGTAGAGAAAAAAAAAGGACACGTCAGAGGAATCGAAAGATAGGATCGGACTGTGGAGAGAAATTGGAAGGGTGGCGTGGGATGATGAGAGCAAAAAGTCAACCAGGCGTCGCGCCGCGTCGCGTCGTAGCCATAGCCATAGCCATGCTCGTCGTCGACGAAGACGTCGCGTCGTCGGCGCTGCTACTTGCGACTGCATTGCGCCGTCACGTCTCACGGGACTTCGGGGGTCCGTTCCAAGACGGTTCATTAGTTGTCGCAATGCAGGACCTTTCCTGTGTCTTCCCTTCTTTCTCGGTCACCGTGAGAGTCCTCCTCCGTCTATCCTCTTTCCCCTTCGATTCTCGCGACGAGGACATCGCGAACACGTCTGTTTCATCCTTCTCGTAGCAGCCGAGAATCCGTCGCCGTGCAGGATTTGTCCTTCTCTATGGAGGCTGTCGAGTCCTCGAAACCCTGGGAATAGCAATGAAGGATATTTTACTCAGTCAACCGTGTCCGAGGATTTCGCCGAAATCCCTGTTTTGGATGCGTTCGCCCTCTTTCCCTTTGCTTCTGTGCCACGGGAGCTGTCGCTCCTACTCTCCTACAGTATCGTGCAAAAGTTTTCCAAGCTCTAACTAATCGTATTTTTCAGAAATACACGTTTTCATCTGTCGTTATATGGAACCGAATCCTTAGATATTTCCTTCGTGGTGTTGCTCGTTTCTGTATAACTTGCCTTTGTCGTATCTTTAAAGATACTTCGATAAATAGAGTATAATTGTCTTTTAATCGATATTTTTGAGCAGATTATCAATAATTCTTATATTATACATTTTTTGGCAAATAATAAAGATTATTTGTAAAAATGGAATATTTCCGATCGCTAGGTAGCTTAAGACTTTTGCACGTTACTGTATATCCCCATCCAAATTTCGATTCTCTCACTTTCGTTACTACGTGTGCTTCGCACAGTGTAAACTCGTAAAACCCTGTGGACTAGCTCGCGTCCCGTTTCTCTTTTTCCTATTCTCTCTTCCCCGCCCCCAGCCTTTCTCTCTTTTTGCCTGTGACAACATACGCGAATATTCGAGGGGCTTCTTCTTATCCGAAGAGAGAAAGAGAGAGAGAGAGAGAGAGAGACGATGCATCGTGCATGGAACGTTTTCTTGGTCGTCCCCGCGCTTCAGGGGATTACGAATTGGCGTAGAGTCGCGGTCGGCGCGCTCCGTCGAACTCTCTCGCAGACACGATGCTGAAACAATTGCGCGCTCTAGCGAGCCAGTCGCGCGGAAGCTCGCGCTCAAAGAGCCCTGTGATCGAGGGTAAACCGGGAAGTAGCCTGCCGGAGGAGTTTTCTTGCGCGATGTACGCCGCGCGACGAGAACACGCCCCCGGCACCTTTCACAGGATATCCCTGTAATATGAATTGTAGTAAAAGACACGCGAACCGTGAAACGATCGTTGCTTTGACGCTATGGTTTCTTGAGACCGATTTTTCTTTGGCTACTTCGACTTGTCGATCGATCGCTCGGGGAACGATCGAGGAACAAAGTTATCGCCTCGGCACGTAAGACGCCCGAGTTATTTCCTTTCAAATTTATTTTTTACCATTTCAGCTTATCCAAAAGATTCTGAATCTGAAAAGATTCGTCAACGTTTATCGAGGTCGCTCTTATATAATCATTGGTTAATGTGTACTTAAATATTGAAATTCCTTTTCCAACGAAGAGAAGAAATTAAGCGGTAAAAGGTTGTGTCATTAAAAATATAAACATCCGTAATTAAAGGCTGAGAGAATTTCTTGCAGTGCCAAGTACAAGAGTTTTACGAATTACGGTCTTATCGATTGACCAATTTGTTCCTTTCTTCTGAAATTAGAAAGCTAATCTCGCGCAATAATACGAACACGAGTGAATAATTAACCGATCAATAGCAATTTAGAAAAGAAACCGCTCTACTCGAGATTATCGCGAGAAGAAAAGAGTCGCTTGCAGGATCTTTTCTCTTATTATTTCTTATCGTGCAATTTCCGACAAACTCGCTGCAAACTCGAAACAAATATCCGTTTCCTTTCTCCCCGCTTATCTCGTTCCACGGTCGGCGAGCTCGCCTCCTAACATTCTTTTCAGCTCGACTCTTCTAGCCGTTCGAGCAATACGCTGTCGAACTTTAAAGCCTAGCCCTCGGCTCTTTCTTTCGTTATCCTTAATCTTTTCTTCGTTGGTGAAAGATCGTATAATTGTTCTCGATTGTCCGAGGGGAAATGCAAACCTTTCTCTTTTCGAGTAAATTCGAAAAGGTCTCTAACGATTCGAAAATGAAATTAGAGGAATTGATCGAGGAATCGAAATGATAAACCGGAATCAAAGATCTCTCGTAGAAACGAAAAATACATTTCCGTTAATTCTGTCATATTAATTCTGCCGAAAGTGCTCGCAATTTCCTTAATAATTATAAAACAAATAGTCGTTACGTTTTCGCAACGAACGATGTCGTTCTTATGCTACATCGAGTATCAAAGTCGTAATGTTCTTCTCTCTTTCGAGGAGAAGCTTATTGCCGTGCATGCAGCTCGATTTTTCAGACACTTCGCCAGATCCTGTTTCGCTGACCTATCTTCGCGTTTACTACCGGCGAATCCATCGATCTGGAAAACAGTTGGCAGGCTTGATCCCTGGTCGAATGCATTAGAAGCCCAGTTTCCCCGTTTCGTGTGCACAAACGAGATATCGTGGCCTGAGAATCGTGGAGGAAAATGTTTAGGGAAACGTTAGGTTGCAGTGTGCTTCGCCGCTCGCTCGTCCAATGGAAAATAGGGATATCGTGTACTTGACGCGATGAACATTGTTCGAGGAGTAGAAGGTGAAACCGTTCGAAATAGAGTAGCTAGCGAAGCGTATTTAACACTTTATAAGCAAAATATTATTTTGGGAAGGAACTATAATCGATCAGAGTCTTTAATCTTGTTTCTATATACGTGTATTTGAGTTATTTTACTCGAAATCTAAGAGTTAATTTCCCTTTCACGTGAAGCAATATTTGGAACAGTTATATTAAGATATTAATATTCAGATATTCGATTAACTTTTGATTAATAGAAAAATTATATAGTTGTCGAAGGTGCAAAGTGGATCTGATATTTTCTGTTCCTTAAAATTATTCTCCATCTTGGGGACACTTTGGAAATTTCCTCTCTTTATTCCGAAACGACGAGGTTCTTTATACCGGCAAAGTTTTAAAAAGCTATATGTTTGCATTGTAAATATACACATAAAAATTCCTTTTTTCTCTAGAGCGAAGACGGTAAAATCCATCCTGGTGAATTTTATTTTACGAGCAGGATGTCTTTTTGTTTTTTGTTTTTAATTTACCAAAGCACGGCACTTTTGCGGCGAATCGGTAATGTAAACGAACGGTTATTTCCATTATCGGCAGAAAATAATCTCGGCATTAAAGTACCGGATTCACGTGTCGTTTCGCTCCTCTTCCTCCTTCTCCATTCCTCCTCATTTTTTCGTAATTACGTTACATAATGGTGCGTCTAAAACAAGTTCAATCATATATTCGATGGATGATTTGTTGAATTTTTTTTTTTTTTTAGAATTTCGGACAATTTCGATCGATAGGAGAAAGGAAGGAAAAAAGGAGAGAGGAAAAGAATGTCTAGTGGATCGCTAATTAACGATACGAGATAATATTGCGAAAAAGATAGCGGTCGGTACCATTAGCACTGTCTATTAAAGATCGTGTCGTTAACGATCTTACTTTCTATTGCGTTGGTAATTAGCCGGTCGATTAACGATAATTATCTCTTCTGTACGATCGAAAAAAAATTCTATCTGCCGATCGATAAGAAGCTCGACTTATTGAATTTCAACGTTTATAGGGTCCTTCGGTTTTTATTACAACGAGTGCCTGATTAATTTTATTACAATTATTACAACTTCGTTGTGCTTTCTTCTTTTTCTTATATAAGTATATCCTTTTTACGTCGTACAAAGAATGACTAGAAAATGGTTGTGCTCGTTAGCGACAATAGCAATTTGCTGATTCGATATTTGTTTAAAACGACAGGATCGTTTCTGTCCTAACATTAACTTATCGTCTAAATTCAAAAGCACTCGCTTCGCATGGTCGAAAGGAAATCCGACAAGACCTTCTATACCTCGAATAACCTACATTTACGCGAGAATAATGGATATCGTACGATTAAAAAATTTACATTCGTCTTGTGAAAGGATGCTCGTGGCATGTCGCGGACGACGAGCAATTTTCATCTCGTTTGATCGCGATTTGATCGCGCGCTAACACTCGGATTTTCGCGATTCGTCGTCCGATAATAACATATATTCGGTAGAATCGTGTACTCAGAGAGGAACGAGGTACCTCGACAAACACGTAACTACCTGTCACGTCACTGTATCCAAATCAACCAGAGACTACTACGGAACGTGATAAGTCCCGTCTCTTTCTCACCCTTCTAGTTCTCCAGCTTCTACACCTTCTCTGGCTGCCGTTATACGCGCGGGAACGACGAGTTTTCAGTCGGAACTCGATCTCGAATTCAAGTCGACCTTCGAGTTAATCAAAACTCAAACCCTGAGCGAGCGTACGACTCGACAAGTTCGCGTCTCCTTGTCGCTCTTCTCCCTCAACAGGAGGCACTAGTTATAGAGACCGACGGAAATGGAAGCGATTCCCTGCCGTTTCTCGAAAGAGACCAGTTGCCTTGTCTTTGTCCAACTTTTTCTTGCGGTTTCCTTCCCTTGTCCATTGTACGAAAGGAATTCTTCCTCGCTTTTCCGTCGTTCGTTTCCTCTTCTTTTAAGGGATGATTACCTCTTTGGTTCCTTCCTGCTCGCTGCGAGGTGAACTCGGTTGATGAGACCGAATTCGATATGAATTTGTTAATGCGAGTAAATCTTTCGTTCGTGAAAGCCTATAAAATCAGCACTAAAGGAACATCATTATCGATCATTGTCAGGTTGATGGTGAAATACATAGCGTTTTTAACGGTCGAAACAGCATCGATAGAATTTTATTAGCCGACGAGGAAGAATCGAATAATGTAAAATCTTGCAAAACTCGGGTTAGACCGAAACCCACTTGCGCCATACTTGACCCTATCGCTAGTGAATTCCATATCCATTTGTTTTAGCCCATTTATCTACTGCTGTCCAGGCTATGCGTGCTCGATGGTCACGCGCCTTCGCGACCCTTCCTCTCTGACTCTTCTCCTTTTTTAACGTCGAGTGGATTTTCCATGTTCCTCCGGTACTCTCCTCGTCTCCATCGGTGTTTCTTTATTTCTTTCTCCGACCGTGAATCGTAGTCGAGTTAAACCGAGCGCAACAACCGGTGCCTGCAGACGAAAAAGGGATTTGGTCGTTGTTCCTTTTCGTTCCCTCCCTCCTCCCCCTCTGCCGCTGTTCCCGTTTCTCTTCCTCGTCTTTCCTCGTCCGAGCAAAGACGATTGCGCGTAGTTACTTGTTCGAAGAAGAAACGCCTGTGTGGCGCCCGCCGGCAGCTGAGAGGACTCCTTTCTTAATCTTTCCTGAGACAATCGTCTCGGCGTGATAATTTAATCCGGGAGTTACGGAATTAAAAGTTTCCTGCTGAGCGCGGCGCACGACCAACGACGTTTCTCTCTTTCTCTTTCTCTTTCTCTTCCCTTTCTTCTCCACCCTCCTCACACCATCTTCCTTTCATTTCCCTCTTTATTTCGTTTCCTCTCCTCGCTCATCCCCTTCCGCTTTCCTCCTCCTTTTTTTCACCTTCGTTGGCCCACCGGTTTTTAAGTCTAACTATCTATTTCTGCATCCCTTTGAATGTTTTCCTTTTCTCCTTCGTTACGCCACCCTCGCTGTAACTGAATCTCGTTGCTCATGTACTTCTTCTACTTTTTACCGAGCTTTCTTCCCCTTTATCCCGTCTTGCGTTCCGCGACCAACGATTCGCTAATCAGTCCGTTCCACCGCTCGCAGGAATCGTGGAATTCCGAATGCGATTCGCGGCCGGGAGCAAATACTTCATCCGGCAAGTTTTCCTCACCCGTTGTTTCGACTCTAGTTTTATTCTCCGTCTTCGATCTTAGCTGTCGGTGTAACGTAATAACGAGCACGTGTGTTAAGCGATAAATGAAAATAAGTATAGTTTTTGTTCTTTGAACGAACCAAAGGAAAAAGTTAAACTTTCTGCGCGGTTAGAAGCCGGAGTATAAACATTACTGTAATGAATTCGTGAAAAGAAGATGATGCTGGTAGGAGGTACTAATTACGCGACGTCCGCCTTCGCTTCTGTCGACTCGGCTTATTAATATTTACGACAATTCGTGGTATTCTAGCCGGTGTGGCGCCTAACTGCGCGATATACCAGAAACTCGACGATTCTCATTTTTCCGAGTATTTACTGCCGGCCGGTTAGCTCGTTTTCGACCTCTCGCGATACGGCGTAAAAATATAAAAATACAAAAGAGCAAACGATAAAAAAGCGAGAAAAGGACAACGAGGAAGAAAGAGAGGGGAAGAATGGAGGAAAAGCGTAGAAGGAGTGGAAGATATGATAAATAAGGCTGAAGCGCGGTTATTAAAATAACAAATGCGTTCGCGTGCGGAGAAAAGGGCGAACCGGCATTTTTATGCCCTAACACGGCTTTGCCCAAACATAATAGCCACGGTGTAAAGGGTGTCCATATGTCGACGAGGGACGCCGTTTCGTAGAACGCGAACTTCGCTGGTCCGTTTATGATCTCTTACTCGCACGATGCGATGAACGGAAACAGACTTCTCGTTTTCTCTCGTTGCAATTTTACGCAAAAATTTCCCTTAAAACGTTGATCGAAGGTCGTTTCGTTTATTGAAACGAAGGGAAGATCGAATTATAAAAATTCGGAGGCTGTAATTAATAAAATTGTTTGTACACAAGGTGTAATAAGACGATTTGCTATAAGCTTGGGGATATATGTATGTCGTATTTGTAGAATGCATCGTTATTTCTCTTTATCTGGGGAGTGTAAATGGCAAATTATACTTCAACCGGGAAATTTCAACAACCGCCGGATGTACTTCTTAAAAGGGAATTCTTTTATGACTAATTAATTTTAAACATTCGTCCGGCATACGTGCGAATGAAATGAAATGCGTATAATTAATTCTTCGCTCAAAGACATTGTTGACAACTGCAAATTACGTCCTGGCCAACTAATGATTCTTCGGGGAAATTAATTTTAAGCATTCGTTGGATACACAGACGCGGATGTAGTATCCGCATGATAATTAATTCTTCCCTGAAACATACGTAAAAATTCTAGAATAAATTTTCTGGTACAAAACTTGTTTTTCGAAGGAATTAATTCCATGCTGTTATTCGTTTTTTCTCCATTTGCTTCTACGTTTTGAAGCTAACCGTGTAATGTACAAACACGGAATATCATTTTTTCAAATATTGAAATATTGCGTGGGAGAAAAATTTCAGTTAATAATTTTAGTAATAATTTTTAACGAGTTGATTTGATAATTCGCGCAGCTGTACGGAAATTTACTCGATGTTCCGCTATGGCCCGAACAAAGAGAGGGAGAGAAAGGAACGGAGAAATGGAAAGAAAAAATGGAAAAGCAAGACGAGATAGGAAAAGAAAGAAGGAAAGATAAATCAATTAGAACTGACGCTCGAACGTTGCCTGACCGCCAAAGAGATAATCAACCGATCATATTATTCTCTTCTCTCCCGCAGCTGGAATCGTTTCCCATGTATATCCTGTTTCTATCTTGGTCGCAACGATAATTGAAGAGCAATAGCTTCGAACTGTTTTGAGCGCCCCTTTGAAATCGAAACTATCGACTAGCCGCGAATAAGCCATGCGTTAATTACGGATAATTAGCGTTCTCATGTCCACCGGAGGTCGGCAAAGTTTTCGCCAAAGGAATACCCTCGTCATAAGATCAACCTAGAGCGATGCTATGTTAATTAATGAGCTCTGCGAGCCTCTAATCAGACGTACCTTCTGATTGGTGGTGACGCGAAGCTCTCCGCTGTCGCGAGCCGTCTGTAAACATGAATCTAATTTGAACGTGTCGAGGGTAATTCATACAACGTGCTAATTATCGTGGAAAGAGAAAGCGAGAGGCAGATGGATACAGTCAGTCGTAAAAGTCCACGCACTATTCATCGAATTTTCTATCGACCGATTAATTAATTCTTATCTTTAGAAATTCATTGCTAAAAGGACAAATTCTTCGAAAATTGATCACGGGTGTTATTCAATCGTATAAATCGCGATATTATTCGACGATATAATTCTAGAAATGTACAAGAATTGTTCGATAGAATTCAGAGCGACAAGAACGTTGGTCGGAGATGATAGGAATCGATGGAATCCTACCATTTTCTCCTGGCCGTTGCAATGTTAAAATGGCGTTAAAAAAAAAAAAAAGAAAATTTGTCACTCGGTGTAATCCTGCCACGGGAAAGAAAGAGAAATATGCCGACGAGCAAACGTTCATTCGGATTAATATTGTTACACGTGGCTGTTTGCTCTGTCGGGCGTAAACTCACTACTTCGTCGTGTTTACCGGTGCGAAATAAAATACGATTCTCTACCCGGCAATTTCCGGTTTCTCCGATGTGGCTGGAGCTCGCGAATTCTCCCGCAAAGATTCTGCCGAGATCCGAATGATCGTACTGATTTCGGAAAAAGAAGGGGAAACGAGCAAGTATCCCCTCTATTTCGAAATTGATTTATCGAATTTTTAAGATTTTTTTTAATACTTTTATTAATTCAACATGCGAATAACTTTATATTTCTATCTATTTAATCCCCCTATAGAAGTTAAATCGATGCAAGCATTTAAACAAGAGGCATCCTAAAATTTTAATTATAAATTAATTGTTTGATTTAATATGATTTGATAATAATGATTTGATAATAACGCAATAAATTAGCAATGATAAAATAGCAATTAATCCGTAACTAGGAGAGCGGTATATTAAATTAATTCGTTTATCATAAGTATCAGTTAATTTTTAATGCGGATGGTAAAGGAGATAGAATAATGAACATTATAAAAGAGAGATAATTGAGTGTAAATGTTATTTTATAATATTATTACATCTAAGTGCTACAAATTACAATTTATTCGTATATTTGGAAATGCTGTATCTATATTTTGATATTCCGAAGTATCAAGCAAGATCAAAGCTTCTTCGAATAGTATAATCGTTTCGAGAAAATAAATAACCACAAAGGAATATTGCGAAGAACGTAAACTAAAGTGGTGCGATGAAATGAAAATCCGAGGCGCTAGCTAATTTTTTTCAAGCGACGAAAGTAAGTATCGCGTTTAACTTGGGCTCTAGTCGTTGGCTACAACTTCTTTTGGAACGTGTTCAAGCGTTGATGGAGAATACCGGCCGAAGCTTGTACTCTTTCTCTGGGTTTCGCGAAACCGACGAGTTCCGTGGATGGATCGAGCGCTCACACGCTATGCTGTCCACTTCTCAAACTCTAAATTCGTTGCTATAATCCAACTGCAGAAAACGATGGGAAGAAAAGGAGGTCATAAAAAGTGGCATTTGTTAAAGATGTTAGCTTGGCTGGATTTTTAACACCGAGCGAAGATAACGAAATTTACGGGAAGGAAAAATCGAAACGCATCCGGGTAAAAAAAGATCGAGCGAACGAGTTATAACGAGCGCGTTTAACGCGTTTCAAATCCATGGACGAGTTTTTCATTATGCGCGACGGAATTTCAATAGCGCACTGAAATAATGGTGCAATTATGCGCGCTTTGCTTGCCCCCGTTATTTCACGCGCAACATTAATTCTCGTTCAAACTTTCATTCAAACCTTAATGACATTTTTATTTCGTTCGAAAGCCGTGATCTCGCCAGCTTTTTCGCGATTCATTGAATTGTTACGCAGGCGTTGAGATGATTCACTGATTTAAATACAGTTTAGGATACAGTTGTCATTTGTTTAAGTAATATCGAATATTTCATTGTAATATCGCGTGGAAAAAATGCTAAATACAAAATTTTGTAAGTTAATTATTGTTATTTCTTTTATATCGAATTGCAATTACCTAAGTAATACGTAGTTAGATAAGTTGATCAGCGAAAGAACAGCGCTGTTAAAAGAAAAATGAAATATTATTTATCGGGGATTGATAATTGTTGAATTTAATTTCGTTGAGACTATGATTAAACATAAATTTCGTGTAAAGCCAGCGAAGAAACAGCGCGAACGAGAGAAAAGGACGGATGGTCCGGAGGAAAGTTGTCCGACGTATTCTGGTGAACCATAGACGAGGGGTGCGCTTTGCTAGGTGTTTGCGAATGCAGCACGCGCGTAATAATCGCTCTGCAACGGAATCGCGTGCGAACCATAAAGGGAGCGTTACGACGTGAGTCACCAAACCTAGCAGCGTGTATGACTCACGCTTGCAATTTGCCAATTAGCAAACTTGGGCTAATCAGATATAGAGTTGCCGGGAACCGAGCGTGCTTCCGTTAACTACCAACTTGTCTCAGGACCAACGTTTGCGATCTCGTTCCCTCGAATTCGCATGTTTCCCGCGTGACTTGTTCGATCGAATAAGTTTACCTTTCGATTTTTCGGCATTTTGTTTGCTCGCTTGAGTCATTAATATGTGTTTCTTTCGTTCGTAATTGAACGGCAAGCTGATATAACAAATAAGAAAAGCAAAAATTAAGAGAATTTAGTCTTTCTTAGTCATTAACTTCCTTAACACACGGCAATCGTCGTGTTTCTTCCAAAGAAACTGAAAACCTTTCTTTCACTTTGCTCGCATCAACATATTCGAATATCATTCGAAATGCGATATAGTTCAGTGGATACTGAATATTCTAGCGATCGATTAAACGTGCTTTAAAGTTGCACGAGATCGATGCAACGGAATTTACATATTCATACAAATCTCCCTTTTAGAATAGATTAAGAAATTATCAGTATCGTGGTTAGAAGTGAAAATAATTGTCGTGACACGTGCACGACAATTATTAGACAATTATCAGACGTAATCAGACGAATACGATTTAATGGAAGCGTCTATTATCTTCCGTTGTTTCTGCTCTGTGCTGCCTTTATTATATCTTCATAATTTAGTTATTAGATCGCGCTACTAGGTGTTCCCTTCCTCTCTTGTGGCCTGTTTAAGAGGACACGGCACTCCTCTAGATCGGGATACAGCTTTTAGGTGGAAGTTGGAAAGTTTGGATGGTTGGAAATTGATCGGCGAGAGGGTATACTCGCGTATGCCTCAAAACGTGCTCCGTAATTTCTGTCGGGGCTTACCTTAGATGTAAATTGACCCAATTATATTCACGGAAAAACCATTTGCGCCGTATCTGTAATTTCATGAAATATTCGATACTGTGCTGTGACGTTGATTTGTGAAAAGTATCGCATTTGAAATCACGCAGATAGAATTTTCAAATAATAAATAGATGGACTAATGGTGTATAAACGGACTCATTGCACGAGAACGTAAAATAAGGTGACGGAAGAGGACTATTAACGGGGAACAATAGTAAAAAAATAACCACACCAGTTAATAATAAATACTCCAACGTTATTTTATTATCGGCTACGGTATCATAAAATTTATTAAATTATATTCCTCGTTTTTCGATATTTGTTTGCTTTTGATATATTCGTCAAATATGTATACACAACGTTAAGGAAAATGAATTTTTCTTCGTCTCGTTGTTCTCACATACATTCGAGATAGAAATGAATCACACCGGAAGTATAGTCTGCCGTTGCTACGCTTTTATATCATGTTTGAACGTCGATTAATTCGCCGCACAAAAAGGTAATTATAGCCCGGCAAATAAGGTCGTATCTTTATTACAATGCCGCATTCATAATCCCACGATAAATGCCTATTCCACATAATCTGCCCGCTGTGTTTCTGCGCCAATTTGAATACAAAGAACCATGATAACTAACTCCGGTTTCATTGTCGGAGATATAATGTAACGACTGGCTCGTCGGCCGTGATGTATGCGTCCGATGCCCGGAATCAAGTTGAAAAATTTGAACGAGCTTTCCGCAACTTTGAATGACATCTATCTTTCTTTCTACTCTTTTTTTTCCAACACCTCTACTATTGTGAATCGTCGAACGTTCGCAAGAGAGAATACAGTTTCGATTTTTAAAACAAATTTATCTTTCTTGCCTTTTGTAACGATATAGTAACCTAATATCAAAGAGCATTCTATAGAATACACAGTACGCAGTAGCGAAAAGTTTTCACGTTCGTAGTATCGGTCACGCTTTGCATTAGAGTCGTTCGCGAGCAAAGGGTCGATCGTAACTCGCAACGGCAATTGTCACAAAATCTGTTCGGACATTTCGCATCTATCACGAGGAGCGAAATGTTGCGCGTTCCGCGCATCTCGCAGGCAACAGCTCGTAACAGAGCGATGTCTCGCGTTTTGTTAACCACGCGGCTAGACAGCCGGCTCTTTCCGTCAGGACACGGGCCGTGGATATGGCCAGGTCGAGGAAACTTATGCCAGCAGGTAACTTTTGATCTGAAAAGTGGTGGCAGGTTGGCGGGGGTAGCCGTGGACTTGAATGGTGAAGTGCCTGGAGGGCCGTTAGATGCATTTTTCATGTCTCGTCCAAGATATACACAGCGAGAGAACGATCTAGCTAGCCGCCTAGCTCTCTCTCTCTCTCTCTCTCTCTCTCTCTCTCTCTCGACCTATCGCTCTTTCGGTCGGTTCGTTCGGTCCGTTTCCCTTTCTCCGACGATGCGATTCTTCGACAACACGAAAGTGGACTACACGTCCGCCGTTTCTGCTTCGTTGCGTCGTACGAAAAGTCGTCTTCGCGAGATAGAGACCCAGTATATTCGAACGGCATAATTTCTTGGATCGTTCTTTATCGCTTCTCAGTTGCTTTATTCTAGCCTCCCTTCTTTCGAACGACCGGCACGACCAAGTATAGCGAAGAACTTGCGAGATCGATGGATCGTCCAGACTTTTGTCTCTCGATCCGTCCTCCCTTCGAATTTATTATTCTCGATAACTTTTCCTCGACACGGATTGCGCCGCTAGTCCGCTGCTACGCGAGACTATACCCGCTTCTTCGCGACTCCATAGTTCGAGTACGTGACGCCAGTCTCGCTTTCTTACCTTGTTCCTTATTCTATTTCTATGTATATGTATATACGCTATTATACTATGTACAGTGCAAGAGATTTACACCGTCCAATCTACCGAGTGGAAATTTTTATTCTTTATTCTTTTATGTTTAAGGACGAGCGAAAGGATAGTAGTGCGATACTATTAATATTTTATAGAATATTTGACGATAATACACTGGATGATCATGATCAAATGAAAACACTACGAACAAATAATTTGGCTACATTTTGATGCGTCAACGATACTCTTCTATTTCATCGTTCTATAGCAGGAGACTTATGACACGTTGTCATTTTTTACTGCCATTGTTCATTTGCAACAGTGTCGCTTGATATTGGTGATTTATGAGTTTGTTTTTATTCTCCTGTATTTTTCTAGTTTCACTCGTAAGAATTATTAAAATAAATGGAAACGAAAGAAAATTCTTTCTCTCTCTTGACACGTTTGAATTCGCTCCATACATATTTTATAACTCTTGGATCAGCGTTCTATTTTCGAAAAATTTGTCGATTGGAAGGAACGAACGACACATACATAGATAGTCTAAGCTAGGACTTTTGCACATGTCCGTATATGCGCGTATAGAGAACGTAAAGAGTGGTGTACGCGTTTCCCGAATGGATATAGGCAGGGGGGTTGATCGATCGTCGTGCTTATCTTAAATTCAATGGGGTATCGGGCGATTGAATAAAATCGAAACCCGCTGGCAAATCGACGTTAATAACGTTTAAAGTTCGCAGACCGAGATGAAGGAATCTCTTGCCCGATAATGCTGACTGCAACCGACCGCTGCTTCGATAACTTTTTATTGCACCCTGAATTCTATTCTTGCCGTAACTCTGATTTCTCATATTTTCGTTTGACGTCCACTTGGGATCTCGTTAATGCGATACTCGAGCGCAATGGAAATAACTTAGTTTCCGGAAGAAATCGAGCGTTAGGTGCGACTTGTTGTTTGCATCTACGAAGATGAATTTGGAGAACGCTGTTATTTCTGTCAAATATTCTTAATCGAATTGACATCGTTCGCTTATAAGTAATTGAGTTTTTAAATTAGATTATTTAACTTTAATTTGTACTTTCCATTTACACGAACATTTTTACAACCATAAGTCGTACATTTCTCGTTATGTAAATGCTTTCTTTTTTCTGTTGCAGGTAAGCGTTCACAGTGTGTTTCTCCGCGTAATTCCTACGAGTTGAAGATTGATTCTGGATGCAGCTAAATAAGTACCAATTTCAGTCATATATACGTATATTATACATTGCTCGAGATAATTAGGAAATCTTGTATTTCCAGAGCGAATCAAATATCAGAGCTAAAGGGAACGTTATACTATATTGTGATATATGAAATACTTGAAACGACGTGATTCGTCGTATGCGAGCAAATCAAGGACATAAACCGAATTTGCCACGAATTGAATATAAAAAGGTTATCTGGAATAATTCGTCTCGACACATAGCTATTCATTTACATTACGTGAATTTCCTAATTGTTTCTGGCAGTCTAAAGAATTACAATACTCAACGAGTCGTATCTGTACGTATAGACGTATGTATTTGAATCGGTATCTTAAGTACGCCTAAAACTACGATAATCCCTCAGTTATTAACCAGCCGGTTCGGACAATACCGATACCACGATGATTAGATAATCCGCGAGTTACAACCGTTCACAATATAAAACTGTGTCGTCCGTTTATCGTGGCGTCGTTCGTCGATAAGCAAAACCGTTTAATCCGATGATGCATTTCTATCCTATAACTCGAACTATAACTATCTATGAGTGCTTCTAGTCGTTTCACGACTATCAACGTACGATTAAAGTGTCGCTTGCAAATCCCTGTCATTCCATCGACCACTGCGCTGAATATAAAACGTTACCTAAAAGCGCTAAACGAAACGACTAGTCGAAATTCACACGAACGAGCTTAAGATTGGTGTCGAACCGTGATAAGGGTAGGTATATCTAGGAATCGAAGAAGTTAAGCGAGAACTCGGGGTGGAGGGCAAAGGATCGGTAAAGTGGAAAGCGAAGAAAGAAGGCGGAGAAATTGGGAGTGAAAGAAAGCGGAGAAAAGTAGCTCTACGGTCGACGATAGAGGCTGCTTAAGATTTCGGACGCGTGCTGGCTCTTCTTAACCTTTGCCTCGTCCGCGTTTTTTAACGCGAAATCTCCTTTTTCCCACCCACTCCCACTGTCACGAATCTCCCCCTCCCCTGGTTCGTGCATAGAGGGTCGTCCCGAGTTCTTTCAAGTTCTCTCTGGGGTCGCATCGAGCTACATCGTGGACCGCTCGGTTGCAAATCCAATTGAACCGGGTCTCATCCTCGTGTCACGCCGTGATTTTTTTACTTTTCATCGTCGCTTACCCTTCCCTCGTTCCGCTCTATAATAGTTGCTCTTCCCAAAAAGGGGAGACGACCAAACGAGCTTCTATCCGAGGATTTCTACGTTTTTTTAGCGTCGCTTAGAGCAGACTAGAACGTCGTTTAAAGGCTCGATCGTTCTTGAATGAGAATGCCGAGTGGTGGTTTTGGGTTTGCGTTACGCCTTACCGTTAGCGTACCGTGAGCGGATAAGTGACATAGTCGCCACAATGACGTTGGGATTGTATTGGCAAAGAAGAGATTATATCGACCAATCAAATTAAACCAATTTCTTGGGATCTCTTTTTATACGACAAAGTCCCTTTGCTCACCGATATCCTGAATAATACGATTTGCAAAAGTAATTTACTCGCGCGTGACGCGTATTGGTTTACAGGGATGATAAGCTAAATTTATGTGTTTCGTTCGCAAGGGCTATTAATGTAAAATTGAATACAAGTCTGAAACGACCGGATAACGTGATTACGACGTTAAACTACGAGTATCGATGGTAATCATTTGTTATACACATAATATTCATTAGGTGGCCGACGATGTGTAATCGATCCGATCGTACGTGCCAAAGCAATGTTTTAATTCTATTAACAATTGCGTGGAAGAGTGTTTATAGCTTATTACGAAATAAATCTTATCTCATGGTTAAAAGCATCGTGTCGTAATATCAAAATATCTACGATCAGCGGATTTACGTTTTTTTTCATATTTTCTGTTCAGGTCGTCCAATTTCATCGATCTGAAGCACAGAATGAAATTGATACCATCGACTTTATCCTTCCTTCGACTTCCGTTTACCCTGCATTCCACCTTCGTTCCTCTAGCAATTTACATACACGCTTTATCTCGTTCTCTCGGCGATATTCGTCTTCATCTCTCGATCCCTTTGTCCGAATAGATGGAACGTTGAATCAAAGGCGCGGCCTTTCGTCTTTCTTGATACATAGACCGACTTCTTATCGCCATCGAGTCGAACAGGCAACTTTTCTCTCACCTCCTTCGACCCTGACCGAAACGAGAGGGCGAGCGAGAGAATCTTTGAAGATGAAGTGCTCGAACATCGGCATTAAGAATCTAACTTCTTCCCGGATGTTCTCTCGGACACGTAGCATATAAGATCTCCGCGCACTCTTTCTCGTCGTTTTTCTCCCAGTGAGAAACTTTTCGAAGCTTCTTCGAACCTGGTCTGCCCACCCCATTCGACAACCTACACTTGTATACTCAAGGACTTCGAGCAGTCTACCTACGTGTGCGGATACCTATGTAGATGAGTTGGTTCCACGTTACCCCTTGGATGATGAACAGCGACCGACGCGCAGCAATGAAAGTTTTACCGAATGTTCGACGATCGAGAGCAATTTCTCGTACCAACGGCCATGGAAAAGTATCCGTGACACGTGGAACGTGATATAGTGGAAGAGGAAATTTTCGGAAATATTTCTTTCGTAGAACGGGAGAGAATATTTGTCTTGCTCATTCGGGTTAAAACGCGTGCGATGCTTTCCGGGAGAGTCGTAGGTCGTTACGACGAAAAATTGGGAGAGCTTCTGGTAAACAACGCGATAAATATCGCGCAAAACGGTAGGCGTGTAGAGTTTGTTATTCGCGAGTGAAATTAGGTCGTTGGCAAGGGTGGAAATGGAATCGATCTTCCTTTTATTCCGATCGCTTCTTTTTTGATCGCCAACCATTGTCGCCATTGTTTTAATCAGAATTATAATCACCGATTTCGTATTTTATGTTAACTCATTAAGAGAAAATTTCATTTACGGATTTTTAGTCAATTTTTTTTTTTTAATGTTGTAAGTATTAAGAGGAATACTCCCTCTCTCTCTCTCTTTCTCTCTCTTTCGATCATGTTGGCTTATTTTAACGAGCACTTAAAGAATCAATTTGCAAAAGGACATAATATTACCATTTTCAATTTGAGAAAGGATTTACTACTTATAGTTAGTCGTAAAAATATTAAATGATCCACATCGCTTGAAGATAACCAATCGACGATTCGAACGGAGGCAGCCAGGTGTAATGGCAAACTTAAGTGGATTTTGTTTTATTGCCAAGCTGACATAATACGCCATTATTAACCGTGTAACGTTAGCTCGCTCAAATATTCGCGCGTATAACTAGGTAATTCTATTACTCGTGGAATAAGTGCCGCGTAAATTGCTTCTATTGCGTTTTATTTTTCGCGTGGCGTGCAAAGTAGGAGGATAAGGCTGCGTTGTTAAAAAAGAAAAGAGGAAAAGAAAAGAGACGGAGAAAATGGGACGTAAATTCTTGGCCTTATTGAAAGCAGGTCGGATGGTTATAATGAAATTTACGACTTGCCTCTGAATGGTCAGTTTCGCAAAGTGTATGGAAAAGTTTCTCCGTGGTTTTCTTTCCGTGAGTTTAAATCCGATCTCTTCTCTTAACCCCGCGCGTTCGTAATAAAGAAATTTTCGCCCTCCACCGCGGCAATATTTAAATTGAAGTTACGCAACTGCGATATTACTTTTTTATCGGGTTGGATTCCAGTTCAGGTACAGTATGTAAGCGTTTCGATGAAAACGAAGTGGCAGGTCTTTCTCCGCGAGTTTATTTTCCCTCTGTGAACAGTCGAAGGTGATACGATCGTATAGTTGAACCGTAGACTGTACGATATTCGCGAAGATGATGAATGGACACCGAACCGAGGAATTGTGAAATACGAGACTGTCGAATTTCTGCTTTTTGAGTCTATCATCGTCCGTTTTAGAATACTATTTCTCGCAAATATTTCTCGAAACCAACGCTTATCGTCGCTTTCTCAAGTATTTACTTTTTTGATACGGAAAGTTTTGAAACATCCCGTATTACAAAAATTCCAGGTCGAACGAGGCGAACAATAGCTCGCGCTCCATTTTATTTCTATCTAAACAGCGTAAAACACTTTTCGCCTTAAGAAAACCCGTTCTTATCTTCGAACGTAATCTTCCTCCTTTTCGAGGGAATCCTTGCAAAGAGACAAAAGAGGATACGAAGAGAACGGCACGCTCGGTTTCCCTGCATCGTTGCCTCCCCGTGTTCATCGAAAAGATCGCTCCGCGTTTCGCTTTCTTTCTCTCCGTTCGCTCTTGGAGACGATGTTTTTACATGTGTTCGGGCAACCAGCACGGATTTATAGGTCGCCGTGCCAGGGAAAGAAACGAGAGTTCCCAGAATTACTTTTTGGTCCGTTCGAAGAAGACCGGAGGATGCGCGATTTCGAGGTTTAGATGTCACGGTTCGCGATAAGAAGCAGAAAAAGGGTGTAGAAGGAGAAGAAAAGATGGAGGTTGAAGGTTCGAAGGTAGCGGAGGAAGATCGTGCAGGAAATGGGAGGGGCGGAGGGAAAGAGGTTGCCGAGACTTTCGTTTGGCGAGGACGGGGCACCGGTTTCTATCTATGTTAATTACCGAGGCGAACGTAAATCACGATCGCCCAGGTGCTCGGTCGGCAAAGTAGGTAGCGCAGTCTGGGCTTCCACGAACCGACACGAGCCGCGGGATAAAAGCTGTAATTAATTACGCAATTATCCAACCTGCCTCTCCCCTTCTAACCCCGGTTTTCAAGATAAAAACCGTATTTTTCGCTTCGATGCGGATTACGACCGGCTACAGCGTTCTCCGTCTTTTCCCTCTTCCCTTTTTCCTTCCTCCGCAACGTCTTCGTCCAATTGTTCCCCTCCTTTTTTCTCGCTTCTTTACGTTCGTCTAAGATCTTGCTTTTCCCCAAAGATTCTCATACGTATTCTACTTTACGAGTTCGAACGATACATTATTTAAGCAATCATTGTTCAAACATTTTATAAGAATAACGCCAAGGTGTATGTTCGCTCCTCGAAGGAAAAGGAAACGATGTTTTCATCGAATCGAAAAAGGATTTCTCGATAGACAGCTTCTTTGGGATTTTGTTGGCTCCGAAAGCCTGCCGTCTTATACTTTGTTCGCATCATTCGCAGCTTCCACTTCTATCTTCTTTTTCTCGCATCGTTCCTGTCGTGTGATTCTACTTTCTTGGTTCTACGGATTCTCGTCCCATCTACTATCTGTCGGGCGGTACGGTTCGCGCAGCTCTTTTTGTTACACCCGTTTTCCCAGGTATTCCTGATTTAGAGCTCATTTTCGTCGGCCGAAAGCTGTGCCGTTCTCACCCCTGAATCAACTTTGCGCCCTTCACAAATCACCGTCGGCCCATTATGTCGCTCTCTTTCCTGCTTTCTCCTTCTTTCCGTCTGTCGCTGTTTCTTGGTAGGGGACGCGTTCTAGCTCTCTCGGTCGGGAGTTTGTTTGAGCCAACGGCCGGCGGGGTGTAACAGCGCGCTTCAGCGACGCGGCAAATTTTTGGGGATGGAACGTGCGTCGCGCGTCATTTAAGTCATCTCGTGTCCTTAGCGATCTCGTGTCGCTTTGAAAATTTGCGAGAAGAACGAGACCTGTTCCTATCGACCGACGAGATATCTTCGAAAATAGTATCTGCAGTCGAATTTCGTTTGAAAACGATTAATACCCGGTTGAGTTTATCTTAAACCAATTCTATGGAATTACGGCTTGCTGGACGTTATTGCTCTTCCTCGTTGCTCTCTCCCAATCCGCCTTCCTGTTCCGACGTAATAAATCGTCGTCTTGGGATCACCATCGTAATTATCCTTTAATACCAATTCATAAGAGCGCCGACCATTTTCAAACCCCCGCACGTAACTCTAGGAGAAGTACAAGGATGTACTTACTTACTTAGATTCTAGCGCAACCAGCCGTAACTGTGTGCGAGTTTGTCCTAACAAACACATATACACATATACACCAACTCTTCTCTCCAGAGACCGATATACGTGTATCGTTTTTCACGATAAGAGGCTACCAAGTATCACGTCGAAAGAACGTCTTGATTCTCGCCAAATTTTCTTTTTCCCACCCTTTGCCACCTTTTGTCCCCTCGCCTCCTATCTTTCCTTCCTTTGTTGTTTTCTGCTTTGTCCGTCTTCGTTTGTTCTCGTCATTTCGTTCATTTTTTCCATTCCTTTCCAGAGACATTTGTTTAGTAAATTTTCAATGGTTAGTTGAAAAAAATATATTATTTATATCTATATAATTTGTTTAAAACCTCGTTAACTCTGGAATCCAACTTTCTCCAGATCTTTATTTGCGATACGTAACATTTTTTCTTATCTATATAAAAAATAACTTTTATCTAGATAAAAGATAACAACGATATTTGGTTGGATGGAAGTGGAGCATCGTATTTCCTTTTTTCATTTTTCTTCGGTTCTCCCTTCGAGTCTAGCTCCTTCGCGGCGATTTTTGTTTCCGGCCAACTAATCAGCCAAGAAGAACGCGGCCTGATTACCGAAGCGGACTTAACGGGCCTGGAAACGCTGGATTCGAGACAGCAACAACTGGCTGAAGCAGCAATCGGGGAGCCCGGTAATTCCAGCTACCTTTCGGAACACGAAGAAAAGGAGAATCGAATCGGGGCTCGCCCCGTGGCATTTCTGATGTGGCCATCGGGTGCAGGCCATGAATCTTTCATGTGTCAATCGCTATCCATCCTCCTCCTTCCTCTTCTTCTTACTCCTTTATTGGACCGATTGTTCGTCTCGTCTTTTTTCATGAAATCCCAGGGAGTCGATGCTGCTGCGAGTTATCGGTCAGCAGAATCTGTCAATCGACGGGTTAACGTATTCTGGTTGATTGTACCACCATTGCCACCAAACAACGCTGATAGCATCGTACGGACCATCTTCCTCCGCTATTTCTCACTCTCGTTTCGTAAATCAGAATTCTGGCGATGTATGACATCGAGAACAAGGATTGCTTTCCAGTGAACTGGAAATCATGCCGGTTATTAGGGTGAATCTTTTCCATGAATTTGTAGATTCGTTACTTTTTGCTACTGTGAGAGATTGTCGAAAAGATTAGAAGAAAGAAAGCATTGAATTTTGAAGGATTGGAAAAATCGATAGCGTGATACATTCGCGATATCGGGCTCTTAGAATTCCTAGCATCCAAAGAGAGAAATAATTCAAAATCGAAGCTGTGAAAGTTTGAAAAAGTTTGTCCAATCGACGAATCTTTGAGAAACTCGAAACTTTATACGGTTAATAAAAATTTATTTAAAAATGTACAAAGAGAAAGACAACATCAGTTATAATAAAAGTATTCAAACGGTTATCGATGGTTGAGACACGGTAGAAACAGTGAAAACATTTTTAATCGTTGTAATTCGTTTAATTGCATCGAATGTTATATATGAGCCATGTTTTCGAGCTTCGATCACTAAAAATCGATAAAAGTGAATCTTGCAATTTGATAGAAATCGGACCCGTGTGAAATCAAAATCCGAAAATCAATGGAATTCTAGTGAAAAACAATCGAACGCTTCAAGCGTTTTCAAAAGAACTCGCCTTTTCTCTTTTTTCACTAATCTACAATTTTTTTGTCTGTTTATTTTGAAATTATATATAAATTTATTTTGTCTGTTTGTTCTTTTTTATAAAGAATTGAAAACTAAAGCGGATAAATTAAAAAGAAAAAGTTAGTAAACAATCGATTAAGTAAACGATCGATTGTTCAAGAAAAGTGTTAAAACTTTAATTCGATTGGCGTGTTATAGGATAGTTTTCTTTACGATATATACTTTACTTCAAATCAACGTAGGTCTTATCAATTGCACTTTTCTAATTTACGACATTAAGAGAATGGATTTTTAATTGCCGTCGTTCGTTCAATGTCATTGTGGCCCATTCTTGCGCGCTGAGGTAACTCGTAGCTGTTCACAAAACGGCATTAAACCGTATTAACTTTCGTCGAGGTCGAGGGAATTCAGTTAACGTAATCGCGTTCATTATCCCTGGCATTCATAGGATACTTGTCGCGATCTGGGTCGGCCGGTTACAGACGGTGAACCGGCAGTTGCGCAGGAATTTCACATAGTATATCGCTGGTATATTAAGTTTGCATCGTTTACGTTCAAAAATGACGAAGCAGGTGTTAATAAATCCGTTTAATCCGACTGGATCGTAAGATAGTAAATTATCATCGCGTTTCTGATGTACGATCGGTCAGTCGAATCGAAAGAGACACGGAGAACGGACAGAGACAGAGAGAAAGGGAGGGGAGGGGAGGGGAGGGTTAGTGGAACAGAAAGTAGGCTCGATTATCGGAAAACGGTCCATCACGCTTGCTGTTGGTGACCCACGCGAATCGTCTGGCCTTCGTCTCGACGCTGAGTTTCCTTTCTCTTGTGCAAGTGTTCCCCTTCCTTTTCCTGTCTTCGGTGTTACTTTTCAAAGTCGACAAAAACTTCGTGTTATTGGTCGTTTGATCTGGTTCCGGAGATCGTGGAGCCACGCGCTCCACAGAAACGAATCGTCTGTATTACTCGTTACCTATCTCTATCTCGACCAAAGATATCCTAAAATCAGATCCCTCTTTGCGTTATCACGCACCAACTCCTTTTGCTCTCATCAGGGCCATAATTATCCTTCAAATTCACACATCCACTCCACGATCCGCTATCGTTGCCGAGGCGAGAAGGTAATAAGGATCCGTATCCATCGACAACACAGTCTAATCGTAATTCCAGGGAGGCCACGGGACCGGGGTCGACTCTAAATCCGATTCGAATTCGCAGGAAGGGCGCGCTCGGCCGGTTAACCCGGTAGAAGGAGGCAGAAATGAAGCAGGCGGTGGATCCTCGGCCCCAGGGCTCATCGTTCATTCATGGGGCATTTACTCGGTATCCCCGTAAAGCCAAGCTCGAGCAGACTCGCTTTCCTCCTTCGGGCAACCCCTTGTGCCTCCTTACATCATTCTCTTGTCCTCCGGAATGGATCGGGATCAGGCGGATATAATATCTTCCTGAAGGATTCATTTTCGAGCACAGCTGACCACCGGCAGTTCGTGTCCTCGGCATTTTCGAGTCGCAATTCGTCTTTCGTGAAACATTGTTCCCGGCCTTGCTCCGCCTGGCTACTTCGGCAACTATTCATTCCGCCCGATGCGGACCTCGTAATTGCTTCGTCGTTTGTCTTTATCACTGCAACGTGTCTCGCGTGTGCATCGCTTCAGACTCACTGCACACCAGCGATGCGTCGCTATTGCAATTTTATACCTGGTGGCGCTGCCCGATTTCGATTTGCTCGACTTTTACCGCGCTCTCTCGAAAGGCTTAGCTTAGCTCTAGGTCGATGGTATTTTTAGGTTTTACGATGCCGACAAGAATGTTTGCTACTTTTAACTTTTGCGCTCGAACATTTAATTTATTTTGGACACATATGGATAGCTTTAGTAGAAAACTTAAACGAAGATAACGAAATTTTCTTTATCACCGTGTATACGTTTTATCTACCATTTGCACTTTTCATTTGCGTTTCAGAATGCGTCGTTTCTTAATATTCGTGTTCGTCGAAGCCTCGTTAAAGTACTCGAGGTGAGTGGGTTGCTTGAAAGAATCGCAATGGTTCTGGAAGTTTCGAAGAAAAATTAAATTAGCATCGTAGCTAGCTGGCTCTTCGCAGGAAACTCTGTTCTTCGCGCAAACCTCCGAGTTATCGTGCTTCGTGTTACTCTGTTCGCGGTGAAAATGTCAAATTGATGTTAAATCTGCATGCAGAATTTCGAATCGGCGTAGCAACGTCGCGATTTTAGAGTGCGTACCGAGTGCATAACGTTGGATTAAGTGGTCGATTAGATATTTGCAAATGTAATTAAACGTCATGAACGAAGTCAGTCGGATCTTTCTGGAATTATTAGTATCACTAGCATGGAAGACAAAATCGATTTCAAACATAGATTTAATTATCCGTTCCGTCAGTCTTCGTACGAAGGAATCTGGCTCCGACGTTCAATTCGAAAAGAAAAAGATTTATTCGTAGCTTAAGTTGCTCAATTACCACGGTAATTGGCAAGATCCAAGTTCGCGTTTAGGTTCAGTAATTCGATCAACCGACTTTCACCGAGTCTTACAGTTTCATCCGAGCAATCTACACTAATCTTTCCTGAATATCCGACTCGGTCAGGCAAATTTGTCTAGCCGGTCTAACGAGTCGAGTAATTGGCCGAACATTCTAATCTCCAGATGCTTAATTAACCTACCGACTTTGTTTCCCTGAAATACGAAAAAAGAGCAAGATACTATTGTTATGAATTCTAAATACTTTCTAAATTGCCACATGACCATAAAGTCTACAATTTCACAGTTTACATTAAACTTCCAATAGTGATTCTTCGGCGCTTGTACGAATAATAATTCGCGCGCTACTTCTATTTCAGCGATAACATCCAAATTCCACTACATTAACACGTTAACTGCAAGATATCGAAATGACGCGAAGGAATAGAAGCAAAGGATCGATCTTTAGCGGTATTAGTTTCAATCGAGAACGACAGAAGGCTTTGCAGTCAACGTCATTTATCACTGCTGTCATACGTGAGAAGGTCTGAAGGAAACGCTGGTAGGAAGAGACACCGTTCGGTAATTGGCCACTCTTTCTATCGCGGGCACCGTTGCTATCGAGCGAAACGCTCAAAGACCATCGAAGTAGCAACTAAATCTTTGTGACTCCATTATTGGATCCTCATACCTCGAAAGTGGGATGGTGGCGATGGAGATGGCGGCGGTGCGGCGGCGGTGCGGCGGCAGTGCGGCGACGGAGGTGCAGTGGCGGGTAGCACCGCGATATGAAATCCGGGGGAGTAAAACCCCCTCTTGTGCCTGTGAAGGCACGCGCGTTCACGAGCACGAGCACGAGCACGAGCACGAGCACCGTCGTGCGGTGAAACGGCACCCGGATCGAAAGTTATTACAAATTCCAATCATAAAGGCCAATCGATAAGCCACGAAGCTTCAAAGAAAATTATAAGTTGAGCATCATGGATCCACGGGATAGGGGTGGGTTGGTTTGGATAGGGGATGAGGGTAGTTGGAAGTTAGGGTGAGTCGATCGAGGAGAGAGGCAAAGGGGGCAGCCAGGTCGTAAAGCCATGAAAGCGCCTCCAACAAGGCGGCATTGCAGCCAGCTTTTAAAGTTAATAAATTCGTCGGCTTGCTCTACTCTTCCAACGGTTTTCCCTTCCGCTCTAGCTGCGTCTCTTTTCTTCTTCGTCGCTTCGCCATTCTTCCGTTTCGTTCTAGCTCGCCCCCCCCCCCCTCTGTCCATCGTTTTGTTGGCCTCGCTTTCTTTCTGCTTTTTTCCTTTCTTTTATCAATGATGGAGATTTAAACTTAGTTTGAGCGGGAGAACGAGGTAAACGGATTTAATAATATCCTGTGTCAATAATAAATCGGATTTATATTTAGGTGTATCGCGGGGAGTTCCTCGGTCCTTTATGGCGCGTGCCACTGGCCGATGGATTGTGGAATGTTAGCCTCGGGTACGACGTCGATAATTTCTTGCGATTTAGAACCTGATCGAATATATTCATAAGACGGCGATAAAAATTTCGTATGCAGCGAAGGAACAAAACTGCACCGACACGGATCAGCTTCTCCTGCAAAATCCTGTGTGCAAATTTCTAAAAAATTGTCTGGAATATTTATATTTTGAAAATCGTTTTTAATTAACCGATAAGAAAATTTGATAGATAGGTTGCTTTATTTTAACGCGATTAATATTACGAAAGATACATCGATATTTATTTAATCGATTACCGCAGTACACATTTTTAATATTCACTGAAATCGGATGCGTGAACATTGAATTGATTAAAAAGGATTATTTTAAATGAAATGCAAATACCAGGCCTTAACACGATGGTTTTAATTTCGATAAAATTCATATTATGTTTGTTAGAAATCTTTTGTAAAAGTAGTACTTTGTTTAAACGAATTTCCTATAAATATTAATCATGCGTGTACGAGTATAAATAATATCATGACTCGTTGGTTTTGTTCATTCTCGCTTCAAACGTTTTATGCACGATTTAAATCACACTAAAAAACTTTTAAACAGAAAAGACACGTAAGATGTTAACTCGCAATAATTCGATTTAACAATCAGAAATCTAGCGATTATAGAATTTTCTACAGCACTCGTGGTCGTTTCATCGAACGCGCGAGAAACAAAGGATCCGCAACGAATTCGGTGGCCCAAATTTCGCACAAAGCTGGCCTGTCGACGGTTCTTCCTGTTTCTTTGACTATTCGTCGTCCATTTGTCACGTAGTGTCCATTTGTGCGCTAAGGCGGGCCGGATGTAACAATTTGCGTCGCGACTTTGATCTTCTCGCGTCATTTTCACGGATCCACCCGCATAGTCCAACAAATTCTCGGCTAACAAAGCGCATCCATATTCCACCCGGAAGGACCATCGGGTGACCGGGCTTTGTTATACGATTATTGCTCTAATACCCAGGTGGATCTACCCTTGGTAATCGTGTCGAGCCTTGGTTCACCCCTTCTCGCTTGTACTAGCTTCTACTAAATCGTAGAACGCGCTTCGCGTTTGTGAATGTGTTTCTAATGAAATATTTTAATCCTCGAGTCAAAGCCCAATATGTAATAGGTATGCGTTACAACAAAGTTGAGGAATATTTCTATCGAGCAATCGTAAATACGTTTCCGCTGTAAATCCGATAATTTTTATTAATACGTTGGACCGTTCCTTGAGAACAAGAGATGTTCTTGTTATCAGCAGATGAACTGTACCTTTGCTTATGGATTTCCTTTTATTCTATCCGTTCTTCTTTCTTCTTTTTCCTTATTCTTCTATACATATCGTCGCTTGAAATCACCGTAATAAATTTGTCGTGGCAGAGATTAAAGCGCAATTTGGCCTGCAGCCGTTAGAGATCAGAAAATTTATTTTTCGTTTGTCGGGGAAGTATTTGCATTTTCCGTGATGTAGAATTAACAAACTACGGGCTTTGTATGTGGTTGGTTCGTTTGCTGCCGGAAAATTGCATTTTGTTGCGTATTGCACAGTGCACAGCGCGAATTGTCGAATTTGGCCGTAGAAACCGCTCTGTTCTGTTGGGTTAATAAGTATGTATAATGTTACGTGCAAGACAGTGAGCAAGTGGGACGTTTGGCACAAAGATGGGAAAATCGGATGTTCATTGAGGTATGAAGTAGCTTTCGGCGTTAATTCCCCGAAATAGCACGAAAGGCGGAAATCAGAGGTCTTTGCACGATCGAATTGCAACTATTTGCAACTATTTATTAAGTAAACTTGAAGCTTTTACACGAGCTAAAATTATTTAAAATAATATATATTTATTTGTATAACAATTTTACGATAGTTCGAGGAACATTCAGTTTTGATGCTATAATTGTCAGAGTAGATCTTCGTGTGACTACGTTCATGTACACACCGTAGAATGATTGATATTTCGAAATTTCAACGTGTCGATAACTAATGGATGACTCCGAAATGGATATGTCTTGTTACAGATTAGCTGTGTTCGCGTTTCACTCGGAATAGTGCCATGTGATTTACAATGCAACGTCCTCTAATAATTTATATGCCAAAAACTGAGCAACTCCGAACCTAGAAAGAGACATTTTCAATGTAATATAACATCAATAACTCATTTATATTTTATACCTATCCCATGCTCTTTAATACTAAGAACAATATCATAATTCCATGCTACAAGTATCGAGGAAAATTCCACTTGCACGCAATTTTTCATCGCCATAAAAATAACAAATTACAGGATTCCACTAAAGAAATGGACGATAAGGGAAGATATTCCCTAATTTTGAAACATGTAGAGAAAAATCCAACCTTTGGTAAACTGTTCCCGTTGGTTTCGGTTCCATCGACTGTATCGCGAGGCATATTTTTTAATAATTCGAAAAGAAGATCAGCAAGGAGCGATCGCGACCGTATTACATCAAACGTATCCGACGGGAAGCGAGCACGAATGTCAAAGTTTAATCGTAAGGAAGCACCGTGCGTCGTATAACGTGTGTAGGCGTTGGACAGCGGCGCAAAGAAATACGTATCATCCGGGTTATATTTCAATCAGACATAGTGGCGCTTTATACGGCCGCTTCTTATCCGTCGAGAGACCACGGATGGATAACTGATAGGGGAACGAAACGCTGCGGACGATATTTTATGGAGTTCCCTCGGTTTTTATTGCGGCAGACTTTTAGGACATCTCTTAAGGGAGTCCGGTTTGTAGTTACGCGGAATATCCCGGAGGCACGGGGTGTTCCTTCTTCGAGACATATCGAGCACCGAATGTGCCAGCGGTTGCACGCGATCCGTTGAAAAATTCAATGGGTACTGCTCCGAGAAAAGTTACCTTTAAACGTGTCGCTGCGCTACTCGGAAAATAATTATCCTTGCTGGGTTTTATGGTGGCGGGAATTTTATGGCATTGATTTTTCCTGGAACTGCGGTCGAAATTCGCCAGAGAGATAGACCAGGCTCGGAAAAATTTTATTCGAAATACGGATAAAAAGTAATCGTTTGAAATAGCGAGCCATACTTCAAATACTTTATTATCTTTTATTGCAGAGATATAACATAGGAAAAGTAACGTTATTTTGCGTTAGCATCGAATGTCCGTACATTCAACAAAAATAGTATAAGCTACCATCCACCGTGAACACGAAAGATCCAATTATGAAGGAAACGTAACTCACGAAAAACAGATCTTGCAGAGACCAGAAACCTTTCCTGCCAAGAAAATCCTCGAAACTACATGAATACCATAAATCGACTCAAAATCTACTTTCTACGAAGCAAAACCTAATTCCGATCGAGCACAGAGAAACGAAAAAGTTGAAAAAGAGAGACAAGAGCGTTCGTAAGAAAAGCAACAACTGCGAATAAAACGAACGAAATAAACTAGAAAAGAAAGAAGAGAAGAGAAAAGGAGAGGAATCTGCGAAGAAGTAAATGGAGATAACGGGAGGAAGTGCTGGAAGGAACGAAACGACGCTGCGGAGGGGGTGAAGAAGTTGAACAGTTCCGCTGATGCATTAACCGCAGCCGGCGTAACGAGTATTATCCGAGACGGCCGGTCGTTCGCGAACTTTGAATCAGATTTTAATTAAACGAAATTGCGGAATGATATTTCACGGTCAGTTACGCGGTCTAAGGTTCGCTAGCGCGCGCGCGCGCACGGTAGCAGAGGACGATGAGAGTACGAGCTAGCATCGCGGCCTACGGCGAGACCCAGCCACAGTCAGGTGTGTCTGAGGAACGAAATTAAGTTTGATTCCGTTTTCTTCGTTGGCAGCTGCTAGCAACGAAATCGTTCGACCGCCATAACTTTGGAGGTAACCGTAGAGCCGCCACCGAAAACGCCGGGAAACTTCCGAGGCGATTTCAAACGCGAGATTACGTGATATTTCATTGGCCGGCTGCTCCGAGGTAATTGAATCTCCAACTACGCTGGGTAACGCTGCGCTGAATAAATACCGGCAAAATACGCGAAACGATACTGTAATAATAATACACGATACCGTACTTGCAAGAAGATTTCCCACATTTATATTAGATCAACTCATAAATTTATATCGATTATTACGTAGGGATCGAAAGTAAACATTTTTCTTCGCATCTTTTTGATTTTTATTTGGTAATTGACGATCGATCACGCTGACGATGTAACGCTTCTTACTTAGTACTTCTTCTTCTTGCCTAGTTTTTGAAACTAGTAAAATTGAAACTAGTACGAGCAGGAGGTAAAATATCTTTTCTGGAAATTCGTTGAGTTGCCTCGATTTCGGAATTGGTCGTTGGGGTGGAGAAAGCATACATATATGCATGTGTTTTGCTGGCTAGTATCGCAAGTCGAGCGAGTCGGCATGGTAGGTGGAATTTTAATAACTTTCCGGGAAAGCTGCTCTAGTTTCTTTCTGGTTATCCCGAGCTGCCAATTTACATATGTTCTTTTCTTCGGACTGGGTTTCCCTGTTTTCGTGCTTCGTAGCACTTTAAAATACGTTCCGCGAGATACGTTTGGATAATTGAATGATTACATCTCGTAGCGTAGAACGGTCGCATTTGTTAAGTAACACCGTTGATAAATCAAGCACGGTGCTTGTTATTTAAATAATCCCCCTAAACCTATTTCTTTTGTTCTTTATCTTTCGAGGTGTTAACTTGCCTATCTGTTTTACGACATCTTTTCATCCTCACGTTCTATATAATGTCTCGAAAATTATTTGAGCGTCCATGAATGTCTTTAGATAACTAGACGTGAAAATATGTCCTTGCCAATTTCTTTATCATATATATCGTTTTGTCCAACATAACGTAATAAATTTTAATTTAGCTTCCTTTCTCGTAACGTAACGAAACTTATACCGACGAACGATTGATAACCGAGGATAAGACAGCGAAATAAAAACGAAAGAAGTAAAGGTACTTTCTGATAACTTGATGCTACACGATTATTCGATTTTAATAGAACGAAGTCAATAATGTTTTACGAGAAATCCCGTTGCGTCGAGGCAGACGAAAGCGCAGGGAAGCGTAGAGCGGGCAAACAGGTGTTTCGGCGGCATTATTAAGTTTGATTCACTGTGTTTCCCTTGCAGCTGCGGCGTTGAGGCGTGCTCTGGCCATAATTTCCATTGTAACTTCTCGCTTCGAGTTTCCTCGAAAACTTTGAATCGCATCCGTGAAATGATATTATGGAATATTACTCGAACGATTGGACCGTTGAATCGTTATCTCCTTTGCCGGTGGATGTTCGATTCGTTCCACCATCTTTGTATATCTCGTCGATACATCGTCACGGTATTTCCTTCTCGTTTCAAGTACTAACTCTATCGCGAAGACGACAGGGATATCTCTTTACCTTTAGCTATCGTATCTTTGTCTTGCTGTAATCTGTCCGCTATAACTTTGTATACGACGCTATAATTTTGTATAATTAATCAAAGAAAATCGTAGAATATAAATCATCGGCAGCGATGTGTAATTATCGACAAGTGGACACGGAACGGGAAACAACTGTTCGATAAGGGAGAAGAAAAGCGAAGGAAGGAAGAAAAAGAAAAGCAAAGTAAAGAAAGAGGTTGAAAGAGAAGGAGACGTAAGAGGAAGAAAGGAGAAGGATACGGTTTTACGAGACTGAGTATGTTTTATTCATGCCGCGTACCGAGTCCCACCCGTTTCACTAAACGCGCACACCGTCAACGTCGTATCAAACTTCAACTATAAGCCCGGCTGAACTCGAGTTTTCCGAAATGCGCCGGGCATGTGAAACTAAGGGGTTCCAGACCCCTTAGCGGGTGGCCTCTGACCTCTTGGCGCGTATCTTTCTCACGTTTTGCCTGCTTCGAGTGTCTTACTAGGTTGCAGTCGCGCTTCGTTCGACTTGTCCCTCGTCCCGACCATTTCTTTCGTATTTCGTCTTTATTTGCATTATCCGTGTTACCCGGACTCACGGGGGATCCCGCGTCATTTTGTCTCGTAACCGAATTTAACGCCTACCCGGCAACTCGTTCCACTGCTTCGGTTTTCCTCCTTCGATTTTATGACGGACCTGGAAGGTTGGCTCGTCGGACGAGCGATTCCTTGTCGGTCCTCGCTAGTTCTTTATGCGTCTCCTAGGGACTAGGGTAACGTCTCCACAATGAGAAAAGATATTTGGTAGGTTTTTCGAGGATTTAGACGCGAGGCCACCTATATACTCGGCTGATACGACTGCTACCTTACATATTTCTTGTTTATGGTGTGTTTCGTTTTGTAGGGTTTCAAGTTTTACGGTATGGGCTGTAGGATTTTAACGTTAGTTCGGTAGAATAATTTATTCAGACGGTTGAACGATTTACAGTTCGATAATTTATGGAAAAGTAAACGGAATATTGGAAAATTATTGATACGATCTTTTATAATCGTCTGAAATTCCTAATCATCGGTTTCGCGTTAAGTTTCTATTTCCATTTATAAAATATTTTGACACTCGGCATATGGAAAGTATATTCGCGTCGCGAATCCCGAATGAATTCTAACGCGAGCAATTCCCTAAATGGAATTACGCGTCTAAATGACCGGACACGAGATCTAGAGAACACGCTCATGTACCAGGAGCTATGGTATTTCCAGGAGCGAACGACGTCGATGTTATCTGCAAATAGTCACGTCTTTATCTAACATTTATGGCACGAGCACGGAAACGAGGCTTTAGCGTTTCCATCTCGACGCTCGATAAAGGAAAGATTGGTTGCTTTTCATTTAACATCGCGGGTTGTTAGTTGGTGCGCCAAGCTTCCTCGTCGATCATTGTTTTTTCATCGAAATATTTCATGCAACCTTGTTTGTAGCCTAAGTTTGCACATCGAGGAAAGTTGCGCGATAAAGTTCGCGACGAGGGTTTTTATTTTTCATTATTTTCTGTCCATGGGTATTGCCATAAGTAAGTTTTAAGTGAAAAGGAACGAAGAGAAATGTCGTAATATTCGTTGATATAGATTTAGAAAGTCGAGAAGTTTAAGAATGTGAAGACTTTCTTTGTTGAAAACTTTGAACTTTGTTCGGCGTAACTTGAGCGTAAAGACATTCTCGACTTTCGTCTTGTAAATGGACTAGATCAAATATGGGTACGTCGTTCCAAAAAGTGTTAGAAAAAGAATCGAGCACGCCTTAAATAATTTAGAAGAAAAGGAATACAAGTTTTAATGGAAACGAACCGTTCTTCTCGATTCCTTTGCGAATTCAAGATCTAAGAAACGCAGATTCTTTTTGGAGGATGTATCCTGGCCGTTTATCAGCGCAGCTTTCCTTACTTTCCTAACGAGCGAGACGAGGTAACGATGATTTATACCTGCTGGACGTTACGAAGTGCGCTGGAGCTTAATATAATGTGCCGTTTGGGGATTTAAATAATTAGTATAATGAGGTGAGCGAGGGTACCTAAACCGACGACACCTCGCGCGTCTCGTTCGAAGACGCAACGTGCTCGGGGAACGACAGGGATGAAAGAGAAAGAGCCGGAGAGCGTGGGATAGAGTTAGAGGGGCTGAGGAGAGAAAGGGTGTTCCAATTTCAAACTCTGATGTCAAGGAGTAGAGAAAGGACCAAGGTAACCGTTACCGTACCTTTCTCGTATTACTAATTAATTATTTGCAGGCTTATGCCGTGCTTGTAACCAAATTTACATTACCCCATCTAAGACTTTCGTGCTTGCTTCTACAACTACTCATATACGTATAACTTCTTAATGAACGTAGGCGGTGATGGTAAAAAACCGTTCGAGATACGATATCTCGATATATAATATTGTTACGAATATTTGACAGACGCAACGTACAAGGCTAACGAAGGCGAATTGCGACAGAAAATTAAGAAAGCGTCATTCGTTACGAAAAATGAATATCCCAAGAATATTTTATATCGTATAAAGTTTCGGTCGTGTAGAGATCGGTTCCCTGAGAAAATGTTATTTCGTAATATCTAAATTTCAGATTCTAGTCGACCTGATTATAGGATCAACGTTTCATACAACGATATCAAACATTCCCGTGCGAATTACGGTACGTTTGCCAAGGTGTTCGAAGCAAAGAACAGGAATAGAGCGGAGTCATCCCCCTTTCCTGTCAGAATATTCGGACTGTGTTCGTTAATTACTACGAAGTAACGTGGCGTGAGTAATAATAGTTTTGCGACTACGTGGATAGACTCGAAGGCAGGGAAGGGTAACAATAGCGGAGTTAATTAGCTAGCCTGTCATTCCGGGGTGAAATAGCTAAAAACTCGCCGACTATAAATCATTTCGAGCCGGCCTCGGCAAAAAAGTTACCAATTCGTGCGTTTCTCTGACTAACAAGCCACGGCGACCCCAGTTTAATTGACTGCCCGTTATTTCGCTCGCGTATCTTGCGTTAATAAAGCAAACGCACACGAGATTTCATTCCTTTCGAGTGATAACGATGATAGAAGAAAAAAGAAAATGCTGCGAGGAACCGTTGAACGAGTATCGGCGAAAGCCGACAATGAAAACGAATGAAAGGGAAAATATCGTATGACGCGTGGCTTCGAGAAATATCTTCCACCAAGACTTTATACGATTTTTTTAAGTCGAGGATCGATGTATACGCTATTAGGCAAAATAAAAGCGTGGATAGTCTTCGTTAGTTTTCTCGCGGTAGATGAGAATGAAGTTTGCGGTAATTAACATTTTGGTAGATTTATTTCGGGTCTAATTAACTATTTTACGTTTACCGTATTAATATCTCACTGCAAATAGACCAATCTAGTAGCTTGAGATTGGATAAGTAAATTTGTTATATGTATTTTATTTTGCTTCAAAGTATTTTTATTATAAGTATTTAATAGGTTCTTTATCGTTTCTCTACAAAAACGTATCTCTAGAGTATTTCATTATCATTTTGTTGATGCAAATTCATAATTTTGAAAATATATAATTTAGAAACTAGATCTTGGTAGAAAATTATTTTACCTACTAAATGTTGCAGAAAGCACTTCATATATTTTGCCATAATACGAGCGTTCTATGTAATTTTGCGCTTCCAAATTTTCTATAAACGCACAAAAATTCCCAGTCTAATTATCGAGTTTAATGCATCCTCGCGCAACATTTATTCGCGCGCCTGCGTTTTTAGCCTCCATATTACAATAATTCCAATAATACTCAATAACTTCGTAGTTCCATCGATCATTCACTGACCGTGATACACCGGACCATGCTTTTTACGCGCGGATAATCGAGTTTTCTAGTTCGTTTCACTCGAACAATCGTCATCGCGTACGCCACTTTCATCCGGCCAATTTGCATAATATCAACGTTTCGATAGTTGAATTTTACCGCAACTACGTACTAGGTAAAAACGAATATATCTCTCGAATCTTCGTTTCTTCCGATAGTCAGCTGTCGTATCGTTCACGTAGCGTTCCTTATCGAGCTTGTCTTGATACACATATGCCGAATGCGTGACTGCAGTCTATTTAATCGTATCCAGGACTGTGCTTACCGTAAATTAGATAAAATTGCCCATAAACTTATGCCTATCTACCTGCTTACGTTCAAGACACTCCTTCGTATCGTTTCGTGACGGTGAACGTAAAGCGGTAGATTGAATAAAAATATTTCAATTATGACAACGATTTTCGATTTTCTTCTCTGGTGTGTTTCCGTTCCACTTGGTTCTTTGCTGAACATCGTTTAACTATTTGAACGCGTCAAATATACACAAAACAAAAAGAAAATTCATTTTGTTATGTCAAATTGATAGGGTTATGTCGTAGCTCTTTTATAGCTTAAGGTTTTCAATTTTTTGATACTTTGTTGATCATTTTTCGGAGTTACTTAAGTTTTCATAGGTGTTTCAATGCTTATTAACAGGGATGTACCTACATGTGTTTGTTTTCTAGTACGCAACGTTTTATAGTATTGCAACTAATAAATTAATCAATACTTCTGCAGTTGTGTCGCCATTTCAAGTTTTCACCTCGACATAACTCTTTCACCCCGAGTTCTCACAGCTTTGTCATCTTTCTAGTCTACCGAATTTTGTCCCGAAATTTTGTCTCTCTGTGTGTGTGTGTTTTAGTTCACAGTTTAGTTCATTTTATGATTAGTATTTTCACGCCAACATGTATTGTTTAGGTTTGCTTAGATTTAACGAAGAAATCGAATTTCTGGGGTTGAGAGGAAATGACACGAGAAAAATAACGATTGGTATTTGGTTTTTAATTTAATTATGGGTTTGCGTGAGAAAAATAAAGGAACCCAACCCTGGTTACGAGTGAAACAATACCGGAAGAATGTTGAAAAGTCAACTACACGTACGCTTCTCTTGAACAAAAGGGCGACATAAGCAGCTAACGAGACTGCAGAGCAAGCAGACTAAACCAGGCAGTCGGTTATATCGCGTGAGTCGGAAGTTCACAGGTCGACAAGCATGGTAAACGTGATTATTCGACGGTCCACGAGCCGAGATTTCAAATGAAGCCATTCACAGCCTAAAGTGGCTCATTCTCGGATTAATAACGTTTGCATATTACGCGATGATCTTAACGCTTGGCAGTTTCTCGCACGCGCCGCTACCGCTGCGCTCTGTCCAGAAGGGACAAGGGGATCCAGAGGCCCATTGAAAGCAACTCGGCCGAGGTTGGAACAGTCCCGTGGAAACGCGAAATGGCCAACACACTGGCTCTAACGTCAACCATGGCTGCCACCGCAGCCCTCTTCGCGTTCACACGCACCAAGTCGATAGCCCTCCAGTTTAATAACGTTTGCCAGCCGTTCTCTTTCCTCCGCGTCAGTTTTCTGTGTTTGCTGGCATTTATGCGCCGTGCGTGCACACAGTTTCGAAGCGATTTTTCATGAAAACGCAGGCTGGATTTTTTGAATATTCATGGTATCATCTGTAGTTTGGAAATCGTGCTAATTAAAATGAGGAAAAATTGATTTTTACTTAATTCCGCTTTAGAACGCTCTTTGTTACATCGTTCAGAGTTTTCGTGACATTAATAAAGAAAGTTGTTGAACACACAGGTAGGTAAATGGCCGTATCTATATTTCGGTAATAATTCTAGCCTTATTTTCCACCATCCGTGACGACGTCAGTGGAGTGCAAGAATTGACCTATTTTTGTATAATGTATCGCAATCGCAATTGAATTAGTTGTTGTATCGTTGTTGCATCAACTTATATAAATAGAACTCGTGTGCAATATGAAAAGCTAAGCCGGTAGGAGCGCAAAAAAAACGAAGCGAAACGTTTGTAGAGGGAAAGGGAGGCGCAGAGGACAGGGAGATAGCGTAGAAGGAGGGCTGTTTCGCATGGAACGCTAAGTACAAGGGCGAGGTATAAATGTTAGGGTACTCCCTTCTGGAGGTGGCGAACGCGTGTTATGTGCCTGACATTTAAATATCGTACTCGAGAACTTCAGGCTAGCCGTACTATCGATTGCAATTGCAGATAGGGCTGCTCGATCCCCTCTAGTTTTTGCCATTTACTCCGTCTGCCAACAACCCCAGTTTTCGACCTCGATTCCGGTGATAGTGTCTTGCCGTCGCTGACTGAAGTTTCCAGGCTTTTATCGAATGTAATTAGGCTCGATCGGACCCTTCACGATTTCAAACCAACGTCAGAGATGAGACGCGTGTAACGTATCCACGAGGAATGCAGTTTGAATCGAGTTACCCGGTGATTAAGTACTTAAATGTGTAACTAATCCGAAACTGGTTTCTAGAGAACGAATTATCGTTATAAAATATATTTAAACACGCCGTTCGGCAAACTATAATTTGCAATTCGCGTTAAAATGCTGCACGAACCCTTTGGATCTTGATGCCAATTACTTTAAGCAACGGCCATAACGGAGGCGTGGCAGAGCCTGAAAAGATTTCCAAACTGCGTTTGCCAACGGTGAATCGCGTTTAATGGAATTATCCGTATCGTATCCTGAGTCGGAAGGTTTACGGGCGTGTGCGACTTCGTCGGATACGTTTCTCGATACGAAATATACAGATTAAGCGACCCATCAATAAAACGTCCCTCGAAAGCGTAAGTAACTTTCGAAGTAGATTGCTTATCGCTCCTATCGTTAGAAGTTGGCCAGAGTCTCGGACTAACGCGATGGCCGAATGAAAATTAGATGGTTATCGTTGGATTTATTTAAGAAGCGGCTTGTGTATAACTCCTGACTCGTATAAAAACCCATAAAATGACGATGATTAGTTCATTTTCTATGCATTGAGCACTTTTGAGATGTAAATTCTTCGATTATGAAACACGTTGTTATACGTCGGTTTACTATGGAAATGACAGAACTGAGGAAAGTAAATTCGTCGGCAAATTGAATAGGAAAATAAACAGAAAGTCGAATGAAAAGTTTGAGCTTGTAAATGAATCGCATTGAAAATAATATACGATAATTACAAGAAATCGCAGTAAATATTATCTTTCTCGCAGAAAATGACAACAATTTCGAGAAACGACATCGTCTCGACGATAATTCTTTCCCAATTGAACTGTTCACTCGTCGTACGCTATACTGGCAAAAGCAGCATTAATTAGAGCAGGCTGGCCGATGCACTATGACGGAAATCAATCGCGACGGAGGCAGTAACACGCGACTGGTACGGTACCAGCTGCATTGATACTGAGAGAACGGAACTTTCGGATAGGAACTGGTTTCGTAAAACTCTGAAAGGGTTCACGGGTGTATGTGTGTATGTGTGTGTGTGTGTGTGTGTGTGTGTGTGATAGAAGAGCGAGCAAGGGGGTGGTAAGCATCGAAACTACCCCTCGTCGGTTCGTATCGCGGGGTCGGCGTGAACGATTTCGTTAGCTGACGAATTTTCCAAACGAACCCGAGAACTCGCGCTAACTCTTCGCCTAACCGGCATCAATCACCTCATCCTGCTTTTTTCTGACGCAGGACGATTTGAAAAGTTTGGATTCCCACGCTGGTGAATCGAGTGATTAACAGTCAACGATTAAGATCGCTTTCGAGCTTCGATTTAATTCCCGCCCGGTCGAAACTTCCTTGCACCGATAATTAAATCCTCGTTTTACCTCGTCTCCTCCTGGTAATTTGCTTTAACGCGAAGCGGAAGCATGTTTCTACCAAAGCCTTGATTCGGCGACTGTGTGGAAAGAGAATGTAACATGACCAGTGTACATAATAGAGAAATACTGAAATTATTTTTTAATCTGACGTCAAATTTATCTACTTGTATTTATGCCTAATTTATCTATGCGCGAAGTAACTAGAAATCGTTTTTAGACAACGTTTGCGGTTAGCATTTTATTATGAATTTCCAAATCTTTATGGCTACGTATAGTAAAGTATTTCGATGTTTGGAAGTTTCCAGAGTTTCTTCGGAATAAAGATTTTGTCGTTTATATCACTTTAGTTCCGAGTTCCTCGATTACAAATCCTAAATTTCATTGTAGGCCAATGATCGTCGAAATTGATGCGGTTTTTCGTATTGCCTTGTCATAGACGTATCAGGGACCATGGAACGACGAACGTAATGGCCGATGGTTCACGGCGGTCACGTCACTTCCGGTTGATAACCGCGGATTACGGGAATTTCGTTGATAGAACAGTTAATCATAGCAATTATGCCTACTTTTAGCATTAATCGGGCACGGGTAATCTTGCACGATGCGGCTTGTCGCTAGAAACAATATGCCTGCGCTAATGGGCTTTCTATTACGTGCGAGGATAATCCAAATTCTCCGGATAATACTCAGGCCACAATTTCATTTTCCATGAACGCCCGTCGAGAGATCGATTGCTTCGCGATCGTTCTCGCTACTATTATCGCTTTGGCGCCGGCCAGCCTATACACCCTACACGGATACCGTATTCGTGATTAAACGCATTACATTCAACTAGATGCAATTGAACGAAAAAATAATCGACCGAATGTTGCCATTTTTTTCACCCTTTTCTTCCAGCGTCACGTCATCCTGTTTGAACGCCCGATCTCGTTCTGGCGTTCCACACCGATATCTCGTCTTCTCGCCCGCTTCGCTTACTACAGTCGGTGATATTAATTAAACATTTTTAATCAAGTAACGCGCTAATATCGTAGTCGAAACGCGATAGAGATGTTCGCCACTTATCGGTTTTTATCCAGAAAAAATGTACGATCGCGTGGAAATTGAGTTTATGAAAATGATAGCTCGACGATGCTTTCGTAGAAAGTTCTATGTTTTTTCTGAACTTATCTCCACGCAGATGATAAATACGTAGATTCGACGCTGGTTGATGGAGACATAAATGTGCGAAGTATTCAAGTTGGACGACAGTAGGCTGTTGGAGTTGAATAACGAGTCAGTAAACGGGTTTTGCGCCGCGAGATAGCTAGTTCTCAAAACGAATAATTCGTGTTTGTAAGCAGAAGCAATTTCACCGATTCCTTGGGCGTATCGTTTCCTACCCGAACTTTTCGTATAACTGGCAGACACGCTTCCTGCCAGTGCTAAGGATGTTAAGGACAGGTGCGACAGATGTGGCAAACGAGAGGGAGGCGAGTCCGGGGAAAACTCCAATAAGCCACGCAATAGATTAGATGTATTTCCTTTTTGATAGTTCGTTCCATCTTCGTTGTCTATACTTTTTTGGTTAGGCCTTTTATCTATCGGACAGGGGTCGTTACATTTCGTTGGGAAATTATTTTACTTATTACAGATTATTTCATTTTCGCAACAGTATTTCAACCTCCCTATATCCTCCGTAAATCTTCCTTCGGAAAGCGAATTACGTCATTTCTCCGAAAAATCGAGCATACGACGGACCTAGCCCTTTTTCATTTTCTCAAGCGAAAGGCAGAAAAATCATCGGGACGAGACAAAGCCTGTGCTCCATTCATACGGATTAGGTATGCATTCCTCCTATCAACGTCCACCACGATCTCCAACAGTCCTAGATGTTAAATAGATCGATTCTCCCTTTATCTTCGTCCTTTTTCCTCTGTGTCAGGGATAAAGCCGTCTGTGAAACGGCGTACCGTCGAACCCCATTGCACATACCATTCCTGAGTCTCAAGAAATTTTCAATCAAACGTTTGGAATGCCCGGGGCCATCTACATCGAATGCCACGACAGGAAATAATGCGTGGTCGCGAGGAACCCCTTTCTATCCTCACTCGCCCCTTCTCCATCGTTGCACCGCCGTATCCCAAAGACGACTTGGCTTGACTGGCGATGGCGTTGGTAATGGCGGTGCTCTACGCCACCGAAGAAAGTACCCTCTTATTCGTGACGTACCAATAATGGATGTGGGATTAAAGGGGCGTAGGGTTTACGGATTCGACTCTCGTATACTCGCCGTGGAGTGCAGACACATTTGATTTACGAGCTTGTTCGCGTTTCTGGATTCTTTTTCGCGTCAGCCTTGGGATATAAAGCAGCCTCGCTTTACGGGGGTGGTGGATCCATTTTTGTTTATTCTGGAATTCCTCCGACACGGTTTACCCGACAGAAATGACTTTCGACCATCTACGCCGTCTTTTCTACCATTTTCTCCGATCTTCTTCCTCTTTTCCTTTAGAGCCAGCCTTCCTTCTTTCCTTTCTTTTCCCCTTTCCCCGGTTCTCGGCATCGTGGCAGTTCCTCTTCGTCCTCCTCGACATCCTTATTTCCGTACGGTCGTCATGAAACGCCGCTGTCGCCCGAATAAAGTATGGCGCGACAGGTGAGAAAAGTTTCTCCAACTAAAATCCGCGGGCTTTCCCCTGTCTATCCTCTACTCTTACATTCCGCATCTTATAGTTTACCACGAGATTCGCCAAGAAAATATAAGGGACCGAGAATAGTTTGTTAAACCAGTTTCCTACACGTTACGTAATTCCACGGTGGCTATAAGGACGAGTCAACCAAGCACTTGGCAAATTTGTTAATTCGTAAAAATTATAATTCGCGCGAAACAACGATGAATATTATCTTGTGCGAAGAAGCGAGAGAAATATCTTGTTTCACATGCATAATGAAAGAGATTTCGATAAACTGTATAAAAGTGGGATTTCACGAATAAAATAACAGAGTTTCGTGTCACGGAAAATGACAAACATTCCAACCAACACCTCGACTTCGCATTGTGGAAAAAGACAGGAGAAATTGAGCGTGAAAATTTAAGCGAACAATCGATGTTCAATTGTCAAACCGGGTAATTAAATTTGAACGGAAATTCTGAATATTTTGGTGAACGTGTGGCGGGACGTAACAAGGCAATCTACCCCCGAAATTAGAATTCTACTTTCGCAATTGCGGGCATTTTAATGGATACAATCCCGATTGTTATTACGTGATTATATATCAGGTTTTCCGGTTATTTTGGGTTCTCTTCTTATTCGCGTTGTTGAGGGTAACGGTGGAGGATTTACGATGACGGCTATCTTTATTTTATCGTTCTATTCGGTTGGATTGTAACATCAGGGCCTTCGTTCGTTCAGGTTGAAATAGAAACGTAGAACAGCAGCTTACTTTTTTATTGGTTGTTTAAAATTGCAGAAATCTCTGAAGTGGGTTAACGAGTTTCAGGGGTTTAAATTCCTTTCCGGTAAAGTTCCGTGTTTCTGCTAAATGTAGAGTAAATGATTAGAGTACTTCGATCTGAGTGAGAGTATCGTTAATTTGTAGATTGTTATCGATTACAAGTATGGAATATTTATCGCGTAATCAAAATTTAAAAGAAGTTCTCCCGAACAAGCTTTCGTATAAATAATTCTGATTACATATATATTCCTACGATTTGAAACGTAAAATGTTTAAAAAAATCCCTGTCTCTATATCAAAGAAACGAATGAGGATTTTTTATTAAAATTTTTACCCTGTCGTATAAAAGTATCGAATATTCAACACGATAGAACGAACGCGAATAAATTTTGTATTTCGACGGTACCGAAGGAACTATAATACTTTGGATTTAGTAATTTAGTAATCTTATTATACCACGATATTTGCTTCGCGTTTCGTATAATAATTCTATACTCCAAAATGACGCAAGAGTGTCTTTGCGAATATTCCCAATCGATATTTCCAGTCTGCACTTGTTTCGTGCACAAAAATACGCTATATCCACAGTGACGAGGCGGAGTCACGAGGTCACCTTCGCCATATTCCGCGGTTGAAAATTTAGCGCAACGGCAACGACCGACTTTCGAATCAACGCCGTCAGGTCACGCGTTTACGACGATCGAGAGCAGTTTTATCGATCCCTACCGAGTAAAATACGCGGATCCGGCCACGATTAATTGAGTTTTAATTGTCGAGCATGTTTACCATTCCCTTTACTCGATCTACGTTCCTTGCAACGAGAAATCTATGCTGTTCGAACGATGACACAAATCGATGTCGACATTGGGAGATACGGGTTTGTGTTCGCGAGACAAGTGTCTGTGAATTGTTATTCCACAGGGAGCGCGAATAAAATGTTACGTATGGATACTGTAGGGATAGAACTCTTTCAAAAAAGAGAGAGAGAGAAAGAGAGAGAAAGAAATTTTTATATTTTATACAGACAGGAAAATACATGAAAAATAATTTTGGTAGAAAGATATCGTGTTTAGACAACTCGATGAATTAACCGAAAATTCTATAGAATTTTATAAATATCGTAGAAATATTAGTAAATATAATATTGGGCCAAGGAAATTGTACAAATGCAACGTAATCCCACATGCGATACGAAAGCTAACGATATTGCCAAGTAAAGAAAAGAAGCGGAATTCTGTAGGAAGTTCCAATAACACTATCTATATAATAGCACGCGTTTACTCGGTGCAGCGACCGAAACCTTTTAAAGACCGATAAAATCCGCGTCAGCAATATCGGGACTTTACTGTTTGAGCGCCACGTTGTCGTCGTGGTAGCGTCGTTAGCAGAGTCCTGTAATCCGGCTCCGAGACGAAGATGATCTCCTGTCGCCCGTGCTCCGGCAAAACTTTTATCGGAACTGAAAAATTCCGAGACCATCGTTGGAGTCATGCGTACCCATGAAATCTCGTCGTGAGATCGGTATCGACCTCGACGATGACCGACTTTCGAATCGGCAGGTCAAGAGTTCGTCTCGAACCCAACGACTAATGACCGTCTCCAGCGGCGCTTTAACGAGCAGAAAAGCGACGAGGCCGGGAATGAAGGGCACATAGGTCGCGCACCCGGAGAGAAAGGGTTAGAAATGCAACGAAGATCAGGCATCAAGCAAAGGAAGTCGCTCATAATTTTTCTAGGCGTAAAATGTTCGGATTATATACTACATACGTTCGTAGGAATCCAGACACTGGTCGATCTGTGGTAACGGTATTTGAATTTTATCAATATTCCAATTAATAATGAATTTACTATCCCTGAATATCTATTTATACTATTTAATAATCTAACTAATCTATAGATATATCTTTAACTATACTATCTTCTTACTTCATCGCTAAAATAATATCGCGGAATTTGACATATTTTACCATTTACTCTGTACGCCGCTACATATATTTTATATTTTATATTTATATTTACAAAGCACTCGGAAGGTGTTCGAAGCTTTATAGTTTCGTTCGAACATACTGGCAATATAGTTGATCGAATCGTTAAAGGCGAGGAACCTATGGAAGAGGAAAGGGGGTTGTAAGCGATGCGGTAACCCGGTTGGATCGAGTCCAGGCACTTTTAGAATCCGAATAGACGTTTTCGACCAGCTGATCGACCAATGCGAACAGGATGAACAGAAGAGGAAAGAAACGGGGAAACGAGCGAGCTGACGGTGTTATGGACCGCGTGGGAATGGGGCTCCAGCCCGAGTGGCGCCGCGACGCTTTCCGGCTGCTTGTCGCGCGACACCGCGAAGGGTCGCGGCGCGCCGGGGGAAGGCATTCAACGCGACTGCTCGTAAAATCGAATTATTAGTTACCAGAGCACGGGCACAATTCACGAAAACATCTCGTTAAATCACACCCTCTGCACTGTGCATCCTGCCCTGCTCCTGCTTCTCCACTGAATTTAGATTCCGGGATGCTTGTTTGCTTACGAAAAGTAACATTACCCTGCCTTTTCTTTAATTTGCGCGCCTGACCCGGAGACAGTTTTTCAGGTTTATTTATTTTTTGGCTTTTGGTTCTCGCGAAATAATTTTATCGTTCGCCTAGGACTGAGTTTATCTCTTGCAGTCATTTACAGAGCAACTATCGGTTTACCGTGACTTTCTAAATATCCGTAAAACTGAATTCCGAACTACCTACCAGTGTAAGGACATCGTAATAAAAGATGGGCTTGTTTTAACTGCTTTTTTGTTTACATAGAATTGTATCAGGGATTTCGAAAATAATCGTAGAAGAAAAGATATTTTGCTTGACGATAGATGTGTTACGACCTAATAGTTAGCCGACTTTCTTCCCTCCCTAAATCTTCGAGAAACTCTACTTTCGTCCAACTAAACGGAAACACAATCTCGATGAAGTCGGTTGATTGAATTCGATTCTCGCGTCAGCCGAAAATACTCGGCTGTATTTCCACAGTATCATAACGTCAATCTCATGGAAACATCGGTGGACAATTAGAGAAGCACCGGAGACCGGTCGACTGAAGAATGCCGTCGACGTATCTCGTCCAGTAGAGTGTACCGGTCGGAAAGTTTGCCTCGTGTCTGCAAATATTCGAAGATCCAGTCCTGTCTGTCCATCGTTCGTCGTGGACGTGGTCGACTCGCCGTGGCACAGAGAGGAAACGAGAGAAACGTAGCAGGTAGCGACAGAAAGGACACATTGAAGGAGGGAGCCGGAAGTGAAGGACCATCGGTGCATCGTGGTAGCAGAGGGTGGATTCTCGTCTAGCGAACTTTTCCTCGAGTAAACGCAATTAAGCGATGGAGCAGCGGCGCAATTTGCCCGGAACACCGAGCGGAGAAACTCTCCTTATGCACAAGTGGAATAATCTCGAGAGGAAAATCGAGAGCTCGAGCACGAGATCGATTAGTGGAGGCCGCTGCCCCTTCGTCCTCGCGACGCTTCGTCGTTCGCGGAATAGGATCGTTCCAGGGCACGTTCCTGCTGAATGAGATATGTAGGTTGTCGTTACGAAGAATCTGAACGCAATTTATCCATGGATCCTGTGAAATGGAACGCTCTTTTTGAAAAATAGTTAACAGCGATAGAAAAATTTAACGAATACGTTGGATTTAGACGCGGAAGAAAGAGCAATGTCAAATTGTTTCCAGAGTATAAAGGGTTACGATGGAGATACTGCAGGGACGAGTAGGCCGTGAACGTACGAAACGAACGAGAAGCTAAAAATGAGGCGTCCCCTTGTTGCCGGGCGTCTAACCACGCCTTCGAATGCATGGTCGTCCGATTGGGTGTAAATTCGACACCCAATATGCGAGTTGATCGGAACGAGTGATAAACGGAGAAGCACGTAGGATCGACTAAACGGAAAATTGCACGAAACCGTCGGTGGTCCGATGTGACGTTAGAGTTTGTTTAAAAGTGGAGCTGCTCGAACGGTGTCAACGAGTGGAAGGGGATGCGAGGGGCGAACTGCCGATGGCGGAACGGTGGAAAACATGGGTACGGAGAAGGGGGAATATTGGACGTAAATGAAAAAAGGAGATGGCGAGGTGGTGACGGATAAAGGGGTAGATACAGGGTAAGAAAGAAGGCAAACACTCGAGAAGATAGAGCGAGTGAGACCGAAGGGAATACAAGAGAGTGGAAGGAGAGAAGAAAGGAGAATAGGTGTGCTTGGCGAAGAACGATAGAGAAGGTGGAAACGACCGAAGCTAAAGAAGGGCAGCGCGCGCGTGGGTGGTGAGAGTAGGTTGAAAGGAATCTTTCCGATAGAGGCTGTGTAAGCTCGTCTCACCACCACCCCGTCTCGGTGAACGGGTCGTACACGGCGCAGCGTCGAGTCTTTCGTCCGGGCATCGGTGGAAGGAAGTACCGAGTGCCCGAAAGGCGGCGTGCTTGCGCGGCACCGGTGTGTGTCCGATGTTATCTGTGGTTGCCATGGGGATGCTATTGATTGGCCGACGCGCCGACAGACGTCACGGGAGTCGCGGCGCCACTCCGACTATTGCCTGCCGCCTGCACCTCTCCTATACACTGCCACGTCCACCACCTCCACCTCCACCTCCATCTCATCTACCTCCTACTCCTCTCTCACCCCGATTCACCCTGTTTCGCCGAGCGCGGAGGGCAAGCCAGCTCACCGCCCTCCGATCTACCTACTACTTACGTATCCCTCCTGCGTTTACTAGTCTACTCACATGCTACACCAAGCCCTGTTCTACGCGTTCGACCGCGCACAAACCCATCCAAACACACGAGAACCCACTCTGTACGCGTCCATCTAACTGACTCGCGGTTCCTACCCTTCTAGATGCTTTAGCTAGTCCACGCAGCCTGGTAACCCGAACTTTCACCCTGTCCCTCCCTCTGTTTAGCGTCGACATCCCTAACCCTCGACGACTGCTATACTTGTGATTAGCGATGGGATCAACTATGTAGCGATGTCGCCACCACGCTCGAATAACTGTGTATATGAAATTTCGAGTACCTCATCGGTGTTTCGCAAAAAAAAAACGAAACGATACTTTTAAGTATTTAGATCCGAATTCTTTATCACCAAACCTTGATCGAGCAGGTTCGAACTTTTACGAGTAGGTACTTTAATTTGCTATAAAATTTCGTTCGCCTTTTATCGACGGTACTCGAATCTCGTGAAGTAATACTTTTGTATCGGAATTTACTTGGTTTCGCGAGTACATATTGAACTTGATCGTATCACCGCGATGTTCTCGAGCCAGAGGAGCGCTTCTCTTACGACAAACATAGAGTAATTGTGTCGTGTTGTCTGCATGCGAATAAAGGCAGACTTAAATGTCTCTCTGGCTATATAACAGCGACCAACAGACATTGGCTCGATATCAGCTGAGCGGTGACGGTACGACACACCGATTTCGATTATCTCGGCAACGATAGGGATTACGTGAGCGTTGGTCGAGCCAGAGGAGAAATTTCCAACATTTAACGTGTCGTCCCTTCGCGCCGCGGTTAACGATTACGCTTCCCTAGGAAATAATTCGCAGATTAACACTCGAACTTACGGAGGTCTGACCTCGACCGGCTTCCGACTTGTATCGTGTCGCATAACCATACTTAGCAAGTGCACGCTACCGTAGGAGAACGATCTGTACAGAATGTCCCAGTAATTAACGGGACAATGCAAATTTTTGATCGACCAGTAAAGGAACGGAGTCCGATGGAGTTAGCAGTATCGTCGGATGTTGAATATTTCATTTTTGTGACTGAAATATTACCCCGATTAGATTATTATGCGTGTTTTGCAACTTATTTCGCTTTTTAATTTCTTAAACGTCAAAAAAAAATTCTCATTGCTAAGTGTTGAAAAGGAATGTTATCGAAAACGAAAGCTCGTACGAAGAAATTTTATTCCACTCGCTCTCGTGGTGGTACAACGATTACTAAACCACCCTATAGCCGTAGCGAAGAAGGGTTAGCGGGCTGCGAGTAGAGAAAACCGTCAGCACGACGACTTCTACGACCGGGACCAGCCATCCTGGCGCCTAACGAGTCGTATAAAACACGGTAGCTTGCGCCCGTGCGGTAGCCGCTATGCTAGCACGCGACTTCCTTGGAACGAAGCCTTCTCTCGTCAATGAACGGAACAAAGAAGGGGCGAAGGAACGCCCTCTGCGGATGAATTCCACATAGCAAATAGCTCGATTAGAATCTATCTAATGGATCGTGATCGATCGTGGCTGCGAAGGGGGGATGGATTAAGGGGATTGATAGGCGAGTACCTGCTGTTTTAGGGTCGAATTAGCAATTTGATGTAGGTTTCGCGATGACCGTATGTAGAAATATCATGTATAATTATCGTGCGCGCATAGAGCTGGTAGAGGATCGAAAGAAAAATACGAGTTCCTAGCGACGAAATCAATTTGATCGTCAAATAATTGTTTCGACAACGAAAAGATTAATACGATCGACGATTTCGAAAGCGTTTCACGCGTGGAATATAATCGCAGACCACCAACGTTTATGCGAATTCATATTTTTATAGGTATTCCGTTTTAAACATAACGTGGCATGAAAATCAGGAAATCAGAAGAATAAACCTATTGTACACTTTCTGCGTGGTCTTCGATAGGAACGTAATATAATTATAATAAACACGTTAAGTTGATTTTCAATTTATTTATTGTTTTTCCATTCTGCCCGAGTAGTCAAACTGGGAATTGTGGAATTAATTAGAATGTTTGCAAAATGCGAGCCGGAAACTAAATGAAACGAACAAAACTCTTGTTAATCGTAACACAGAAGGAAGAATTTTATTAATATTTAAACGTGAAAATTATCTTTCCGTCTCCGTCGCAGTTAAAAAATACGCAATTATTAATTATGGGAATTCCAAGTATTTGAGCACTTTATCCAACGAAGCAGAATTATTATATCGCAGAAATTTTTGGTGATAATTAAAAGATTATCGAGGTAGAGCTGATAATTAAGCTCAGTTTGTTAGAATTTGTAACGACGAATTTTCCAATTTCTATTAATTAACAGATGCATTTTATTTCGTAAAAAAGAATGGCGTACAAACTTTTAATTACGTTATTTAAACGTTTCTTATTCGAATATTTTTCATTTTCATAAATTCGTTCAAAATACATCTTCTTTTTTACAAATATCGTACAATATTCGGTTAATTTGCTGGGCCATTTCACAATGTCAGTTTCTACGAAATAATCTCGCAGTCTGTCGCCCCTCGAGTTTATTTATTTCTCTGTGGTTTCATTTTGAAACTCGTTTTGATACTTTGCAGTACGCACAGTTCGGATTATATCAGACGAAAGTTCAGCTTACTTTGTAACGCTTCTACGTAAGAATAAAGATACCGATTTCATAGAACGTTTTTTCTTTTGTATCGGATTAAAAAGCTAATTATCTTCTTGCGTTGTTGCTAAAACAACAGACCTTAGTTAATTGAAAATGTTCCAAGCTTCTCCAGCCGCGCGTATGTCAAGTTAAACGTAGTAAAAACTAAATGAGTATGTGGTTTCGAATATGGAACTGTCGCGGCTATGTTCCAGCAACCATTCATTTTCCGCTCTTTAAACAAGTTTTCATTCGAGAGAACCTACGTGGTATTAGTAGAGAAATTTATAACTGTCGAATAATTCTGTTGGATTAAAATTTCTTATAAAGATTTTCATACAGTTCTAGACAAATGAATTCTGGAATTTCCAATCTGCTGCAATTGGTAAATATATTATCATCATTGAACAATTTCAACGAGGAAAATACTTTGCACTGGAAATCTTCGAGAAACGATATTAAAAATCTATCGGTCCATCCTCCTTTTATCCTTATGCGATAAAATTTTCTACGTTTACGCTTCAGCTACGGAAAAGAAAGAAGAAGAAAAAGAAACGAGAGTGGCAAACTCTGCGTATCACGTTCTCAATAAGACCATAAGAATCTCGATTTCTCTTCTATCGCAATAACAGTTGGCTTCCAAACTCTGCATACAAGCTCGCGTGTACAACACACATTTACACACAGCAGAATATTCCGCGCATCGATGTCTCGGAATTAAGATTCAGCAGACAGGGAATAGAATTTCATTATTCGACGTGCAATTAAATTGCACTCGCGGACGTCTTCCTTTGATATAATTCAGCCAGCGCAACGTTTGTCGCAATATATGCGCTCCAGAGTTCGTGTTCTATTAAAGACAAGTGTGTCAATAGGTGTTGAATTACAGTCCGTCGCGCCATGTCGTAAACCCAGATGCAGTTTCCAAGACACGACAGAGGATAAATCCTTTATATTATGTAATCGGGCCGCAGAAATATATCCGATTCGCGAATATACGTGTCCAGAGCACACAGATTGCCTCCGATCTAGAAATTAATCCTACGATACTACTGCACCTAAACGGAATTCCGTTGACGCTAAATTGGTGAACCGACTACCGTGTAGCCGTGAAAGTAAAGAGAAATAAAATTTTGGACGGTCGAATAGGTTTACTCCGCGATAGTATTTCAGGGTTTACAGCTTATGTATGTACGTGTATCGAAATCGAAGATATCGCGATAACAAGCGAGCGAACAAACCGGGATCATGTTCCTATAACCGCATCGATATCTTTGTTACAGGGAAATTCAGTTTCGGTAATATTTCATCGTTTTCACGTTCATTTACGACCTATTCGTAGCTCATCGCATCCACGCGTTTAATAATCGTGCTACGAAAGATTGGCGATTCGTTTATTTATGCATACGCCGTTACTGGCATATCCCTCGTTGTCGACGATAATATCTCGAATAAACGCGAACCAAGGAGTATCTAACTGGGATAGAAATTGGCCGATTAATTAAACAGAACAGCCTTTGCGATCGTTGATGCCCCGAGTTTTGTAAAATTTAAAAATTTATCACGTCCGAAATTGGTTTTTAAAATTAAAAAGGTTAAATACGCTTGAAAACGAAACAGTTGTTCCATTATCAATCCTCGATTCACGCGATATTAGAAAATTCCCATTGTTCTCAAGTTTGGACGAGAGTTCGCGAAATCTTTGCGGCCGTTGACGAAAAGCGAAAAGTACAACGAAAGAGAAGCAGCGAAAGATTGTGTTCGAAGCAGTAGAAGCGATGACGTTTCGCAGTTAGCGCGGATAAACTAAAGCACAGAGAGCGCATTAGCCGAGTAGCTTATGTCCTGTTCGTCGGCTGTCGCTACAACTTCGAAACAACAATTACTATTCGCATACCAAGATGTATATTTGTTGGTAGACCTTCCAAACAGCCGTCGGGACGCTAATAAAACTGGTTGCAGCTGCAACCGCGGTACGAGCACGAGCGTGCAGCGAATATTGTCAGTGCGGCAATTAATAATCATTACATTAGGCGGACGGCCCTTGCGCATATTAAAGTACCCATCGCTATAAAATCTATCTGTTTACGATTCTCGTGGGGCGCGGCTACGAACCGGCAACGTTATTTCTAATTCCGTGAAAATTACATGCACCCCTACCGTGGGTATGCTAGAACCGATGCAAAATTTAACGATATCGTGTCGACGTTTGAATAACAGATAAAAATGCTTTAGAGACGGGAGTGATATTTTCTGGTAAAGTCTGGTACTCGATGGTTATTTTTTTCTTTTTCACCTACTACTGGATCAATTACTGGATCAATAAAAATTCTAATCGTACAGCGTTATTAATATTTCACGTATTTCACGTTGTGCCAGCTGTAGTGGCAATAAAATTAAAATATACGAAAGAAAAAGTGGCGATTCGCATAATTTGCGCGTTTAAATAAGGTTTCCTCTTATTCGATGATATGCCACAGGAACGGCTGTAAATCTGCCTTAAGTGGGATAAGTAGAGGAGCGTGCAAAGAGTTTTAAGCGCAACGTGACGATTCTTCAATTTTTCTCGTTACATCTCTCTCGTTTTCTACTTCACACCTTCTTCGCTGTAGAGCAGTGGAGCGCAAGATGGTCGTTCGAGCATAAAAGTAAAAGAGGCCGACCGAGGCGCGCGGGAAAGAATGAAACTAATTGCGGTGCCGACTACGAATGACTCTATAACGACGACTGCTTTCATTTCAGCCACCATCGCCTTCTGACGTATTCTTAATGCTATGAAAAACTTTTTATTCGCGCGATTCTAACGATGCCACCGGCAATCGTCGGAGCTGTTCCTCCATCGTCGGATATTGTCATTGTTAAGTTCACGTTGCGTCGAGGCGGTATCAACCTTCGTTTTATAGTTCTTCGTATTGTTGGACATACTTCGGTGGTAGAACTTTGGTTTAATGATATAGCTGATTTCGCCAAATAAAAACTGACATCTTGGCTCTTCGCGTTAGCAATAATTTTTTTTATATAAATCACCATTTAGCCAACAAATGATCGTAATTAGACTATGGTCGTCTATACATTTTTAGCAAATTTAAAGATACAGAGAGTACTCGTTGCAATAATCAATGGGTGAACCAAATAATAGATGTATTTCAATTCCATTTCTATGGCAACGCAATTGCTACACGATTGTTATAAAACTCTTTCTCAATTGTCCAAACTCACTCGGCCTAATTTCGTCTTCTATCCGAGCTTAATATTCAAACATAACCAATGCATACAACTCCTCGTCCATCCATTCTTCGGATCAAGTCCAAACGAATCGATTCATTTCCCACGAAATAATCGTTTAAAAGAAAGCCTGTCCCTCCAAAGTGTTTTTCTAACCGAAATAACTTTCCGATATTTTTTACCGGATCTCGGTTAATTTATAGCCGAGTCCGAGGTCTGGCAGGAGCTTGCAATACAAGACACGGTCCCGATTCTCATGCGGGCAAAACGACAGTTCGATTCTCTGCTCCGTATGATTTAGATATCGCGTTCCTCCGGCTGCCAAGTTATCCTTTTCCATATCCTCCCACGGGTTCTTCCTTTTCCCTTCTTCTTCTTTTCCTTTTTTTTTTTTTCTTCATTTTGTTATTTGTACACCGAACCAAGTGGAGATGCTGCAGCACCGGCAGCGGCAGCAACAGCGGCAGCGTCGCCGATAGTAGCAGCAGCGGCGGCAGCAGAAAATCTCAAATAAATCCTTTCGTAATCCCGCATCGCTCCTTTCAGCCAGTCCGGATTTCCACTACTCGCTTTTATGCCACCTCCGCGCCCTTCGAAAACTCTCCTCCCCGTTATCTGTTGCTATCTCTTTTCCTCCTCTTTCCTCTTTCTCCTGTCTATTCTATCCTCGCTATTCAATCTATTCCTCTGTGTCTCCTTTCCTCCCTTCTCTCTCTTATTTTTTCCCTTCTCCTTCTCCAGCTATAGTTTCTCTCTATCTGTTTTCTCTTTCTCGATCCTCGCAGCTCGAATCTCTGGCTCGTACAGCGGCACGTAGCTCTCGCTCCCCCGTTTCGTTTACTTTTTCCGTATGGCCGTCAATAGCGACTTCCTGCACGCGGCATTCACGGCTACCGTCATTACGATATCTGGCGACGCAGACGAGCATTCGTGTTCGCTATGTTCCGGCCTGGCTCGTTGCGAAACAATTTTCGCTGCAGCTCAAGCCTGCCTCGCTCCATCCTCCATCCACCCCTTAGAATTGGATATTGTAAGGTCCTTACCGAGACTTACTCTCCGGGGACCAAGGGGGAAAAACGCGTTTATTCCACGACCTGCACGCTCCTATTTCACGTGCCGAGGCTCGAGGTCGACGAGTTTCTGGGTTAGGATCCTCGACCAGCAACCCCCTCGGTTTTGGTTAAACGATAAATTCGCTGCGAACATGAGAGGAACCAACTCCTCTGTCGAAACCAACGTGTATTACACGCCAGGCAGGAAATTAAAAAGGACTCTTACGAATCAAATGCGATGTATACGAAAGTATAATCGGGGAAATTTTTTTAGAAGAATAAGAAGAGCGGAGTACGAACGTTTTCCAGCGTTACTTCGTCTTGGTCGAGGGGGTTGCATTATCGACAATGTAGTTTCAATTGATCGCGAAAGCTTATGCTTTTCTTTGGCAAGTACACGGACGAAATTTCGCCCATCTTCATTCCTTTATATCGTTGTGCACAAAAATCGGTATGGCTTTTACGATTAATTTAATTCCGTTAAAAGTTAGAATCTCGTACGCGTATCTCTTCTCGGTTTGTCTCCAATTGTGTAAGAACGTCGACAGACCAGATTGCACAGGTTGGTCGGAAAAGAAAAAAAAAAAGAAGCCGTGTTTTTAGATTCGCGTTCTGCCACTTCTATCCGGCTTACGTTGAGCCACTTTTTATGCTAGCCCTTATTCGAGGCTTATCGTGACGAGATGAATGCAATATGATATCAAAAGAGGAAGGAATTCCATAACGGAGTACACACAAGTCCGCTACAAAGAAGCTCAGGGCTCTCTCTCTCTCTCTCTCTCCCTGCCTCTTTCTTTCTTTCTTCACTTTCTCGAACGGCACACCCGTCTGCCTCCTTCGTCTCAACGTTTTATTGAAACCTCTCTTGGGGACCGTGTTGTATGTTTAAGACGGAATTGCTCGAATTCGATATCGGACCCCCCACCCCCACCCCCCGCCGATGTTGTCTAAGACCGAGTTCGCGATTAAATTCGCCGGTTCCGATTCGGTTCTAGGTAATGCTGTTTCGAAACGCTCACTCTCTTGGCTTATCCATCGATCGAACGCCATTTTTATCTGATTCTGTTTGCTTTCTTCGGAGAGAATGTCCGATATTAGGTGGATGGTATTTTAATGGTACTTTATGGAGGGTGCATTACGGAGCGATATCAAAAGTCTCGAGATTTCGAGATTTCGCGTACTTTATAGAAGAATAGATATATCGAAGTTTTATCGATAATATAAACAATGTGTGAACATGATAAATATTTATTAATATTCTATTATTAATATCTCGTTGCGATGTCCGAACTGTCGATACCACATACATTATACTGACTATGATCTTGATTGTTTCTTCGTAAAAACTTTCTATCGTTTCACCGTCGTTAATGAGTCGCGTGAGTGAGATCTCGAGCAAAGATTACCATCCGTCCCTTGTGAAAAGGGATCTCTTGAAGGGAAGGAATGTCTTTAACTATCCAAGACACTATATTCGAAAAGGCATAGAGAAACAAAGAAGAAAATATTCGCGAACGAAAGAATCTCTGAAACGTCAAACGAAGTTTCGCATAATCTGCTATTTCCTTCAACTCGCGTGGGCGTAAATAGAATATCCGGGTAACTCGTTTCCTTGAATGTTTGATAAACGTGGACGTAATGAGCTGCAATTTCGCCGAGCGTAGTGAGCTATACTTTCGAATTATCCGAGACAGAGACTTAATTAAGGGAGAGAAGAAAAGACCTGGCTATAACCATCGAGCACAATGGTCACGTCATGTTTGAACGATAGGGAAGAAATCGATCGACGAGACGACGGAAAGAAAGCGGCCGGCCGTATTAAAGGGCGTGCGATGAAGCTTCTTCGCTTTTATCGTAAGAGACCAAAGACCGAGAAGATTTTTGATCCAGTTTAACGAACGATTAGGTCGTTCTGTCAGCTGCTTCGTATTAGTCGTTTCACTTTTTTGAAACGTCTTCGTGAGAAGCACACTATTAATTCTTGGCGAACTTGATGCTTCCCAAATAACGAGTTAATAATTCTTATTTTTCATTACTTGTTTAAATCGAAATTGCGACTTCAGTCGAATTCTAAACATCTAATTCCAGTTACAGATACGTTTTAAGCAATTCGAAAGAAATTATTTCGAATAAACGGCCAAATTTCAGCAATTTCACGATAGAATGTCGAACTACTCAAACGTTTCGAATGCTCAGCCAGCTCGTCTAGAAATACGTACTATACATAATGAATTTGAGTTTGAAACAGACCCACAAAGTACGAGTTCTAGATACCTGAAAAGCAAATTCAATCTGTTAGTCAAAACTTGGCAGTTTCAAACCGACGGATCACCTAGTTTCTATCAAAAGTGATTTCAGTTTTAATCAACGATTATGTATTTTGTAATATCGACGTTAAGCAGTACGAATTCCAAAAGGATATAAATTAACAGAAGCTTGGGGAAAAATTCAAAAACTAAAGCAATAAACCAGAGAACACACCGGCCTACACGATTCAGTATGTTAGATTCACGAGCGTTACATAACAAAACAGTCTTTTTAATTACTCCCTGAACACCACTTCAAATTCTCCACACCAGGACGATTACTCGAAGGCAATAATTCCTCGCTCGAGCAACCTATTACGACTAGAATTACGGCTAATAAAGTACGATATTTGTATAAAAAATTAAAACGTTAGATCTATGAAGAAATATATATATATATATATATATATATATTATATATATTATTATATATAATATTATAATATTATTATTATATATAATATTATTATATATAATATTATATATATATATTATATATATATATATATTATATATATTATATATATATATATATATATATATATAATATGAAAAATTACAAATTGATCATATCGAGAGTTTTGATATTTAAGCGTCAAAAGTAGCTCGCACTTCGTTCTTCCTTTGTTCTTCTTCCGAAGCACTTCTCGTTCGATACCAGGGATGTACATTTTCCTCGTACCTTTACTACCATGCTGCTAGAAATGCAGTTTACTCGAGCGCAAGATGCTAAAAAATTGACGAAACTACGGATAAACCGACCGATGTAAAATTTAGCCGGCTCGCACGAAGGCCCACGGACGAGGCAGGACTGGAACGGTCAACCGGAGAATTCTGCACGAGAAAAATAACGAATTCATTCCGAAAGCGCGTCGTAAACGATTCCCGGTTCAGCCATCCGGCTGGAGAGAAGCGTCCGAAGGTTTCCTAATTTATTAAAACGTCGCAGACGCGGAATTCGAACGGACCTCGCAGAGCCATACTCTCGCACACATACACACATACACACTCATACGTAGACACGTTTCTTCTCTCTTTCTTACTTTTTCCATCGCTGTCTCGAAGTTCTTCCTCTTGCCATTTCTCCGGCTAAGAAAGACAGAGAAGAGTCCCGAGTAGTTCCTTCGTTCTGGGAACGGCGTAAAATTTTCAGCAGGTCTTGCGCGGACGAAAAGCGTACCCGGTTGGTTGTACCGAGCTCACGTCTACCATTTACACACGGCCGAATCGTATGTAAACGTGTAGCTGGCGCGTAAAACGATCCCGGTGGTCTGGTGAACGGTACGCGAAAACGAGAGTATAAGAGGAAGAAAGACAGGGGTGGTAGAGGACGGTTGGCTACGGGGATACGTGGAATAAGAATCTAAAAAGACCGAGGCGAAGACTCGACGACGAAACGACTCCCGTGGGCTTTCTCCAATCAGCCAGGCTCTCGCCCCTCCGCGTTCCTATTCGGTGAAAATGCATTCCGACTCTGTATTTCTGACGTGGTAGCCTTGTATACGTGCTAACTCGCTAATGTACCGTGCTTCCCCTCAAACCTTTTCCCGAGACCACGTTTCCGCAAAGGTTAGTTGACTACCTGGATAGTCGGACAACCACTGACGGACAACTTTTATACGCTCGTATGGATTCCATTAGTAATCTTTATGCGATCTGTTAACGTACCGTGAAAACCAGGGAAAATCCCTGGAGTGTGTTAACCTTTGGTACATACGTGGTTCTTTTATACAACTTTCCAGGATATTACGTCACGCGTTAAACAGACATCTCGACTCGTTTCGAGGAACCGAAATGCTCGCCGCTGAACGTTACGGCTTAACGCGTTCTGGTCTCTCTTCTTCATTGCACTGTCGTAATATGGATAAAATGTAAACGCGTGTTCACATATAGCACTGTGCGAATATCCGTTACCGTCTCCCTCTCAGATATTGTACATCGTGCCCTTTGACAAAATTTCTTTCAAACTTAAACGAACAGCGAACCAGAATATACATTTTGTTTAGAGCAACGTATATTTTGAAAACGTTGTTACTAAAAATATGTATGTAGGTCACATCGTTTTAATCTTGACGATTTCTATTAGTTAATCGCGAAACATCCTTTATATCGTTGGACATAAAAGCGTTATCAATTTGCATTTTTCATACAATATTTGTATCCAAAAGGCAGGTGAAATTACATAATTTCTGGAAAATTCTATTCAGGGTGTTGTCGGCTCTGACTTACGGAATTTACCTGCGGCTCTTGTTACACCCGAGCAATTTTCATTTAATAACGCTCGCGAGAACAGCAGCTTGAAAATTTTCGGACTGGTCCGGTAGCCCTTTGTGTAACCGGCTGAATCTTTGATGAAGTCCACCGAGAACGCTTCGCTTTATATTATGTTAGCCATGTTTTTTAGCTCTTTATGGGCCAACCGTAGTTGCACCTAGTATGCTTCACGCGAGGCTATTCGAATGAATTCGTGGAAAGTTGCCGCTTTGTATTACGCTATTTTTAATCTTGTTGGCAGATAATTTCATACGTCTCTTGTTTATGATTATTTGAATCACTGCGTGGATGGAACGAACCTGAACTTCGCGTTTGACCACTTTTATAACGCGTTCAAATTCCTATACATCTATTGTTTGTTGTTTGTTGTCTAAATTGTTATAGTCACGATTTCATTGGGACACAAATTTTAAGTAGTAACACAAGCGGTACGATAGTCGTTCTTCACTCTCGATTCAAGCAGTATCGATTAACAAGTAGGTACTTTTACGTTTTCGTTCGTGTATTCTTTCCTCGTCCCTTACGTTTTGCGTCATTATTATTACTATCGATGACTATGTTCGTGAATATCAATGACGCCGATAAGCAATAAAGAATAATATACATGCAAGCAACGATAAATATATCACTCGCTATAAAATGTTTTATTGCTGCTATCGGAATATCCTCTGATGTGAAATGAATATGAAATCGAGGATGTATATACACGTATTTTTATCAGCAACACGTTTAATGATCATTGTGCGATAAAAATTAATTTAACATAACCGTTTCTCTCTAACTAAGTACATTTCGTTTTTTTTTGTTTCAGGTAAGTGTCCAAATACGACTTCCTTTTCTTTGGATGACATTCAGTGGTTTCTGACGGCGCGAAGAACGCGAGTAATTTAAACCAGGTAACAAAGATGACCCATAAGAAATTTAGCAGTAAAACACCATAATTAACTGAGCATCGATCGTTACAGCCGCAACGGTGAGTGTTGTAGTTAAATACGAATATCCAGCCGATTCGTAATGTATCTCGTATAATATCTCTACGAGTAATTAGTAATTACACACTAGATTATTTGCCAGGTAAACACATATTTGATTAAACTGCATTCGCGGCGTATTGTAACGACCATTTCGAATTCAACGTGCTTAAATTACTACTCGAATTATGTCCCTACGCCCCCTATGCCGAACCGGTAACTATGTATTGCAGTTCTATTCAAGTACCAATAGAACGAATCGATACTCGATGGCCTCGTGTACATCTTTGCCAATAGAGCACAACTATCGACAATGTTATTACTGCTCGGCTTCGCTGTTTCGTTAATTATCAACAATTCGGAACATTTGGATATTAAATTGTCTCACCAGCAACGTGGGTCTTTTAAATAATAGAAGGGATTTATTCACGAGTACAAGTCGCTAATTTTTTTCTTCGTTTATGATATATGCGAATTACATGCTTCTAATAATTAGCGTAATACGTTGCTATTATTATCCATAATATACTTCACTGTTCACGTTTCGACGTGATTTTATCTGCTCGAAGCGTACAACTCCTTACGTATCTCGTTAGACGTTTAACAGAATCTTTCTCCGTTGAAAAACAATTTCAACTATTGCCAGCGATGCCAAAATACTTTGGGCTTCGGACCAAGTTAAAGAAAAGATCTAATATAATACGTCGGCGATCGTAGTTTCGTTGGTAGTAACTTATAGTCTCGTGTCATTAATTTCTTACGACAACCAGCCGTCTATCTCTGCTCTAAATTTATCCTGATACGGTCCGTTACGTTCTTCGTTTTTCTCCGCCCCTAGCTTAGGCCATCTTCCCCATATACCGGCTCGTAACCACCTTGTAAACCATCACTATACCAAAATCGCATCACCTCTTCAATGACCCAGTGTAGCGTGTACGAAGAACGGACGGCGATGTCGCTCGTTTACTGCATACCAATTCCGCGGCCTGGTATTTTCGAGCTCGCGAATGCCGAGGAATACGCTTCACGCACGGCTACGTGATTACGCGAGATTGAATTTAAAGGAGGAAGCCGATGGAAGAGAAAGGTAGGGAGTAGGAAGACTGGGAAACAGCGAAGTCGCTTGGGAATCGATCGGTCGGGCAGCGGGACGATAGACAAAGGCTCTTTCGAGTCGGTCGAACGGAGATTGTCTCCAACTTGCACGGTCTAAGACGTTCCAGAACGATTCGAGGCATGGACAATTAGGCGATCAAGATCGATTGGAGCCATGGAAGCCGATGGATCGGATCGGTCGTTGGCAAACTTCGTGTTGACGCTTCGTGTGTTCCCTTGTCTATCGTCGTTATTGCCAATGCACGTGGATAGATTTCTCTCTCCCTCTCCTCCTCTCTCCCTCGCACACGCGCGCGCACACACACGAATTTACACACAGACAGGCACTTAGTCTCCTATTCGTGTCCTTTCGTTCGGTATATATGCCAGGCTTCTAGCGTTACTTACGGATCCGCAAACACGAGAAGGTTGATAAACTCGGTACACGACGGAGGTATTGCCGCGCAATTGACCCCGTATCCTCCTGGTATTACGCTCTATGATATTAGATTAGATTTCGCCGAAATTGGACTGGTCCCCGAACATTACGCGGACACATTAGCTGGCCCAGAGCCCGCACAGCGCCAAACTACGTCTCTTTATCTTGCCGGATATGGAGGTAGGATCTTGTCTATCGTGCCGAAGAAAATTGATACCATTTTGAGAGAAGCTTTTGAAAGTATCCTGGAGTTTCTGGTGCATCGTAGATCACTTTCGTAGGAATGGATCTTTTTTTGTTGTAAAATCGTCAGATTCATCGTCGATGGTTTTAAATACTTTAAAGTATCCTAGACAAGGTACTCCTTTGCCTGCTAACCTCGTGTCCTCTCTATCGTTCGAAAGACAACGAAACGACAGAATCGATCTACATCCAAATAAAATCAGTACTTTCGTTTCCCAATCACGCGCCATCGAAGTCCCACTAATAACAGGCCATCGAAAGCCACGTGTCATTCACTCTCTGCCGAATCCTACAGAAGGGAAGACGTCGAGCAGCGACTGGAATCTCGGTCGATTTTTCCATGTGAGAAGGAGGCGAGGTAAGGCTCGCTATTCGTAATAAGACGGCTAGATGAGGCGGGCGTAGGTACCGGAAACGTCGAGGCCCCGCGTCCACGACCATCCGAAGGTTGTAAGGAGAGAAAGAGAGCGAGGACACGGTGGTGTGCGTTAGTATATACCCCAGGGGTGTGATAGTCGTACGATGTATGGTTATTGGCCGGCTGGCAGCATCGATTCTCACGACGAGGGAGCCACAGATCACCCGGAAACTGAAACTCCCTCTCCTACGCTTCCGAAACCGTAACCCCGCAGCCGCCCCTTTAGCGGGCTAGATCGCGCTTCCATCCGTCGACTAAATACTTTATTAGGAAGTTATACGGTTTTCCCTTGGTAGTTCGGATTCGAATTCAGCCACGAAACGCGATCCGATCCGTCGACCAACTGGGAATCTCTCTTTCTTTCTCTTCGTCTCTCGTCTTATGCGCGCTTCTTCGGCAGATCAGACAGCTTTTAAAACGGAGAAAGTCGAGAATTTTCCTAGTTCCTCTCCCGTTGTTGTAGATGGAGCCCGATCTTTAAGTCAAAGCGTATGGTTGCGTGAAACAAAATGCGAGCGCTTCTGCATTTAGATGGCCAATGCATGAAATAACATGCTCGTACCTAGCTTTCGATAGATCGTTCGAATTTTTAACAGAGAGGTTACAAGCTTCTGTAAAGTATAAACACACTGAATATGCCAAGTACTATATAAAACGAAGAGTATGATTGTTTTCACCAAGCAAACAGAACGTTCTCTTTAATGCCAAAGGGTATCGTTCAGTTTTCATAAAATCAATGAGTTTCTCGAGAGGAGAGGCGACCTTTTCAAAATAGAATTTTATTACACTGCCCTTTGTAGATATATAATAAAATTGTAATATCGTGTTTTTACACAGAACTAACTACCATTACGGTATATTTTCTTAGAAAAATATTAACGTTCTTAGCAAGGATGGAAAGAGTATATTTTGCTGAGAAAGATTACGTTATACGCATGTTGGTCTCTACAAGAGAGAGCACGAGATTTCTCAGTAGAAATAGATTCGCACTTTGTAACTCTCATTTTGTAAATTAAGAGCTGCATCATCTTATTTGCAACGTCCTTTCGTATCTTCGTATTTTCCGACAAATTTTCTTGAAAAAGTTGAAATTAGATACCGTACGTTATTTTCCTAGATATGTCGTATTGTATTTAATATCACAAGTATGGAATAGCACTCTAAGAGAAGCCAAGATGGCGATACTATCAATAAATAAAAGAAGTTCCATTCCTCCACAGATCTTTCGTTGTCAAACTTGTCAAAGAATTAAACTGACAGATACATTACTAATTTTCTTTGGAAGCCGATATCAGGGTTGGTTGAACGGGGGTTCGAGCGTTCATCTTTTTCGGGCGAAAACATCTCGCAGCGAAGAATCTTTCGCAGGTTGTCCGTCAGGTCCTCGTAAATATTCATAGACGAGTGGCGAATAGAACGGAGCGCATGACAAACGATCTCAACCTTCACCCGAATTTCATTCCTCGATACCGCGTAATTGGAAGTCACTCGGGGCAAATTGGATGCGGCGAAGATGAGTTGCTCTCGCGATTCTCGTCGACTACTTGAAATCAGAGAAAGTGAAAGATCAGGGTCCGGGTTATCCGTCTTTGTCTCGTCACGCGCTCCACACATCTATCACCCTTACAACCCGTAGAATCGCGTTATACTTTGTAAAATTGCGTTTCTTCCTTTCGATAGAGATCCGATGTGATTGCATCTATGATCGAACTTGCAGGAGTAAGTGGATTTTTAAGTATAGAATTCTTTCCTTTTCGTCCGGCTATTTTAAAACAGTCGTCCGACCACGAAAAATCCATACTCTTGCTCTTACTTTGAAGCGAATAAACGAAAAAGGCGATAGTCAATCGAGGATAGGAAAAGATTGTATTTTCAGTTTTCCAACATGGTTATGCAAAGTGATAGGAACTGCTATCTCGTTGGCAAGATCAAAATTGAAGCAGGGGTATGTACGTACGAGAGTAATACGATCACTTCGGTGGGAAGACCTACGAGATTTCAAAACTTCGAAAGCACCTGCCGTTACAGAAGTCCTATAAATTGCTGCAGTCTCGTGGAAACTGTGTTAAAATTACCATCCTCCTCCCCTCGGCCAAGATTCAATCTTCTTTATGTATCCACTCGAAATTCGTATACTTCTTGACATAAAAACTTTATAGAAACAACAAACTTGTCAGTTTTTTTTTCCTAATTCAGATTTTTTAGTTTTAGAATTTTGAGATGCCGCGAAATATCATAAGATTGATAAAGATTAAAAGAACAACTTTGTAACACGAATATATGTTATCTGCGCAAGCTTTACAGCTTTTAGCATAAAATTAACGCGAAACAATGATTTTCCTTGGATCGTGAAACCTGACTTCTTCAATATCTTACAAACTTTGCTACAATCGACTAGAAAAATATTCATCGCGCGAAGAACACCGTCTGTGGTTGACAACTGAAACAAACTCTGAAAATTGTACGCATATTACACAATATTACGATCTCTGATTCACCATGACTTCTTCGCTTGGTTCGAGATACTTGAAAACGAAACAACGGACGAACAAAAAGATACGAAGGAGAACACGTAATAGAGCGGAAGGGAAACATCAGACAGGAATATGAAGAGCGCGGTGGAGTCGAGATGGGACGCGATAATTGCGGGAAGGATAATTTAACGGGCGGTTCTTTTCCACCTCGATCTCTCCTCGCATCCATTTCACCTCTCCCTTCTCATTTCGTGTTCCTCTTTATCGGCCATGTTGCGCTGTCGCGGCACGCGGCATGGCCGCCTGGCCAACGATAAAGTCTGATCTGTCGCATTACGTCTTCCCGGATGTCTCGACGATCGTAAAGTTCAAATGGTAAACGATACAACTACCGAAAAAATGAAGCGTAAGCTTTCTGATGTTAAGGGATATACGTAAATTAATTTCATAAGAAATACAGGGATCTGCATTACAAACGCTAGAACGATTTATATTTGTAGAATTTTTAGCAAATTAACAAATTCCCATAATTTAAAATTATTTCCTACTTTCGTCTGTAAAAATCCGCGGTAACTAAAAAGAAACTATTAGAAACCCTTAAAATACCTTGCTAATCAAAAACCAGAGAGGAATCAAATTAAAATGCTAGCTGGTCATAAGGAGAAAGTCACTATCAGAAAAATAGTTTGTAGCTGAACTGCGACGAATCGAGCTTAATAATTACAAGGTCTTTGCTCGATATCGATCCCCATCACCGTGTCCACTTCTCGATACTATTTCACCTCGGCCGATCCCTATGAATAATCGAGCGAACGTTGTTTTTCCTATCGCGCGCAACTCATTGATCCTACTGCCGGAATTTAGTAACACGCTACTCTCACTTTGCCTCTCTGAAAATCGTGGTCATGAAAAAACGGCAACAAATAGCTGATAGGCAAATTCCGCGAGCACGGCGCTCTCCACCGGTATTTCCAGCATTTGTTTCCGTTGTTGTTCGTCGTCTGACACGGGAAGCACCGGGGGTGGCCACCCTTTCTGCTAGTAGACGGTCCACGTAGGACAGTACGGTAGTATTTATGGAAATGAACCGAGGTAGTTTGAACCCTCTTTTCGTCCAACGTTCTCCTCGCTAACCGAGTAAATCCACCAATCCTCTCCCCTTCGTCTTTTCCTCCTCTTCATCCGCCCGCTGTCTTTGTCGCGACCCCTCTTCTTCAAACTTGCTCCTTTTCGTCTCTCTAGACACGTTCCCCATCCCATTGCTTCCTCGTATCGTTTTGCTCGGTTTTTCCGGCTGTTTCTTCCTACCTTTAACCACCACCTAAACCTTCTCTTTAACCACGAGTCAGCGTGTCTGTGTTTCGCAGGAGAAAATCCGAGCCCAGCTGCTGCCCCTGTTTGGCCACGTAATTACGTGGAATTCATAAGTTACGAGGCAGGCACGCGTACCGCTCGCACAGTTACTTTTATTCTTCTACTATAATTCAGATGGGAAGGGCTCTCTCTTTTCCGAGAGTATTTCTTTTAAAAAATTTTGTTTAAAAAAAAAAAAAAGAAAAGAAATTCGAATCAACCGAACGTTTCAAGATCTTGCCTCTCGTATAGAACGTAAGTCCGCTTCCGTTCGTTTTATCCTTCTCCGTCCTCCGTCTGTTAGTCACTCGGGTGACTCGTTATCACAGTCGGTTTATTCCCGATAACACGAGCCGGCTATCTTCATTAATTGAACCTCGAGTTCCGCGAGAGAGTTTACCTTCCACGATAAATCCGCGGGATCGACGCAACGGCGAGTTTTAATGGAAACGCGAGAGCACGCCAGGCAGTTTCGGTTTAATGACCTTCGGTCAAATGAATTCGCCTGATTTTACCAAACGAGACGAGTGGTCACGAGAACGATATAATTGAATCGAATTATTATACCCTACGTTGCGGAAATCGTTTGGGAGATGATCACGTATATGCGAGCGTGCAAATGAGTCGTGTTATTTTTCTGTCGCGTTACTTTCCGCTGCCCCGCGTTAATTCAACACTACAAAAATACCGGAGGAGCACACACTGTTTACGTAATTAACCTCTCGCTGGCCTGACCATTGTTTGCGACAAATCGTGGAAATTGCGCCGCAATTTCCACGAGACCGCTCTCTACCGTTTTATTAACTAGCCCCCTCCTTCTCTCAATCTCCTCTCTCAAACCCCCATCGCTCGACCCCTGTTTCTACCACGCGTTTAAACAAATTAATTCGCTCGTTAAATTCGGTCGAATTCGTCAAGTCTCTCTTGTGAAGCGTATTATGGAATGATTCGAACAAGTTCCGCGGAGTTAGCTGCTTTCGAGGGTAGTTACTCGTTTAATCTATTCACCTTAGAGAAAAACGTTAGTCGATATTCCTTTGTTAACTGTACACGGTACAGTCGGAAACGATATGCTTTTTCGGATCGTTTTCACGAAATCAACTTCTGTGCAATCAACTTTGATTCGTAAATCTATTAAAATTTTATCACTCCCATATTAGTGTATATTTTATGGCAATAAAGATGAGAGGAGAATCCATAAGAGGTACAGCTATGTCTCGTATGCGTACCTTAGAATAGATTTACAAAATCTACTTAGTTAATCTGTACGATATTCGGAATATAGTCTTCTTGACTTTGGAATAAAAAGATAGCCAAAGCTATCGCGATATATTCAAAGAGGTCGATTGGCTTTTACGATTTTTAGCTTCGAGCCGACTTAATCTTCGGCTGAGAAGGCACAGACTCCGGTATATCGAATAAATTTAAATTTGAAACATGAGTCGCTGAGCAGTTTCGAGAGAGTAGCTAGTCTGGCTCAGAGGGGTAGATTTCTGGCGTGTTCTAGCGCGTAAAGGTAAATTTTCTTTTTGCTAGCTGGTACAGGGGTTCGTACAAAGAGATCGAACAGCGCTCGGATTCTGTGTAATCGAGCGCAAAAGTGCTTGAAAAGCACGATTCGATAGCAAAGAAACTTATTGCCCTTCGATTTTAATTTAATACATTTTTCAGTTCTATAGATGTAATTAGAAGCTTTCGAGAACGCTTCTTTTTTCGGCATTAATTGAAATACGGTAGAAGACAAACTATTTGCATCGTAAAAGAAGGAAGTAGGTTCTGAAACATTTTAACAATTGAAAAGGATGTACTTATTTTTATACCTTTATAGTACATTACACGAGTCCACCGAAACAAAATAAAGAATGATATCGATAATTGCACGTCGTGGTCATTTATTTCTGAGACGGTCAAACAGAAATCCATCGATAGGAAAGAAAATCGCGCTTCAATTTTGGCCACAAAATGGAAAGATTCTGGATGAATTCGCCGCGCAACAAGCCGTGTCAATCACAAAACGGTGAAAGCAAAAGCGTGTTTTTGTTTAATTTTCTTCCGATCCCTTCTTTGTTCCTGTTATCAACGAAATACCAAACACGCCTCAAACACGATACGAAAAAACACGAGGAGAAAAAAGGCAGGAGAAAACAGAGAAGAGTAGCAGAGAAGCGTAAAAAGCAGAAGAATCGGAAGGATACGCTTGTAATTTAAGCACTCATAAGGGGATCGATACAGATCGCCTTGAGCTACTCTCTGCTGCTGTCTTCTCTGAGTTGACATCAGCAAATTCTGCTTGCAACCTGTTGCTCTCCCTCTCTTTCTCTCCCTCTCTCTCTCTCTTTCTCTCTTTCTCTCGCTGCCTTCCCCCCGGCACCCTCTTTGCACTCCTAATCTGTGGTAGTTTCATCCCCGAGCGAAGTCCAGAGACGTAAGTGTATCCTGCACTTTAAAATCTTGCCTTGGTATCACCTTTCATAATCCCCTTGAGGTATTCGCGTACTCGAGAGCACGAAATTTGCGGAGTGCGCTTTTAAATCTGCTTTCCCTGCTACGAAATGTACACGGAAGATGACGACAAATTTCAGACGGTGTTTCGAAGGTGGGAAATCGACGCCTGCTGTTTATCGCGATAACGTTTGACGTAACTTCGCTAGGAAGCATCGCTGTTCTTGCGTCTTAAACTCGCGTTCTCTTTACTTTGTACTTATTTTCTCCTAGAGAAATTTCACAAATTGATTTTATTTTACCGCGGTTTAAAATGTTCGTTCTTAATTGCTGATCGTTATGATATAACTAAGTTTCAACACCAATTGGAGCTAATGAAACGAAATAATCGAAAGTACTCGATAATATTTTCAACATGATTTTTTTTATATAAATCGTTATATTCAACAGCAAAAATTTAATTTTTGAAAGTGGGCAAATAACTTTGCACGCTTTCGGAACAGGCGACATATATTTTTATATTAATCTGATGCTTTATATAACACGCGGTATATTTCCTAACCATTTTTTATCGATGTCATATAAACGCGTATGTATCGTAACGCGTTACAGACGTTAATCGAGTTGTTAAATTTTTTGAAAACATCGATCCGGCCATAAAACCATCGCGTGCAAATAAAAAGCAATAGCTGTTGTTAAAATACGTAATAAACGGAAGCAGCCTGGCAAATATTTTCACTGGTCTATGTGTTAGGGTTATGAAGTGGTGAATGGACAGAAACGAGTTACAGGCGTATGATCCGAAAACGATTTTGTACGCGCCTCATTAACGTATTATACATATTTTAATTTTATACCGTGCATCTATCTTTGTGTATATTTTCTAACATCTGAAATACTCTCTTTTCAAATTATAAAATTTGTCCTTGTGCTTCCGATTTGTGAGATGAACTTGTACAACGTATCTATTGTCTAACGATAGTATTGTTCTAATGCATATTTTATACTTTGGCAAAACATCGACTTATTTTATTTGTCCATGTTTAATAACGTTACATTTAGCAAACTTTTGCATGTTTCCTCGCTGCGTGGTCCTTGGTAGGTTAAATGAAATCCTCGTCAGAGAGCAAGCAAACTTTTCCCGTAAAACCAAAGCCCGATCTTCGAGCGTTAAAAACGGTCGGCTTTGCTTCCATTGAAAGTTTCTGTTAGAAGGTGAGGAGTTGGCCTCTAATATCCGCAACCGATCGCGCCATAAAGTCGCATCCATCCTCGTGTTCCGTAGTCTCCGGCAGTTAAAGTTACGCGTACGTCGCCGCAGAAAATTTACATGTTGCAGAGACGTCGGTAGGTTGCATGTGACGGCGCTATACGTTAACTAACCGGCGACAAGTCCGGTTGACATCTGTGTGTGTGCCGCAGCCACCGGTAAAGTCCTCCGCGGCTGGCCGTTGCCGTTGCTGCCTCCAAATGGAAATGGCTATAACGCGAAGGCAATTTAACATTCATTGAAAGAAGTCTCGGTTCCACAGGGACGAGTGACGTCGGGCTTCCGTGAAACGACCGCTCGCGGAAACTGACCACCTCCCTCGTCTGTCCCTGTCTATCGCTTTCTCCGTTCCTCTTGCTCAGTCGCCGTTCGCCGCCGGGGAAGCTCGTTATTCTTCTTGACAATCGGGCACCGAGTACCGCGATAATAAGCGAGACCAGAGGAGAAATTATTGCCCCTGTTTAATACTGATTACGCGCTCGCCCTTGCGCCACTGGTGCACGCGCGAGCACACGTGGTACTTGTCATACTGTCACGAACAAGAACGAGGGCGAAGCTTGAGATTTAAGGATCCTCGAAAGATCTTGATCGCTAGAGTTTTGAGAAGCGTCTTCTTTGGGCGTGTAGTTGCCGGGGTTATAGCGATGTGGTATTCCAACGAACGATTTAGCATCCTTGGTCTCTTAATCGAAATTTATTCCTCGGTTCTTCCTACTATATTTGGAATTTTCACAGTAATATTACTGATAAAACGACTCGCATCTAATTTACTTTAACAAAGATTTATTTAACAAAGAAGAAACAGCTATGCGTTTCGTATGTAACCGCTCGTTTCGTTCGATAATTTTTGTTTCTGTCGCAAATATTGTCCTTTCGTGTTTCTTCGTAGATATCGCAAAGTGAATATCAAATTGAAGAAAATTTTGCATTTACTCGATCGTTTCGTAAATTAAATCCCATTCTAGAGAAGTTTCCGCTCCTCTTTCGCGACTCAAGAAATCAAGCAAAACTCTTCTGTATCGCTCGGCGTATCTCGTATCTCAGGTTTATTCAATCACTTGGCGGGCCCGGCAGAGAAAAGGTGGTATACTTTTTCTTGTTGGAAGAAACTAAAGAAGGGAATCAAGGCCGACTCGTGTAATCTCGCGAGGAACATCTGCGCGGATCTATGTCCGTTGAAAATGGAGGCATTTTAAGCCGAGGCGAACTCGTCTTTTCTGCTTGGCTCCCCTTCAAGGAATTTCAGTCGATGCAAACGTTCAATGTATATAAAGGACCAGATGTCCTGCCACCTCGACGCAATCAACTTCAAATGCCTTCTCCAGAATTCACATGCGACCGTAACAAACTCTCTCCTACTCTCTCCCTCTGCCTCCCCTTCTCTTCCTCTCTCTTCTCTTCGTTCTGATAAAAGTAGACTAGACTGGTAGACTTTCGAAGCGATAGGAACCAGAGATGACGATAGAAAGGAAGGAAATCTCTCTTCGGAACGCTCTCCAGCGAACAAAGCACCGCGATATACAACCATTTTGTTTTGTGCATGATACCTCTTGGATATCTTTGCTTCTTTCTGAGAATCTTGCTTTTATCCGCAGAATCTTCCATGGCATTTGAAAGCATTTAAGATTTATGAGTCTTTTATACAACATCTTTCACGTTATTTTCTTTCAATCGGAAAACCAACAATGAGAGAATTAACATTATTTTGTTATTAGTATTACTTTAGCTATGTATCGTAGAAGAAAATAGCACGAAGAAATTGACTTTTCAAAGCTAATACGCAATAAGAATGTTTAGTTGCATCTTAAATATTTATAGTTTGTAGAATTTGGACTGGATGTGGCTAGAATCAGTTAGACCGATGGTGAGTAACGTCTTAAATCCAGAATGCGAAGAAAATGGAGATTATGGTTTAGAATGGTTCGAGCGTGGTTTTATAAATTCCTTGCTTCTCTTAAACCGGAATAATTCGAACTACGGACGAGGATAAAAACGCGATAGCTCGAGCAGTCCAAGATTGCCTCGAGTAAGTATCTCTGGCGAAGTTAATTCTCCTTCAGAATACGCAAACGGAATTTTAGACAGCATTCGTTGCGCCAAGTTTAGTTTTTGCGTTTTACATGCGCGTCGGCGCATCGTATACAAAATTCTTAGCGGAAGGGCAAACCAAAATAAATTTCAAACAATCTTCGTCCAGATTCTGTATTTCGCGTTTTAGAAAGATTACGTTACGAGAAACGTTGAAAAGTATCGTAACCATATACCAGCTTGCAAAGATATTTGAACGCCGATCACAAAATACCTTTATGTCCAAATTGTACGTGTTATAGAAAACACTTTGAAATTTCATTTGTATTGTAACGAGATACGATTGTCATGATTATATCGGACAAGTTTGAAGCCACGCTGAAAATGTACGTGGAAACTACAAGATATTTACTGCAAATATATATTTGCTACAAAATATACGCTTGTACTAAATATCTTGTAATTGCTATGTATATTTCCGGATTCGTTTCAAACTTTACAATATTAAAACATAATAGCGTCGTAAAAGTAATAAATCTCCTAGCGTTGCTAATAGTATTTTAGAATGTTTACACTCGTTAAAGATGTCTACAAGCGTTCGAGTACTTTATAATTTATATTTTTGCTTCTAACAAAGTCTCGCTATTTAACGAAGAAAGCCGAGATACGAGGGAAAACGGAATTTCGACGAATTCAGACGATCGACGATATTTCTTTCGTGAGAGGTAGCCGAGCACCAGATGTCCTACTAGCTCGGTCGCGATCTACTTCGAATGCATCCCCACGAATTCACATGCGGACGTGCCTCATGCAAATGTCTTTCTTATCCGTGGCATTCGCGAAAGAAGAGGCTGCGCGCCGTGGCGTTCATTAAAGTTATTAGTTTTGCAAGACTCTCAGCTCGACTCGTTCCGGTATTCTCAAAGGGTTGCGGCGCGCGCGCGTTTCGTGAATATTTCATGCGGATAGCGGTCTAGAAAAACCGATTTAACCACATATCAAAGGGGGACCAGCTTGGGAATCGAAAACGCCTTTTGCGTTCGCCGCGCCAACACGACCTGACTTTTCTCGGATTCGAACGGCTGAGCGAAATTTGCGACCGGCTATGCGTCGAGAAATGGGAGATTCGATGCTAACCCTAATTCGATTCGCATCTTGTGCAATCGTAAATTATGGATTTCACGAAATTCTGTTTCTATAGGGTTTCAGAGATATTGGAGAATTCCTGTAATTCTCTCGAGCGAATTCGAATTGGATTTATTTGGATTTGTTTACTTTTCGGAGAAACAAATTTATAGATTCAGATGGATGTCGATTGATTTTATTTCGAAGATAAGAGAGTATTTTTTTATAATTCGACGCTTTCATGTGTCGAATCAAGGAAGATTTATTAATTGGTGAAATATTTCAGGATAAACGCCAGGAGCTATTTATTTCCGGAACAATGTTTTCTAAAGTAAAATTTCTTTCCGTGTTCTTGATTCTTTTTACCTGTTACACGTCACCTTCTGTGTTTACTGAAACGTACAACTTTTTATTAAATTGCATAATACCCTCTTCCCTGCTTCGTCGCAACTCACTCGTTACATTCTCCAAGTTTTCTTCCGACAAACTCGCGACTCTTTCCAACTCTGACATTCAATTCTAGCTCGTACAGATCGTCCGAAACTTACCATGTTTAAAGGTCTTCAGAAAGTTATTTTCGAATACTCACGCTCTTCCCTCGAACATCCTTCTTGCCGAATGATCGATCCTTGCAATTGCAACTTCGCTAAAAAATAATCAATCTCTTTTAAGCTTGCTACGCGAATAGCAGCAAATGTCAGATTCTCGTAAATGTAAAGAATATATTTTTACGCTCGGTAGGGAAACTGCATCCTCGACAACCTCGGTAAAATTCCACTCTTAAATATCTTTCCTCTGAACGTTTACTTTTATAAAAAGAAATCTCTACTATAGCGAAAGAACTGTTAGATATTTTAGACTTTTCTCTCTCCCATTTGCAACAATAATTTAAAAAAAAAGCTCGGATCGGTGGCAGCGTAACTTTCTACGCGGCACGACGGAAATCCAGTAATTAGAAATTATTCATTTCGGTTCTCGCGCGGCTTCGTATGATAATGTAATCCAGTCCGCGGGGATGGGGATGGGGTAGGGTGCGAGCGGAATAAAGGCGCGCAATCTGCCACGAATCCGGCAGTCTTTATTCAAATTTCGCGTCACTCGATTAAGCAGTCGATTTGCTCTGGATTTGCTTTCGCAAGAACTTCACCGGCTGTGACTTCGACCACGTGCAAATTCGCAGGGATCTACTCTAATAGCTCGCGCTTAGGCGCGCGCGCGCCGTTTGATGGAAAGGAACAGGAGACAGAGGGAAAGAAGAGGGTTGGAAACGGAAAGGGGTTTGGAAGAGACGGGGGTGGATCGTACGGTAAACTTACGGAAGGTAGCCTTTCCACTACGATCCTCCTGTACACCACCCCACAGGTTTCAGAAGAGCTCGCATCCATGGCGACCGAATGTCTTTCCCACCTTGACGCAATCTACTTCGAGTACTTACGCGTCCCCACGAATTCGCATCAGACGGGAAGTTCGTCTCGTCCGCGCAAATGGCATTGTCGCATCGGCATCCATTAATATTATTAGCCTAAGCCGCTCTGGAATTTCCACGCGAGCAAATCGATTTTCTGTCCACCTCCGCCAAAGACAGAGCGTTTGGATTTTAACCGGTTTTGCCCGTTTCTTTCGGCGAACGCTTTTCGTTCCACGTACATCTGCCAGATCATGTTACGCACGACGATCCCTCGCGCTACCAACGTCTCGGTTTGCAGAAGGAAATCGCGGTTAACGAATTGATCGTTTGGCTATTCTTTATCGAGTGATAAATTCGAGATTCGTTTGCGATGAAACCAAGAGTCTTGTTTGTCATGATATGATACGTCATAGGTATTTATATAATTATTCAATTATTTATTCATGAAAGATATAGTAGACTTCTTTTTATTCAATCGGTATGGATGGTGTTTGTAAGGACGCGAGCAAAGTACGAAAGGTTTACGAGACGTACTCATAGAAACTGACACATCGTTTCTGAAACATTTTGAAACGATCGCATGTCTGTTGTATCAAACTGTTAATCCTGTACGTGTCTCTATCCAAGAGATCGTTTCAGTAAGCAATAATCCTTTACTGCGGCGTGCAAAACGAAATAATAGCGGGCGAGAAGAGGCAAACCGTCGAGACAATGGCGAAAGACATGCCCGTTTCAGCCCTTTTCACTTTGAAATTGTCGGCAAAGGGTACGACGACGGCACTTCTCTGAAGGGTCAACGCGGTTAGCCGCGTGTGTCGTTAGCAATTTCGACTCCCTTTCTCTGATTTTTCCCCTCTGCCTATTCACCCCTTTGCGTGGTTACTAGGCCAAAAAAGGCAAACGAGCGCGTCTACGCCCCCCAAAAAGATATCATCGTGCAAGTAGTCCAAAGAAAATGGTCAACGACCGTTCTAGTCGGTTAGGTTTAGGACGGTCGTTCAAATCGAATGCAATCACGGAAATTAAAAATGAGAATTATTTGGAATATAGAGATTACAAAGTACACTTCCACGTATTTATTCAAAATCGTCTCGTTTTCGAATTTCTTGGACATTTTTTTCGAAGAAACGTTTCTGCGATATAGCCTATAAATTTCTGTCTCGTCTTTTTCCATATATCTTGTAAATATTTCGTCTCTCGTTCGCTTTAACTTTCTCTCCCGTTCTCTTTCGAATTCTCAAAGCGTTTGCGTAAACTGCCGGGTCTCTCGCGAAGTCGCGTTAGTAATAAAGTTTTCGCGACTGATTGCGGAACATTTGTACGGTAACGCAGTTCAGTGATAAACGACGCAGATGATTTACCGTGTCTAGCAAGTAAAACGCGGCCATTACGATGTACCATTGAAATTTGTTTGTTTTTAGAACGTGAACTTTCCACGATAGTGGCAACCAAGTAACTTGAACTGTGGAATCTTGTTACGATTGTAAATCTATGATAATTGTTTCTTATCGATGTTATCGCCTCACTTTGTTACTTGAAATTTTGTAAAATCGAGTTACGTAGAACCATTCTAATTAGGGCTTAACAAGAAATCAAAAATTTATCGAGGATATTACATCGAGAGGCATATAATCCAACATGTTTTACTCGCGTATCATAAAAATCAATACGTTCCCTGCACTTCGCAAACAACTGTCGTACAGGTTGCAATTATCTACAGAGTAGCTTAATTCTACGTTACTAATGAGTAGATATAAAATATGCACGCGATGAGATGTTAGCTGGCGATACTGCAGCGTTAGATGGCTCACTTGCTCCCTTTTTACCTTATTACGAGCTTTTTCTTCGTCTGGCTCTCTAATTGTTTCATTCGAAACACGAAATTAAGAAGGGACTTGAAATTAAACTGGAGAGAGGGAGAGAGGATTAATCCTTGAAAGTATTAAACGAGTTAAAAAATTTTTCTTTACAGCTAACGGGTAAAAGCGATACAAGTGTTGTAATAATATTTTTACGTAAACGTAATCGATCGATGATTATTAATCGCAATAATTTAATCCGATGTAACACTGCTAACGACAAGAAAAGATTTTATGTTCTAATACATCGGACTATCGTTTTCTAATAATAATAAGGCAGAGCCTGGTAAAACAAGCCGTGGCACAGCCGGAAATGGCGGCATTGTGTCTAGCAACTGCCTATTCGCCGGCTTCCGGCCGTTGGTAATGTTTCGTCTGTCTTGCAAATCGCGTTGCGAATTTCGATGGTGGCTGGCGTCAGCAGCAGGTGGCCATACACCTGGAACCATGGCTGTTTCGCACGATTGTCTCGTGTCCCAACTAGAACGGTATCAAGGGATTCCTGGCTGAAATATACCACGAACACGCTCTCTTCCCTGGCGGATGTCTTGTGCTTCCTATTTCACGTTAAACACGCTGGCCATTTTGTCTCAAACGCGTACCCTTAAATATCGTCTGGACATCTTAGTTGCTTGCGAGTGTGTATATTCTCGTCCGTTGGGACTTGCGCGTATGAATTAGTCGAGAAGGTAGGAAGAAATTGCGTAAATCGTAGGTTAAATTTCAGAAACAAGATTTTGCTAAAGATTACATTTTCTGCGTCGTTTTACAATTTATGACTTTACGTCATTCTCGTAAGAAATACGTTATTAAAAAAACTTACGCAAAATTTCGGCCAACAGAAACCATTTCCAAAAAATAACTATTTATAATTCTGAAGAAAGATCGGTGTAATATTTATTATCTATAGTTTCCGTGTTCTGAATTCACCCCTGAATTGGTGCATATGCGTTACCATACCTCGCATAGTTACCATACGATTTACAACAACGTATCGCCTGTATTTACGTTGCTTTCTTAAGTACCTACCTACCTATTAATTTTTCCCTTTGCTATATTTTTATTTATGATATTATACCTTTATACACATAAGATTTGATAAAGCAATACCCGAACGTCCTGTAGGTAATGACGCATGCAATTTTATATTCGACAATGTCGGACAAAATTCGATAGAAAATTAATTAACTCTGTAAGACATGTATCGATTATCGGCGAAGAAATTAAAAGGGGGAAACTAATAAATGGTTGTGTCGAAATTGAGTGGTGAGAACATTGTGTATCCCACGCGTCGGAGAAAGGAATTAACGTCAAGAAGAGGTAAAATATCTAAGAAAATCAGAGTAGTCCCTGGGGACCAGGAACAGCCAGCAGGGACGCAAACTTTTTCTTAGCAAATAGACGAATATAGGGTTGTCCTCGGAGAATGATTCCTCGTGATGGACACAAGCGGGGAAAGAAAAGAAGAAGAAAGAGATGCTTTATGGAGACCTTCTCCGGCTAACACGCTAAGGGCCACCTTGTTATCCACGTTTTTGGTTCCATCATTTTTGGTTTTATTAGCCAGAATAAATCGCACTGATTAGGTTAGTGAACACACTGCATTCGTTGTACGAGAAGAAGCTTTCGCTGTATTTTTTGTCCCTTTGTGGGTTCTTACGAAGGGGAATTAAATATCATACGAAAGAAAAGAAATTTCTATATACAGGATGCTTTCTCCAAATTTCTTCTGTAGTGTTCCAAGAGTCGCCGAGTGATTTATTCCAAGAATTAAGAATTTTATTATCGAAGATTTTACAATGAAAGAATTATTTAAAAATTATTAAAAGATCACAAGTGGAAAATTGGTTTAGTCGCGATAGAAAATCGTGGTTCTTAGATACTTAGGTAACTGGTGGAAGCCGCGATTCGGATGCTCGCCTCATCCGTTACGCTCAGCCGATAATCCAGATCGAAAGTAGATGATGAACATCGTCCCTCCGATTGCTTTTTTACGCAGACTGGTACGCGGCTCACGTCGCCTCGATAGAATCGAGGATTAAATCAATGTAGCGTGCATGCGATATGAGCCCATCGAAACGTGTATAATGCGTTCATGAACACCGGCAACACGGCGCGGATCCCGCAGATTTCGAAATTTGTTTTGTCGGACCGCTGCCCCGGGAATATGCTTGAAACGATGGCTGCGATAATGGAAACGGAATTACACGGGGTTGCTTTATTTTCATTCGAGGCGCTAAAAGCCCGCCAACTTCATTTTTATTACTACTATTATTATTTATCGTTTCGTTAGCGGCACGATTTATTCCTCGATACGAATGAAAATTGGAAAATTGTCGGAAAAATCTATCGCGACAAAAATTCGACACGCGGAGAACGTTAAAAATTCCATTGGCAAGGAGAATGCGACACATTCGTGTCCATCGATTTAATTGAAATTGTTGTTAAAAAGTTATCGTGCATTTTATCAGTATGTCGTTGGTTATGTCGACAACCCGTGCAAAAGAATGGAAGCGTATACGCTACTGTTAAATTCTTTAATAACGAATAACTAGCGCATTGAAAATGATTTTATAAAAAGAGAATGCAAATCTGTTACAGATATGCATACTGTATACATACTTACGAGCAACGATGTAGCTCGATTCTTGTGTTGGCGCTATCTTCTAAACGTCCTCACCACCTGCTTTCTTCTTTCTACTCCTACGCGCGCTCGTCTTTCGTTGTTCAATAATCTCGCGTCACCTCCGCTCAGAAACTTCCTTCGAAAATGAAAATTGAAAATTTCACGCCAGCACGAAGGATAAATTCGTGTTCCACGGCCGAAAGGGAAGATCTCGATAGATAATTATCGATCGAGACCGATTCGAATCAGGACTTTTCGTGACCCGGGGCTTAGTGGTTTGCCTTTGGTGGATCGTGTCTGTTTTATTCGGCGCGTAGACAGAGTCACGAAACCCTTTGATGTTCGGCAAAACCCTTAGCGCGACGAAGAGCTCGCTTCGGAGAACGAGAAAAAGACGGAAATAGAGAAGCTAAGACCTTGGCAAGAAGTAAAAAAGGACCAAGAGACACAGAGAAAACATCGCGAGGTTTAACGTTTCCTTTTTCGATCGCTTGGAGCTCGGGAAATTTTCTACGCCTTTGAATCCCTTCTTGCTTTATTCTTACGTATATCCTAGCTGAAAAGTACGAGGCCATGTGCTATTTTCAATCACGTTACGCTTTGAAATGTAAATCGTTAACATTAAATTTTTCCCTTCTTTTTTAAAATTTCCATTCGATCTTTTAATTAATTTTGAATGTTTCATTGGAGAATCTTCTTTGAAGCGACTGGCTATAATTAAATCGGAATCCAGCAGACTGTGTTTCACAGACGCAGTTATCTTCTAGGTCATCGAACTTTATAACTTTTAATTTTTACTTATAAGCAGACGCTCCGAAAGACAAAATATAGAACCTTTTTTAAACATTAAACATCGTGAATGAGCTAGTGTCCTCGTACTTTTGCACGGAGATATGCAGCGAGTACAAAAAGTATTCTTACACATTTTAAAATAGAATAACCTTTTTAAAATTCGATCAGACGGCTCGACCCTTTATGAGAACTTTGAAGAATTAGTTTATTAGACGACGAGTAAAAAAATTTGTTTAAAAGATGCAAACAAAAGGATTCGATGTGTTTATATAAAATTTCATCGAAATAGGTTGATGCGCCCAATTTCAGAAAAGTCACTCTGTTTTAAAGAGTGTACGAATGGAAAAGTGTTCTCGTTCTTATCTTCTTCCTTTGTTCTTTCGTTATACGTATTCGTTATATTTTTCTTTCTTTCCTCGCGATGGTTGATTTGCCGCTTCGCGAAGGAGCTAGACTCTTCCTTCCCACGAGGATCAGCGCACAGCCGCCACGCCGCCTTCTTTGAACCTCCTAATTCGCTAAATTGTTATTCTATAAAGGACCGACTTCCGCCTGCCTTTGCGTCTAAATTCCCGGCGCATCGCGAGTGCGAAAAAGAATTCTTGATGACGCCGCGTCGCACCGGAGGCTTCTTTTTCCCTTTCTTTGTACCCGTGGTCTAACATCTTCCTTTGATCTAGAGGGAACGTCGAAAAAGGGTATCAATGTATGTAATTCTTTAATCTACGTGCAAGTACATATTTCGTACCGTTTGGGATCGAGCTAACGACGTTAGCGAAATTTTACAAAAACGACGAATTCGCTGATATAGTATTTAAAAAAGATCGATCCTCGTGGTCCTCGAGCGAAGAATAGACGAATTCGCGTCAAGTTTTTTGGTTAGCTGGATGGCCATTTGCGGCGGGCGGAAATCGGTACATTTCCAAGCAAACTTTGATTGTTATCCTGGTTGTAGTGGAAGAGACGACGGAGATGAAGTGGCGGGGATTGAAATCGGCAGTGTCGAGGAGATTAAGAGGGACGGAAAACAAGAGAAAGAGAAAGAGAAAGAGAAAGAGAAAGAGAAATAGAAGAGAGTCTCCTCGCTCGTGAGTAGGGGTGGTTGAACGAGCCAAGCGACGCCTATTAATTCGTTTAATTGTGCTGACGAATCAAACGCTAAGAACTCAAATTTCTCTTCCTTCGTCCATCTCTGTCTATTCTCGCCTAGCCTCTTTTCTTGCTCTCTCTATCTCTCCCACTGTACAAATTATCACGACTTCTCAGGCCCGGTTAACCGTCGAGGTCCTGATACGAACTCACGAAAGGGAGCAGTAACGCGTGTAGAAGGAGAAAGACGACAGAGAGTCGGGCGAGGAGGGAGAGAGAGAGAGAGAAAGATAGACAGACAGAGAATCAGGGGGGTTGGCAGCCCTTAGAGCCTGGAGTGGCAAAGCCAGGCCCGCACGCTGCACTAGACTCTAGGGTGCTTCAGCGTCCCGAAGTCGAAGCGGCGTTCATTAAACGATAACTCACACTCGGAGAAATGTCTTGTTAAATCGTCGATCCGACGACAATCACGGTACCCAGTGTTGTATATAGTTGAAGATCGGTTGAAAGACGCGTGGCACGCGGTGAATTTCCCTTCCATTTCGAACGGGTCATTGAGATTCGGAGTAGAAGAGGACTGATGGAGAGGGAAGGAGAACGGTTGGACGCGCGCTTCCCGCATAATTATTCCCATGTCCGTTTTCCACCGGATCTAGATAGGGAAAATGGATCCGCGTGTGTTTCGTCGTTCGCCTCAAAATTGGAATTTAATCTGTCCCTCGGATCGATGACGGCAGATCGCCGATGATCCTTAGAATTCGGATAATGAACCATCGCAGAGATATAAATGTTGAAGCTTTCGTAGAAATCCCTTTTTCCTTCTCGAAGCGAGGTGTAAAAAATCTCGACCGATATTTGGGAATAAGGAAGCTGTGACGTTAAGAACTTCGGATCCGCTTCAGTGACATTTCGAGTATTTACATCGAATGTCGGTCGTGATAAAGCATCGAGAAGAAAGAAAGAACATGGGGGAAAAGGGGGACACGAGCAACGAGTAGGCACAAGTGGTTAAGTTCGATATTTCGAGTTTCGTTCTAATGGAGACCACGAATAGGTGTAAAAGATCGTGTACGTTTCCATACGCGATTTTCGCACGTGTTTCATCGGCGTTTCGTTCGATGACGTTTCTAGCGCAATTACGCGACCGTTACCTGTCCATCAAAGCTAGTTCACGCGGTTAATTAGTATTTACAATCAGACGTTTTCAGCAATTGACGTACGTAGTGTGCCGCTACTTGAAATACCTGATTTACGTTATCCGCGAGTTTATTCGCTGGCTTCGGCATTGATCTGTCATATCCTTTCATGGTAAGGCGCATTCACGTGTATGCGAAGCCGTCATACCGATATTCCACAACTCGTTGTTACCAGAAGCCCTTTTCATCTATCGCCACGCATTCCGCACCCCGACAATCGAAATCTGTCACGACGTTTTCCATCGCCTTTCTCAATTTTTATTTCCGGCTTTTCTATTTTTCTACTCTCCACTTTATATTTCTTCTGCTGGTACGTTTGTGTTGCGTTTGTGTTGAACCTTTTTTCGGATGCGTGACCAGTCTTTGGATAAATTAATACTCCAGACAAAATTATCTAAGAGGTGATTATTTTATTTGTACTTTAGTCGTGGTTATTTTGTTTCAATTCGCAAAATTCCGCCAATATATATTTGTACTTTTCTCACCGATTAACTGATCTATCTTTAAATATCTATCTTTGAATTAAACGAACGCTTAACCGCACGTTAATTCGAGAACCGGTACTTCCAACGTTACTTACACCATCGTTGTTTAGTTACGTTCGTTCTCTTATTCTTCCCTTCATTTTTTTTTTTTTTTTTTCTTTACTTTTTATCCACGAAGTCGCTTTAATGCCTCATAGTTTTCCGATCGGCGTGAAATACGGATTGGCCTTCCGCACATAAATTTCTCGCGTTCGGCCGTATTTCAGAATCACGTGTAATCGCGCACACGCGCTGTTTCCGTTCACCACACTGTCGCGGGTCGGGTTTACGATACGGGCGTGACTTCTTCGATGTTTTCCAGATTAAAGCTACCAACCGTGTTTGCTCTCCGATGCCTTTTTCATTCCGTTCGTTTACGGCCACGGGAAAAAGCGAACATTTTTATGAAAACTTTGTAATATCGTAGAATTTTCAGATTTCTTTAAAGACAGGAACTTAAATTTAATACAAAATTGGTTAGAAATCGCAGTACGACGAAAGACGTGAAATGTTAAAAACTAGTCTTAGCTGGCTATATTTCCTCGTCGTAAACTTTTCGAAAACTGTCAAACACGTTTCCTTCGTAGCGTTAAAATTCCTTATCCACCTTATACGTGATACAGTACGGACGAATAATTCGCGTTTTGCACGTGATAACTCGAACCTCGGGCAGAGTAAACGTGGTTAAGAATTTTGCAGATTCGAGGCGGAGGCGGAGTAGAGAGATAGACCTGATATCAGACGATCTTATATAGGCTAGACTAATATAGTTCGTGATCTCCATAAATGATCTCCGGCATCGGAATTAACTTTTACGCATTAATATGTAACGTGCGGAGAAGCGGAGTCACCTTTACGGGTCTGTTCTCCTTGCCCCCTTCGGTGGCGGAGCAGCGGAGACGCGAAATTTGTCAGGATAATGAGAGACGCGCTTGGCCAACTTGTTCCTCTAATTTAGTTGGAAAGTGTGGCGTCCTTGCAACCGTGTCGTTAATAATTCCACGCTGTTATCCTGTCGCGTTCCTGTTAAAACGAACGAACCACCAATGCCGGCTCCTTGCACCTCCACGGCTTCCGGGATGGAAGTTTCAGACACCGAGAAATCTGTTTTTGCATATTGCGAGCACGTAACCGCGACAACCCCTCTTACGCGAGGATATGATATCTGGAAATTTCGCCATGGCCAAGATTTCATTCCACGATCTTTCGCAACGACGACGTTCGCGCCCACGTTTCGCTTCAGTTGCACGACGTTCCTCGAGATTCGGGGCTGGTCGAAGCCGAAATGTCGCGCGTGCGGTGCCACGAGCCGAATCTCATTTCGATGCCGAATAATTCTCGGCTTGGTGTATCGAGTCGAGGCGGAAACGATGGGGACTCTTGTATTCCGAGAGCAAATATCCAAGCGGTGCAAAGGCTGGAATAATTTACGCGATATATCACGAGCTAATGCAGCGCAGCGTGTGTTTCGACGATGATATAGAATATCCGATTAACTCGAAGCAAGACAAATTTTCTAATAACAGCAGTTACGTTTGTCTAAATTTTCGCTCGATTTAATGAGACAAAATAATAATAAGAACATTTACTTCTTCTCCTCTTAACTAACTCTATACGTCGTTCTAACGATGATTATCCCGTTATCGAACACAGAGACGCTACTAGCATTTTTCGATTCTCGATCAACGTCGTTTAATTTTTTTAATTCTGTCGGAAAAACAGCGAAAGACGCGATCCAAATGAGCGATCGCATTACTTCTATTCAAACGAATAGACGACGAGTCACTATGTAACTAACGGAGTGCTTGATAAATCGTCGCATTTTCCTCCTTCCCGTCCTCTCTCTCTCTCTCTCTCTCTCTCTCTCTCTCTCTTAGTCGCGATCGATCCATGAAACGTTCTTTTTTGTCGTAACATGAATTGCAGATTCGCTTTATTGTACGTATTACATATATATCGATAGCTGAACGGGCAGACAACGATTCCTCAACCACTTGTCCGTTTCTTCACGATCTACCGCCATTTGCCTATCTATCTTTCAATTTCAGGAATGCAAATCGTTTTCGCGTTCAATTAATGTTTGCTTTCGCATATCCATTTGCTTTATTTACCGCTGGATTTATCGCGTCATCGTCAAAGATCGACGTTTCGCAGGGACTTGTTGTTATTGTTGCTGTCGTTATTGTAGAGATTTGAATGGATCCACTTGCTTTTGTACAACGAGAAAGAGAGAATCAGAGATAGAGAGAGAGAGAGAGAGAGAGAGAGAGAGAAAAAGGGAGAGAGTGATTTTTGCTTCGGTTTAAACCTTGTTCCCACTCGTCACCATTCGCGATTCAATTTATTTATCGCTAATAATTTTCATTTGTTCGTCGCCTCATTAAGAGCTCTTGAATGGATCGTTGTACGTGCCGATAATACACTGCCCCTCGTGTCAACAGTTGTTCAACAAGAGATAAAATACGTGGAACGTTTTTCAGCAATTAACAGCTAATAGGACTAATACAAGGCTTTATACAAGCGAACCGAACGATTTGTGATAAATAGAGATTCGGGAAATTGAATTTTAAGTTTGATACGAATAATATATAAACTATAAAATAAATACAAGTAAAGATACAGGCATCCCTGTTTAAACAAGGAACACAAGTAAATCCAATCGCTATCGACTCGAGCAAATTGCATCTTTTTACATTTTTCAAGGAAAGTTCAGCGACAAGCGAAAGAGGGAAGAGAATTTCAGGTGGATAACTGCGACGAACAATTGGATAGAAATGCTTCGGAGAAGTATTGGTCATTTAACCTCATCCCACGAACCGAGCTTCCCATACAGAACGATCCGCTCCTGTTGTTCGTCATTGAGAAGTAGTTTCGTCAAGCAGAAAGTTGAAGGAATTATATCGACGCTGCTGGTGAAGCGGTAGACAGCGAATTCTCGTTTATTCGCCGTGTTCTGCGGATATTGTTAGCCGGCTATCATTTGCTTGAAAGTTCGTGGAACTTTCGCGACGAAAAATTCAATCGATTCGAAGCAGTCAACGTGCCTTTTTCTCCTTTTCGTTTTTTACAAGCGACGAGAAATTATAATAGCGATTGTTTCATCGTGGGCGTATGTTTGCAATTAACTTGAAATACCACCAAGTTACGCGTTTGATAATTAAGCTAAGTTTACTCGAGTCGTTGCTACCATATCTCGAAGATTGTATTTTTGTTTCAAGAAAACATGGAACCGTGCGTTGTAATTAAAGACTCTTCCAATAATCTTTCTCCCTCTTTCTTCGAAAGAGATCGCGTATCGATATACAATCTGAAATATTTCTATAATTTAGCGACTGTTGCGTGTGTCTAAACGAACGGTCAAGCAAACGGTAAGAGGTAAAGAACGCTTTGTGGTTCCGAGAAATATCTTTAGCAGCTAACGAAAAGAGAAAAGAAGAGGAAGAAAAAGAAAGAAAGGGCAAAAAAAGGGAAATAACGGAATTCCCTTTACACCAAGGGTATATAGCCACTGACTCAGCTGGGCTTTCACGTTCTCGACGTAATGAAACGGGACCCCTGATGTCATTTGGCCTGGCTTTCCACCAGCGTCAGGGAGCTTTTCTAAGACGACCAACACGAGGAGAACGTTGTACACGTGGAGGAACGCACGTAGTATGCCGGCACTTTTCGAATTAACCAGCCGGCTCGTCTTAGCTAAAACTCCGCGTTCGTGAGAAGCTTTAGAGACGAAGACAGAAACGGAGATATGGAAGGCTGGCCAGGAAGAACGAGCAAGAAGAAAGGGTGTGAGTAGTTGGACAAGATAGAGAGAGAGAGAAGCTTGTCGGTAGTTGTAGCCACAATTCTAGGAGCAGAGCGTGACAAACTCGCCCGGAAACGTATGAAACTCGGCCCGAAACTCCCCTTGTCCCTCGTCGACCACTTTATCCCGTCATTCCCGCCGCTCTTTGCGAAAGCGTATAGGCATCCAGCTGTTGCCTGTCCATCGTTGCGAAATCCTGTAAAAAGTTTCTTCGCGTTGCGCTCTTGTTTCTCTGTTTGCCCGAGATCCAAGGTGTTCGTCCATTGCTATTCGTTAAAGTTTCGTTAAAGAGGAATTGGCCGAATCGTTCGGATTTACGGGATGTTCTTACGAGGGAGAATCGGTCTAATTTACCAAAGAATGGTTATTTGAATAATTAGTAATATTTGTGCCAAATTATATCTACTCTTTTTGATTTTAGAATTTTTTGCATGCTCCTATGCATATATACTTGTGATAAAAATTCCCGAAAGAGGATAAAATGTTCATCTTTGAGAAAGAAATGCCAGGCAAGTGTATGCTTTAACTCGATATTACCGTTAAAAAAGGAAGGGTGTGACAAAAGGGTAGAAAGAGCGTTGTATTGACCTTCGTGAGACAGCGTTAATTTCGTACACGTAGAGAGAATTAATCGTATACAAGGTAAGGGCCAACGAAAAGGCTCTCTATTTCGCAATATCCTTTCTCGGGAGCAAGTAATGCGATCAACAACGGAGCCTCTTTTGCCGAAGGAAATATCGAGATGGCGGCACGGGACGCAGCCAGCGGATATTGGCGCGATGATAGGCCAGATTGAGAGGAACTTTGTTATCTGGATTACTTAGGGGAAAAACATGACGTTGTTCCCTGATCAACGTCGTGGCATCTGTATGTATATATGTATTTATGTATATGTACGTACCAGCTAGCTAGCTCGAATCTACGATCGCTCGAAATTTAAGGATAAACGAGGAAACTTTTTTCTTCCTTTTTCCTTTCCTTCGACCCTTCCTCATTACGCAACTCAGCGTACTTTCGAATCTCATCTCATATCGGCTAATACGATTTTCTCGTATATCGTGTTTACGTCCTGCCGTGGTTTCTTAACAAATCTCCCTTATATCCTTGAAAAACTATATAAAATATAGCTGTTCGATGGAACCTTTGAATCCTTCCATAACAGGCGTATATATAGGCGTAACATGATTTGAATTGTCTTCTGACTCATGTGCCGCTACAATCATACTTGATAGTGTCGTTGTACGGAAAAGATTACTCGGTGATGCGCAACTATATCTCAACAATATCATCGATCGGAGAATTCCTTTCGAATATCGGAATTAAAGGTACTGTTCGAAAATTTCTCACATAAGAATTTAAATACTGTGATAAATCTTGGCCATCGCTGATTTCTTCTTACTATCGTTCTCCTGAGTTCGTTATGGTAATTTCGGCGGACAAGATGAAAAATAGTATAGTCGCGTAGCGGAGCGCATTTAACGCAGCCGTGGGACTAATGTCCCAGATTTTCTTCGACGTCCGGTCATTTTTCTCTACTACTGAAAAATTAAACCGAAACGCGCACCCTCCTCGCCGAATTTTCGATTCCGATCGAACAACGTGCATTCTTTTCGCAATTTTTATGCAGCTCATCAATTTATTTAGACGTCGCGCCGCTGCTTTCCACTCTTCGAAGCTCAAACGATCCAACTTTTACGATATTCTAAAGATTTAATCTCATTAATGCCTAGATGCTTCGAGTTTCTCAACGAGTATAATTTAATTAATTTTATTATTTTGACTGGACGCCGCCCTTTTGATTGTTCGTAGTCAAAACGAGTAAATACTTTTGACGCGAATATAATAATATATCATACAACAAAAGAAGAAAATTCAATTCATATAATTGTATAATCGTATCTTATATCTTGTTGAATATAAAGAATTGTAGAAAAAATTACATATCAAATACTGAAACTCGGAAAACTACTTTAGTTAAAAGCTAATCGAAGTAACAAGAATGATCACATGTAAACAATATCGTTTCATAATTAAACGGCCTTTGTTAAAATTAATTGGATTGCTTTATTACGTCGTTGTATCTTTTACGCGTTTATCCGTGTTTTTCAAAATTATTTCTCGATGCGAGAAAACGCAATTACGTTTCTCGCCATCGAATAATTATAAAATAATAACGCCTTCAGTTATTCTTATTTCGCGCGAAAACGATTAGCTGCGATTATAAATTATGTCAAAACGATCGATTCTTACGAATTCACTTACGAACGAAAAATTATAGAAACATGCCATAGTTGCAGACATATCGTCTCTCAACTTACAACATCCATCGATTAACCTAATTTCATCCGAATGCCCGATACTTCCACTTTGCGATGCAAATACGATTTATACGATTGTTACAGTAGTTAACAGGTTTAACATTTTTATGAGCATCAACGAACAGAGAAACGCGTACACGGTGAACCAAATACACGTATATACTTAGGAGGAAGAGAGAGAGAGAGAGAGAGAGAGAAAGGGGAAGAAATTTTGGCAAGCTATATCGGTGTGAAACAAGCGTGTTTAAACGTAGCCACGAGGCTAATGTCGTAGCTAGTTCCCTCGACGAAATTAAGGGAAATCGCGCGCTGCTTGCCGTCATACGACACCGTTGCACAGGAAAATCGATATGCAAATCTACGCGCAAATCCTAGTAATCTTGGCCACCCGGCCTTGCAGCCCTTGCAGCGCTCCTCTGTGCTTTCCTGCGTCTCTCCCATTTCCTCGCTATCACACTCCGGTTCTTCCTCCTCCTTCTCCCCCGTTTCCCCTTCTTCCGCTTCTTCTTCCCCTTCTGCCTCTTCCTCTTCTTCTTTCTCGTATCTTTATTCTCTTTCGCTTCTTCGTTTCGTCGCTTCGAACGCCTCTTCTGACCCGTTCGATGTGCCAGTTACTCTCTATCATCCTGTCTATGATGCTTTTGCTCTTTCAACGACAACCGATCTTCCGCTTTCGGCGTGTGACTCCACCCTCGCGAGACGTGAAGCGCATCAGAGGCGAAGGGAAGACGGGTGAGAGGTTATAAAGCGGGGTTAGCCCGGAGTCTGAAGGATCGTGTTCGTCGGCCACCTACGACGACAAGGCTTTATCGAGGTGAAAAAGGTTGCTCGACGTCGACCTTCTGCAACCATGAAGCGAGCATTCCCTACCATCCCTCCTGCTGCCTTTATCTCTCTCTCCCTTTCTTCGTTTTTCTACATTTCTCACTTGTTTGTCGTCTTACCGCTCCGTCTACTTTCTTCCCTCTCGTTTTTTAAGACTGTTGGGAGGGTATGTTTGGTCGGGATCCTTTTTGACGCTTTCAGGAAGATTTCCAGAGAAAAATATTTGATTTCGTTTGTCTTTTTGGGACGATTGCGGGGTTGTAAGAATCGAGTTTACGAAGTTTTCCAACTTGCAAATATTTTCACTCGTATTTTTTATATTCATACTTTAATTCTTCCCGTCAAGCTTTTATGTCTGTATCTATACTCTCGCTCGGCCCGTGCAAACAAATCCTCTAACACAACCTAAATTAAAATTAACTATCGCTGCAGGCATTTCGCCCTACTCTCTAGTTTTCAACCACAAATCCCGCCTTTGAATCGTTCGATTCGCTATTCATTCGATTAAACGCATCTGAAACGGTGATACCAGAGCAACGTTTGTTAAAAATATTAGTTATCCTCTCTAGAACAGTTTTTCATCGTCGTCTTCGATGTTGCTTCTATATTTGACGAAATTAACGCGAAATTTGACACGGACATAATTTCGTTCAAATTAATTTCGCCGTTGAAAGTGACGAATTTTAGCGTATAGAAAATCTTATACCCCGTTACTTTACCGATAGTAACGGATTTCAAAGGTTGGCATAGAAAATATCACGCGTAAAATCTTTTTTCTTCAATTTCTTATTCTACTTAATTCAAAAACGTTCACGGCGCTCCTAACAAATGCAAATGCAATGAGACTTTCGACGTGTATCCCTCGAGCATATGTTTCCGTTGCGGTAACAATTTGTTCGAGTGGGGCCACGACCGTTCGCACGTTCAAGCTTGGGTATAGGAGCGGAGAAAAGAACAGGCAGCAGTTGTTTTCTCGCTCGCGAAAGGTCAGACCAACGGAAAGGAAGACAATCAATCTTGATCCCAATTATCGCGTCGTTCAGCGACTGTAATTGAGTCGACCCCATCTCGCACTCTGTCTTCTTTCTCCGCCGCTCCCTCAGTGACGCCAGAAAGTCGAAACTGTTAGAAGGTTCGAGTTACTTGACCATTCTCCTCCGTGTGGAATATTTTTTGCTCGTGGTACACCTGCCCGCTTTGGATCAATGATTTATGTACGAACGAATGTCAGCTGAGGTGTCGGTAACCTCCGATTTAGGCCGTCCGGTTGATTTTCCATCCCCTCGATTTCACCTTCTCACCCTTACATCGTACTCTTGTTTCCGTAACCAGCAATTTGCTCGCAAATGTAGCGAGATCTACTTTAATCGCCATCTTCTGTTACGCCATGCAACGGATGCGTAATAATAATATACTCGTGTATTTATATTATCCAACGTTTGTTCCATTTGCTGGTAATTTAACTAATTTTCTATAATCGGTATTTTAATCTAGTTACATGGTAACGTACCGTTTTTGATTAAAAACTTAAACTAATAATTACTATAAATAAAGCATTCGGTATCGGTAAACATTTTGCATTCCTCGTTGTAAAGATCGATTTTAGAATTTACGTGGTATTTACCTACACTCGACGAGTACTGTAAATTCGCAAAGCGTTAAATCTCTTTATTGTGACGCCGTATTTATACATACGTATATCTTCTCCTCCCCTAAATATCATTAAAGTTTCGTTAAAATTAGGAGGGAAGGAACATTTCGCATGGTTCCCCGGAGAATGCTGTTTCTTATCAGTAGACCCTTTAAATCAACTTTAATACTACGCTCGCCAGTTAGCACCGTCTAAAATATACGCTCGCTTTAAATTCCAAGGAAACTACCGTTATTTGCATCCCGATGATAATGCGTTCCTCTGTTTATTATTAAGTTCAACCGACGCCATGTTAGAGTCTGACAGGAGCTTCGGCGCAGCAATCGAAGATTATGTTCTTCGCGATTGCGTTCCCCACCGCGAAGAGGAATCCTTTACGAGAAAGCGCAGGGGATCGTCCCGAAATTAATCGAGGCTTTAGAATAACGCGTGTATCGCGTGATATTTCAGAAAAGTTTGATAAGTGTTATTACCCGAGTGGAACGCGACATTTGCATCGCAGCTGCGTATCATTTTCGAGTGTTCGAATCGATTTACGTTTATTATTGCTCTATGATTGGAAAGTAGCAGGTTATCTGTTATAGAATCTCCACATAGTTTCTCACATTCTAGTATAATACTTCGTATAAAACCTAATGTAATGCCTTTTTCTGTGAAATACTGTTGCAAGTAATTGATCTGTGAAACTAAATATCGAAATAGATGTTAGACTAATCGCAAGAATCTAGTGGAATTTATGAACTATCGATTTGCGCAATGTTATAAATTATACGTAGATTGGCTATGGTGATTGGTGAAAGGCCAAACGAACAAAATACAAATATACTTTCGTTGTAGAAAATCAAATTTTTCTGGCTCTCTGCTGTAATCGTCAAACCGCTAAAACATCGCAAATAAGCTAGACAACGTTCGTACAACCGTTCAACTCGTAGTTTGTCCCGAGCAAAGAGTTCCGCTTCGACGTTTATGAAAAAACTCGCGGCTTGTTCGCGTTGGTGTTAGCGGCGATAGTTTTCACGCTCGAGATTCGTTTATATCGCAGCGAGGGTGGAAGAGACGAAAGGAGGTAAGAGCAAAGATGAAAATCGTGCTAAAGTGGAAAGATGCCTGTATATATAGCAAAGAAGGTAAAAAGCAGAAGAAAAAGAAACATAGAGAAAAAGATAAAGAAAAGAGCGAAGCGATAAATTAAGTAGAAAGTGAACTGGTACTAAATACAGAAAAGAAAACAAGAAGATAGAAGAGAAAAGTTAGAAACGTTGATAGAAGATAGAAACAGCTATACGTAAAAGCAGAGAGGAGAGAAGGTAGAGGAGAGAGAAGGAGATGAGGGGCAATTGCGTTCTCAGTGGGTCGAAAGTTTCTCGCTGGCTGGTACACATTATTCCTCGAAACTCCTCGAATGTGCTTAATTAGGCGATATTTGAGGAGGCATCCCTTTACAGACGAGCCCACCCTCTGAGGTCGGTTTCACGCTTGCAAGCTGCTATTATGGAAAGCCACTGGATTTCCGTAAGAAAGCACGGCTGCCTACCGGCTGCTGTTGCCTCACCTTCGCCATCCTAGACGTCTTACCTGAACTAATATTGTTAGGGTCTAATTAGTACCATCGTGACACCGCCTGACCTTGTTCTTGACTCTCTCTCTCTCTCTCTCTTTCTTCCTCAATCCTCTGTCTCCAATCTTCTTCGTATCTTCTGTCCTCTCCGCTCCTTACTTTCCTATAATCTTCCTTTCTTCCTTCTGCCTGTAACTCTGTGCAGGGTGTCGTTAAAAAATGATGTCAAGATGCCCGCGCAAGATCGATGATCTTAGCCGATCTAATTTGACGAAATTACTTTCAATTCAATAATATTATTAGCGACAATAGTCGCTACTTGCCGATATCATTAAGGACTTGCAATTAAAAATTATCGTCATAAAAAGCTTCTAATACGTGTTTCGCGCAAACCAACGAACGATTTAGGACAAAGCGAAGAAAAATCGACAGGATGCATTTTCAACGAGTGTACATTCATTTGACGCAAACGCGTCTTGACACTTGTTTCACGATGCGATGAATAGGGATTACGTCCTATCGACTTGCTTATCCATCTCTGACTTCCACGCGAACTTCCGTGTCATGGTTGTCGAGATGTAACCTGGCTTAAAAGTAGCTTATTCGAACCCGTCGTGTCGAATGAAACGCTATTGTAGAATAGTAAATCGATGTTAATTTCGTTGCCTTCGTTGTTGTTAAAGAACCATAAACACCGTTTTAATTCCAATATTTCGAATTTCCAACGAGAACTGCATTTTTCTGAATCGTTAATGGGAACTTTTTGAATCATATTGCTCTCTCCTTCTCCTTTTTTTTTTTTTTCTTTTTCAATTATACCACTTACTCGCACAGCAGCGCAACGATGCGCAGAAGCCTGAAATCACGTTAAAGCTCGCTACGGCACCCAAGTTACGAGAGGGCGGAAAATCTAGAGAGAGGAAGGCAGAGCTTTCGATATTAGCTGCATTATAAACCACTTGTACGTGAGCGTGTTTCACTTACGGGCAAATTGCAGATAGGCTGTGTGCGCACATAAGATTACTGCGCGATTACATTGCGACGCGTGTAATGGTGCCGTGTTATCGCACGCGTGGACCTTTCGTGGGAATATTGTTCACGGTGGAGAAGGGTCTGTAATTAAAATTGCGTTTAATCGTGCTCCTCTGCCACTTGTACAAGCTCGAGTCCTTATGTGCCCGAAGAGGAATATCCTGCGTTAACGTCTCTTGTTAATTCTATGCTATCCTTGAATCTTATCTACTTTTATCGATGATAACATTTTATCTGCGCCAAAAGCGACTATAATCCGATATATCTATTAGATACATATGGAAAGGAATCCTGTTCTTTCGATTTGATACTCTCTTTCGTACTTATACGTACGAAACGTAGCCTATATATGCGTGAAAGGCGATCTACGTCCGTAGACACGATGTCCAGAGTCGATCGTAACATATTGGGTTTTATTTCTGTTTCAGGGCCGATGTAATCGCGAAAAACCGCCGTGCAAATATTTCCATCCACCGCAGCACCTGAAGGACCAGCTTTTGATAAACGGGCGTAATCATTTAGCTCTGAAGAATGCGCTCATGCAGCAGATGGGCCTTACACCGGCCCAACCATTAGTGCCTGGTCAGGTACCAGCAGTGGTATGTCCGAACTTTAACACATTCGTTGCACCACGTCTTCTGCTGTTCACACATCCACACATTTTTCTTTTTACCACGATCGAGAGATCTTGAGTTTTGTCTGTGTTAGTCGACGACTACCACTAGATTACCTTTTTGGTAGGTAACGCCACGTAAATGATCAACGATAAGGTGTACCGCTGCCAGTTTCTTATCAAAAATTATATTTGTGCTATGATAATTAAAGATTCTTTGACTCGCTGAATACTCGATCAGATCATTTCTTTGGCAGATTTTATCGTTGTTAATGTCTCGATAAGATATACATTTTAAAAATTAGCATATACATATTTTAAAAATTTTAGACTTTATCGAAGAATATCTTGCTTCGTGTGCTCCGATATCTAAGTTAGACACGAATCGATTAAAATTCTTGAAGAATATCACACCTAGTCGTTCTTATTTGCCGACGTTCTTTATATTTGCGGGCATTGCACCGAAAGATAAAACCTCAGAGAGTAAATTTTAGCACGCCGCATGTTTTTGGTCAGTGTCACCCCCTATTCCTTTAATTTATCCATGATTCTCGATAGACAGTCAATATTTGTTGAAAAATCAAATAGCTAAATAGAGAAAAGACCGTAGTTACAATTATTAGTTCTCCTAGATTGCCGTCGGATACCACGACATAATACATTAAAAAAGCAAACGATTATTTTGTTGGTTCGTCAAAGTATTTCTTTTTCTCTTTTTTTTTTTTTTTTTTAATCATAATACATACCATTTGGCGAATCCACAAAATCTACTGCAATTATTGAAAAAAGAAAGAAATTATAGCGATAAATATGTAAATTACGAAAGATGATCAATCGTTTAATCCCTTGCCTGTAACGATGTTTTCGCGTTTGCTGCGTAAAACACGAATGTTGCTAATTTTTACTAGTAACGAAACTTTTCGTTTGTCGCAAATAATATGTTCGATTATCGATTATCGGCTAAATAACATGTAAAATCGTTAACAAGAGATAAAATACGGATCTTGAAAAGCAAAACGTTTGAGTAACAAGTGTTCCGAATTACTCCTGTGTTTGTAATGGAAGAATGTTGCAACGCCATATCGGATGCGGTATATCGACAAATTGTACGCATTTTCATACTTGTCAATCTGAAACTAAAGTTAGAGCCTGCCTTCTTTGATCTACCTTCGTTGAACAAGTATATTACGACTCGATATTATAAGGCAAGGGGTTAATAGAGTCGTCTCTCTTTCGAATGCGTGCACGTGCAAAAAATGAAACGTTTAAAGGTTGTGAATAACGAAAAATTTCGTTCCCCAGTAATGATATCTCGGCGTCTAAAGGAAATTTTCACCAAGAAATCAAACCATCATAATTACGCCCACCTACTTCTTTATTTCATGACATAATAATTCATAGTCGTTGCTACGTGACATCGAACCCTATACTACTCGTATGACTGCCTGTCTGTCCCCTATGTTTGCCGCTGTGGCTCTCGTGGTTGTGGTTGATTGTTGGTGTGTTCTCCAATTACGTCATTGGTGAACAGGAGGCACCGGCACCTCCGGCACCACACCATCACCTTCAACAGCAAATCCAGCAGCAACTTCTCGCTACCCACGCCTTTATGGTAACTCCTGGTTTTGGTTGGCTTCCACTAATTTTTTAGTTAATTAAAGTGCACGCGACGGCGCTGACCCTCCAAAACAAATCTACTCGAACCGTTACATATATCCTTTTTCTCTTATTAGCGTAATCGTTATTATATATAAATTTTGTTGAAAAATCTTTAACTTTAATGTGTATGATTAGAAAGTAATTAGAAAGAAAGAGATTTGTAAGATGGCGTCGCTGTCGCGCAAGTTAGTGTGCCTGTAAGTCTAGTAAGCGTTTGTATGAAAGCTTCGACTTGTTTTTAAAAGAGTGCCGCACTGTAAATTAAGATTGAGACTTGATCTGCATGCTTTACGAAATATTTCGTTTTGTTTTTATCGAAATATAAGAAATTTCTCTGTATGTCACGATAAAGTTTTTCCTTTAGAGGGTTTTCCTCGAAAGCATGAATTATTTTGCGGCCAACAAAGAGTTAAATCGCCGAGTTTCTCTCGTTCTCCGTAAAATAAGTTTAAATACGATAATATCTACTTATTCTATTCTGCTTATTTTTCCGTATAATACGTTTTAAGAACGTGCGCGTAATTTTTTTCTAGAACTTTTCAATACGCGATAAGATCGTATATGTATATACGTAACAATTATTCAGAACATGTAGAAAGAAATAATAGATTGAACTTTTTTTTGTAAAATTATTGATTATAAAAAATTTTAACATCGCGTTTTTGGAAACAAATATATCGTATATACTAGGGGTTTATAGTATAAACAAGACGAAGGATATGAATATCGTACATGTTAAATTTTTCTTTATTTATTTATTTATTTATTTATTTTTTTATTTACATGGACAACGTAACTGAGACCTGAACTGCAGTTATAAACAAGGTATATACATATTATTATCTTATGCGAGAAGAAGAAAATAAAGATATATTTTCTCGTTTTTAAATCGGGCAATCTTTATCGCTTTGAACAATTTCCACCGTAATTAAATGTATACAAAATCGTAATATGTCATTTGATTCAGTAAGATCGTTGGATGCAGCGTCGATTCGACACGGGAAATCGACTGAAGAACGAGAGAAACGCGAGCAAATGGCGAATAATCGAGGTACGCTGACTTGCCGCCAATAGATTATTGTTTGCCCGGAGAGTAACTCGAAAATCGTTTTCCGGGTCAACGGCCATTATCGCGTAGTTGAAAGTTTTTCGGCAGTTAGCGTTCCTCGGTTGCCTTGGAAGCTTCTATACCACGTGATGGCGTGAACTCGGCGAAAGTTCGAAGGATACAAGCACACAGGTCCTTAAGAAGAAGAAGAAGGAACGGGCGTTCAGCTCATTCGGCTGCGCTTCAAATTACCTGGCTTCGGTTCTGGGAAGCCCGTTCTCTGCAAAACCAAACGCTTCTTATGGGAACGCGCGCTTGTCGTTCAAAGTAGCGGTTACCACCGAGAAAGAAACGAACGATTAAGACTTGGCGAGCCATATATTCTATTCTTTTCTTCGCTAATTTCCACTCGTTGCAATTTTCCTCTAGATTGGTTAAAATCGTTGTTAGCTCGATTCATACGGGATAATTGAACGCTCGAGATAATTTGATCCAGATGTCCGAATCGTTTGATCAAGCGTTTACATCGTTGCTCGTTGTTTAGTTTTGAGGAAACGGAAAAATCTTCGCCACTGAATTTTACTAACTTTTGAACTAAATTTCATATTCTTTGATCTTCTATAATTCTTTAGCTGAATTGTTTTCCTTGCATATGTATATATGAATTAAATTCGTTTTAATTCTGTACGAGTGGAATAGATCGTGTATCGTCACGGTCCTTCGCGATGGTATGCAATTTTTTTCCGCGATGAAAAGAATAGCGTATTCTTCGATGGTTTATAAAAGGAGAGATATAATATTCGTTGATCGAAGCAAAGTCTGTTTGAGGGATGGTTTTAATCGTAAATCGATTCTTAATTTTTAATACTAATTATCTGTGAAACGTCTCGCGAAGTCTCGATCACATTGACCGCAATATTGACAATACAAAATTGTTGTTCACGAATAGCACAGCTAAAATAAGGGTGGGGCTATTGTACCGCGCTTATGTCAGGGATAGAATAAGGGGGTCAAAGAAGCGAAGAGCTCTAGCATAATAAAATTGCGGGGCACATACGATGGCGACATCGCGTGGAGCGTAGGTGGGGATAGGTTTGTTCTAATCCGTGTTACCTGGATACTTTCCGGGTGTGTTTTCGCAGGCGACGAATCCGTACCTGACTGGTATGCCTCAAGTTGGCAACACGTACAGCCCGTATTTTGCGCCTAGTCCGATCATGCCAGCGATCATGGGCCCGGCGGATCCAACAGGAGTCGGAAGCCCATTAGGCGTGGTGCCGCAGACGGTGGCGATGCCGCAGAAGATGCCACGTACCGACCGCCTCGAGGTATGTCTACCACCAAACTACATTCAACAACAACAACAACAGCAACAACAACAACAACAACAGCATGGGGCCCAACACGGCGCAGCCGGGGCCTCAAGGTGCCCGATGGCCGCGCCCAATACCGTGTACCAAGTGCCGGCCGGTCCCCCCAATCAGGTGTCGCCCGTTTCCACGATGCAATCTGTCAATCATCCACCATCCCCAACCACTATCACCACTACCTCCTTCTGTACCCCCTTGCACAATCCTCACGCCCACCATCACCCGATCCACAACCTGATCTACGTCCACGCGTATTATTGAAATCGATCGTCGATGCAGTTCTCTTCTTTCCTTGTTTCTTTTTCTTTTACCTTTTATCTTCCTTTCGCGCGTTTATATCATTGGCGTGGTTATAGATCGTTCCATTTGTGCCTCGTTGCTTTTTCGCGGATTTTCTATTGGATCGATGTCTGGTCACCTACCATATGCCGAGTTTGCTTCGATATCGGACGAATTTTCGTTTATTTTTTTATACTTTTAGCAAGAAGAGACCGGTTAAGGTTAATTTTGAAATTGTTCGCGAGAATATCGAGATTTTTTAAAGGGAAAAGAGGCAACAACCCCTAGGCTGGAAGGTATTTCTAGCTGGCTCTCATTGATCCTTCAAAAAATCACGAGCAAGATGAGGAGAAATACGTTCGACAACCCAGGATAAATCTTATATTTATATACATTATATCCAATAAATAGTGTAATCCGCGTGCGATGTGAAGCATATGTATAACCCCCGCTCCCCCAAACAAAGAAACTCGCTCGCGAAATATTCAGCTTCGTTGTCGTCCATTCCGGCTGGACGAGCAAATTATTTTTCGATGCTGTTCGAGATCGAATTGTCGGAAGCTTAATTACATCGCGCCGGATCATCCGTACGAAATTGCACCGTGGCGATGATTTCACAGATCGTTCGTAGCCAGGAGAATTGGAGCGAAACGAAGCTCGTTAATGACGAAACAGAATGGAGAATCGTGTTCCTAGACAAGGACACGAAGTTCGAGAGTGAAACTAGGCAATTCTATCGGATGCCTTGATAAACGTTGTGACTCTACGATTTCTATATAATCTTTTTAGTAATCACTTATGGTTATTATAGCACTGTACGTATATGATGTACGGAAATTTCGATTAAGAGTATTGCATTACACGATGGTAGAGGATAGAGTTCTCGAGGATAGTGTCGCCAGTGGCGACCGGTTCTTATTTTTTCTTTCTTTTTTTTTTTTTTCGTTTTTTGGAAATTGTATATTGGATAAAGTTCGTTCAAAGCAACTATTAATGGCAACGATAAAAAAACGTGATGATAATTACTATTATTATTAGAGAGGAGGGTAAGTTGTAAGATACTGGGCGAAATATGCGACGATCTTCGATGAGTCTCTTCGAGAACAGTCGATCGAAAACAAAGTAAAATAAAGTCCAAGAACAGTACGTAAAGCATGGGCAAGTAGAACGACGATGAAAAATTAAGAAACATAACCAATTTCACAATTTCAAATCTCAACTATCACAAGCACCAGCAGAGGGATAAACTCTAACAAGAACCGTATTTCCATAGTTCGTCGAGACAAACCAATAAAATTGCATCGTGTCTCTGAAGCAACGTCTACGAGGTACGGTGTAGATATTTTCATCCCCCGAAACGATAACGACGGATAACGACGGATTTAACTAAGACTCGCAAATGTTCCGATCTCTTGCTAAGGAACGCGCGTGAAACGTAAAGGGACGATAATGTTTCTTAACGTATGGGCGCGCGTGTGCATTAGTCTCGAAAAGATTGGTAAGCGTTTGTCTTGTTATAAGTTTTATAATGTTCGAGTTTATAGATTTCCCCGGAGCCTGTATCGTTTCTTTCACCCGATGGCTTTCGCGGAATTAGCAAGTTTCACGCGGCGGTATCGCAGAGAAAATGAATAAAATCGGCGAGCAAAGGGGCGGCTTGGGGGCTGGTAGAGTATCGGCGCGCGAAACTCTCGCGGATCGTTTGTGAAATGGAGCTTCCCTCTCCGTTTTTTCTCCGGAACAAGAAACTGCTCTTCGTAGAAAGCGAATTTAATACGTTTTCCGTGTATTGGACCGGTAACGAGACCAACTCGTGCGCAAATGGACAGCTACAGAAATCTCTGCTGTTTCTCTCTCTCTCTCTCTCTCTCTCTCCCGCTCTATTCTCTTTGTTTTCCTGCAAAAACAGAGAGGAAGAAGAAAAATCGATGGTTAGCGATTGTTCAAACGACTCTCGAAATATGTAGCTATGTAATTTTACATAAACATTATTCGAAGAAAAATTCTGAGAATTAAGAATTTTCAAAAATAAAATTTTTGACTTAAGTAGAAAGAGAGTTCTGATTTACTGTCGTTCGAGTAATTATAAACACCGGGGACATTCGAAAACATTATTTTAACAAAGTACTGAGAAACTTCTATATCTGTTGGATATTTGCGGTTAATAAATAAAGTTGACGAGGAGGCGTATTCGTTGAAGTTTACCAACGACGACAAGATAAACGAAAGTACGTACTTGTTACATGCACGCGATGTTTAATAAAGAGAAGATTAATCGATGAACGGTAAACGATATCGCGGGAGTAACATACAGGCGACACGAGGAAGAGAATATTCTCCAAAAGCGAAACTTAAATGATATGTTAGATGTAACATGTTCCGTGGTTGGAGTTGCCGTGGATCGAACGATTATGCGACTCGAATAAAAATCATTCGTGATGATTCGAATAATTAAAAACTGTTCTAAGGTTATTATGTAGCGTTCCTTTTTTTTTTAACAAAATATAATTCGTGTAAAAAGGATGGTTTAAAATGCAGGTAAAATAATGAAACTTTCGTCGTACGAATTTTTACATTTTCCTTAGAGAAACATCGAAGATCGTTGCACGTATTTCCAAAGTGGTATTTTAACAACGCTTTAAAGAATCTATGCACTTACATACGTATACAGAATACGTTTTTATGCGCCATCCATGCAGACGCGCATAGTAACACGTGTACATAGTAGGTAGGTTAACAAATTAACTGATTGTGTTTTGTATCGAGGAGAACGAGAGCTGAGAATAAACTGCACTTAGTTTGATACATTCCACCTCTTTGTGGCATATTCGATTATTTCTCGTTGAATCTTTTATACTTTCTTTTCATAGGCGTATCGATTGATCGAACGATACGTTAATTTGAGATTTTATCATCTTTTTAGCGAAATTTCCAGCCTGGGATTTATAAAAGTGTCTTTTCTTTTTATAGACATTGTTCACGCGTGAATACGACGCGATTTATCGAGCGTTTTTTGTTTCTTTTTTTTCTTTTTTATTCAATTTTCGTACGACATTTCGTGGTGTTTGACCTTCTCCTAGTACCTTCCACAATTATTCCGTATATCCAAGAAAATACTTGTTTCAAGTTTTTGTACTGTCCTCTCTCCCTCGTCTAAAGTAATGATATTAGGACCTTACGATTAAGTACGAACGAAAAAGAAAAAAGAATACGGAAAAAAGGAATATTATGAATTATTATGGAATATGTAATATCGTTAATTAAACAACAATTATTGCAAATAGAATTCGGAAACTATTATCGATCGACTTTATCAGCTAACCAACAAATTGGTCTTTAACGGTAATAATTATAATTATTATAATATTTGGTAACGTATGATTAATGATGATAATTAGTATATCGTAAACGATATATCTATTTGTGATGTAAACCGCTCGAATGACTTGCACTAAGTTCGGGTCAACAATGAAATTTATTGACGAATGAATTCAAATAAAAGAAATATAATTGAAATTGAAAAAAACAATGCACAGACTGTTTATTGAATCTTTTTTTTTTTAAGTTCTCTCTACGACAAGAAAGATACTATAAGTAAAAAGAAAGAAAAAAAAAAAAAGACAAGTATCGAAAGTTTGTGTGCTTTTTGTGTCTTACTTACGATATTTTTTTCGGTTTTCTTATTATACGTTTCTTTATTTTCTACGATTAAAATCTCTTCTTTCACCAGTTTTTTTCCATTTTTCAAGTATTACATACATGTATTACATATATATTTTTATTTTCACCTTAATGTAATGTGCCTTTTGCTCTTTTAGTCGATCGAATATATGCCAAGTATGCTAAGAACTGTACTACCTTTTGTTTCTTTTCCTCTTCGAAGAATTATAGACATTTCTGTAGTGCATACATGCCGCTTGCAAGAACAAATAGTCTCTGCATATCGTAAAAGTGATCTTCGTTTTTCTATTGTTCTATTATTATTAGAATTTCATTATTTCTGTATCTTTATTTAATATTTTTTTTTTTTTATTTTTGATCGTCTCTTTTCGTACTTTTTTTCTTTTCGATCGCAATCGTTCTGTGAAAAGCCAACGCCACAGGCTACTACCAATCGGGTAGAAATTTTCGCACACAGGTCACGCTGAAAAATTTCCGATAACTCTTGTTATTAACGACGAACGAAACCGAATCACGCCCAATTTCATTCTCTTTCTCTCTCTCTCTCTCTTTCACTCTCTCTCTCTTTCTCTCTTTCTCTCTCTCTCTCTCTCTCTCTATCTCTCTCTCTCTTTCTCTCTCTCTCTCTATCTATCTCTCTCTGTCTCTCAACTGGATCCCGTCTGAATAATCTCAAAGTTCCTCGACCTCCAACCCTAACCTTTTTTTCACATCCATATGAGAAAAAGAATAAAAGAAATAAAAAAAGAAGATATACATATTTTCCCGGACGTTACATCGTTGATGGTCTTTTCAAATTATATAACTGCCTGCTGCCTGTTTATATATATGTATGTATATACATATATGTACATATATAGTATATACATATATCCATATATAATGTTATTAATATTCGATATGAACATATGTTTGGATTTTTGCTATTTAGATACGTTAATTAATCTCTAACCTTGATTGGCCGAGGTCTTGTTATCTTTTAATTATGCGGAGAAGTGGAAAATCACTAGTTAACAGATGTTTAATCTTTTCACAGTATAGAACGAGAGAGGAGAAAAAGATTTAGGACAGTTATAGTACTATAAAATTTACATATTAACTTTTGATAACATCTAAGTTATTTTTATCCTCCTGTTTATTTTTTCTCTTTATTGTATGCAGATTTTTAAGCGTCACGAGTTAGTTGTCTTTAGCACGTAAATATTTCTCAATAAAAGAAATTCGTTGAATTTCGTGCTGTTTTATTACGCTATGAAAGGATTAAATAAAATTTCAGTAAAAAAAAAAAATAACGATACTTTAGTATAAGAAGCTTGACCAATCAGGGAATCAAACGCCGTAGAAAACAGAAACGATGACATTATTTATTTCTTCTAATCGTACACAGTAGTGCAATGACAATATAGTTGAATGAAGCGTAGTGATGTCAATTAATTCGTTCCCTTTTATTTGGCTGTTCGTTTTCGTTTTCCTTTCTTTTTATCTGTTCATGTATAATTTGCATCGATGTTATACTTTACCATCTTGAACTTACTATTTGCGCCACATTCACAATATAGCGAACGATCCTACGATGTAATACCGTAACCTCGTAATAATTTTGTTACTATTATACTACATATTACTTATGTGAGACTTCTTTTCATATACAGGCCGGCACTTAGATATAATATAAAGGTCCCTCTGTTTCTATTTATCTTACTCTTTTAAATCGGTATCGTTGTTTTAATCTATTTATATTTTTCTATTCGTTCGAACCAAAATCAAATTTAATCGATAACTATCTTTCTTTCGATAAACATTGCCCTAATTTACCAGATTAATTTCCCATGTTCGTTACCCATGTTTATCATTTTTCTCTCTTGTATTTATTAACAGTATTAATTTTGATTCTTTCTTTCTGTAGCGAATACACGCATTTACTTGTTTTTACTTCTGTTAGCTAGCCCAGAGCTGCTGGCGCGACGATGCTTTCTCAACGTGAAACCTCGCTCTGTCACGTTTCATTTCCCAAAGTGCTATTCTAAAGGGGACTCTTGTCGAGAAGTTCATTTTTTCAAGTTTTCATCCAGTGAAGCGATTCGTTTCCGCTTCAGCACCCCAAGTACCGAAACTATCGTTGACAAAGCATCGATCGCCGCGACGTTGGCGTAATTGTATCATAACTGCACTAAGCTAATGCTCTTTACAGCTTCTTCTAATTTTTCCTTGTGTCTTTTGACATATATATATATATATGCGTGTGTGTGTGTATGTGTGTGTATATATATACATATGTCTTCGGCATTATATACAAATTTCTTTTGGCAACAAAAAGGATATATATATATTTAATTTTTTAAATCTATATATATTTATTTATATTTATATATATACACGTATACATACTTGTCTGTAACTGATTTTTACAGCGGCAGATTTATATTTATATTTATCGTTGTCTTTCTTTTCTTCCTTTTTTTAAGTCAACATACATACACACACTATCTAGTTTTTTACTAATTCTATTAATTGTTGAACGTTGAACTGCGACTTATGTGTTTACTTTTACAGCTAGGAGGAGGTGCTTTTACATTATGTATACGATCGCATGCAAGTTTTTTGACATTTTTATATGCATCTATCCGCAAGAACACGTACACATAGATACAGCAACGACGAACAAGCGTAAAAAAAAAAATATATATATATATATACATACATACACATACATATATATGCACACGTACAAGCACGATGAACATTCACGATACATGCATACACGTGACAATTTCAATGAAACGCAGTCATCGTCATCATTTCCATGCCGTTATGTTCGATTTTGTGTGTGTGCTTAAGCGGACAGTATGTAACTTTTAACTTCTTCTTATTTTTCATTTTTCTCCTTTTTTTTCTTCGTTTTCTTTTTCTTTTTTTTTATACTTTCGTTCCACCGTTTTCTTTCTCTTATTTGTGCTAATTACAAAAGCTGGGTATATATATTTATATTTATATATGTTATACATATGTATATATAATATATATATATATGTACCTTACTCGTGGATCGAAAACGGAACGGCGAAGGATACGGAATAAACGCGTTCATGGGCATCGGAAGTCCTCGGCATCGACGAACAGAGAACATAGCGCTTTGTAATTCGATTAACCGTGTTCGTGAATCCGATTTCGTCGGTGCGTACAGATCGCGATGGACTAACTAGAGCACACACGAGCACACACAGCAGCGATTACGCGTCCCGTAAAGCAGTCCATGTTTCCGACGTGAACGTGCCGGAAACGTGGTAATCAGAGAGCGCGGCTACGCATATCAATGTACTGTATGGTATTCCCTCTTTCGCTTTCTTTCTTTCTGTATCTATATTTCGTCCTCTTTGTGTGTCTGATCATGTGTTCCCGTCTCGCGGGGCATTCTTTGCGAGAGTAAATACTCTGTCCCGTGTTCTATCGAACGCACAGATCGCTGCGAACACGTTTCATTCTTTCTGTGGTCAAATTTTGGGAACGGCAATCGATTCTCGTTATTTTCAAAACGACGCTGGGTCCACTTGCTTGATTTACTCGTTCGAGCACGAACAGGAGTGTTCGTATTGTACGTACGTGCGACTTTAAACAGGAAAAGAGACGAAGTCGAGCATGTAGCTATCGACACCGACGGAAGACCTAAGATATAGCTGATGATAAATGGAGGATTCAGTGGAAAAGTGGTACAAGCGCATTTCTTTCTCCTTCTCTTCTCAGAAACGAAATAGGTTAATGATTTCTCAACCATTTCGGAGATGCTAATGCGAAAGTACTAATCTCCGCAGAGATTAACGATTGACAACTATTGATCAAGCGGATTTTGTTCTGAATTTTTCGAGCCTTTAGTACGTATAGTAATGTGCTTTAATATTTAGAAGCATTCAAATTTTTATATTAAAACGTTTGAAATTAGAGATTTTGTTACTTGTACTTTTTCTCTAAGTTTCTCAGATAATACATATATGTTTATATATATATTATATAGCTTCTGATGGCTGCAAATGCACATACCTAATATACACGCGTCTAATCAACGTTAGTAAGATAATAAAATTAAAGGAGAGGTTCATCGTGCCTGTTCTCTTTCACAATCTTTCTCCCTCTTTCTCTCTCTCTTTCTTTCTCTTCTCTTCTTTCATACTCTCTCGTACGAATATTTCTTTGTCTGTCTGTCTGACTGTCTGTCTGTCTGTCTCTCTCTCTCTCTGTCTCTGTCTCTCTTTCTCTCTCTCTTTCTTCCTCTTCTCTTCTTTCATATTCTCTCGTACGAATATTTCTTTGTCTTTCACTCCCTTTTCCTATCTGTCTGTCTGTCTATCTGTCTGTCTGTCTGTCTCTCACTCTCTCTCCGTGTATATTTGTTCGTATATTCGTATGTTTGTACATACATATATTTGTATTCGTATTCGTATGTTTATGTATTTATATTTATATACATAACATATCTATGTGTTTGATATATTTGATATCGTTCTATGCGATTCGTGTATCGCCTGTGTACGTGTGTGTGTGTGTCTCGTTAATCGTTCGATTTCCGTGCGTGCGTTCCTTAACGAGCTCCCAGGCTTAAACCCGTGTCGAGATCTCGCCTTTTCACTTCCGATGAAGAGCGCGAGCTGTCGGCGAGTCGCGAGTTCCAAGAACAAACGAACGTACGAAATGGACCGAACCTTTAAGTATTGTGTCTCGTGGTGCATGTTTTACACTCACACACGCTTGCTGTCTTACCTTCTAACACACACGATAAAGAAACTGAAGATGCAGATTGTTGGTTGCCGCATTAATCCAACCCTGGACGTTGTGCGTATACGTTCTACGGCTAAATAAAACATACCGACTTGCATGGGTCTACGGAATGCTAGGTGAGTTCGCGATGCACCGTGAAAAATATATAGTCGACAGAGAAGAAACACGATTGCTCGTGTTAATTACGTTAGTCGATAAATTTTCGACATTAATTTGTATTCCGTACGATTTTACATTTTGTCTTCTTCACTGATACATACCGAAAGAAAAATTACAGAGGAAAGGATCATTTTGCTCTAGTTGTAAAACTAGCGTATTACGTAGCGATATTTAACACCGTTATCGCGTCATTAATATCTCTCTATAGCCCCGGTAAAACTTATTTCTGATTTTTTAAGAAGTAAGTTATTTCGTAATATCGAATAGTAAGTTATTTCCAAAGAATACGAAAATTACGAGTATGATAGCCCAGGAATAGAAATTTCAAGTTATCTAGAAAGGAAGAAATGTCGCGCCGTCTGACTAATCACGTACTTACTCTACTGCGAACCCGCGGCAGGATGCTTACGATTTAATAACATTTACATACTAACATCGAAAGAAACTTGTAAGCGTATAAGCATGATTTATATTTGTTGAATTTGTATCTAGAGATCGCATATCAATAAGAATATCGGTATTGGCTTGCAATTAGATTCGTTAGAATTTTCATACGGAAAATGTTTCTGACAATGTTTTACCGAAAGTGAGCAGAAAATTCCATGTAAAATATCGAATTTCACATTTCGTATTTAAATTCGCAGTATTCGGTATTCTACGATCGTGTCGAAGAAATTAATTCTGGTAATTCGTTGAATTTGTTATTTATTTATATTAAAGCAAAAAATTAAATTTTCCGCTTTTGTTACATTTCACCAAGTAAAATATTCGTTATTTCGATCGGTACGTAGTAAACGTAACGGCGCCCAGTGAATTAAAAGATCTAAAATTTTGTATATAAAATTAATTTTCGTACGCTTCAAAATCAAATATGTTCTTAAAATTTGGCGATGTAATCAACGCAACAGACTAAAAGGATACGATAGCAGATAAAAACGACAACGGGAAAATTAAAAGCCATTTGAAACAAGCGTTTTATCTCTAGTTTTATTTCAATTTTTCTCTTTTTCTTCTTCCGTTTCATTGTTTCTCGTTACTGGCACTTCTTCGTGCGACTGGCGTATAAATCGCGGTGAAATATTACCAAAGGTTCATCTGACTATATATTTTTTCAAAACGGCGTGCATTGCAACACAGAAGACAAACGGCCGGAAATAGTAGATGATGCATGCGCAAGGAATCCTCTAACATATGTGCGAATTAACCCGATTGATAGAACACTGAAAACTCGGATGCATCCGTCGAGACATCCGTCATACTACACCACACCACCACCAACCAAAGTAACTCCACCATCGTACAACCACCCCCCCACACTCCCATAATTTTTTTAGTTCACCTTCTCGAAATATAGCCGTCCAATTTTCCGTGTCCTCTGACCTTATTGGGCGGGGCGAGGGTACACTGAAACCAGTGAGCGATGCCTATTTGACAATATTCAACACGGTATTTAGTTCCAACGTAGAGAGTAGTGATTAGATGTTTCCTGTTTTTTCTCTCTCGTCGTTCTGGGCGTTGATATGTCTCGCTCTCTGACGCATCGCGTTCGATCTTCTCATAAAATTCAAATAAAATTAGTTGCAATTAGATAATCAACTTAAATAACTTTAGTAGGCTTTGATCAAGTTTATCGTAATAATTGGAGAATTTCATTAGTTTGTAGACGCGTTCATAGATAAAATTGAAAAAAGAAATTGTGAAAGTACGTGATGGATATCGTAGTTGTGAAACGTATTGTAGCGAAGTCAGTAGATCGGGGTACCGTACTAACGGCCAGAAGTAATAGACGAAGAACCAAAAAAAAGTAAGGTAGGCTGTTTTTTCGCCTTCCAGAACAAGCCCGTACGTCCAAAAATGGGGCGCTCTTTCGCATCATCCGATCCTCTTGCCATCACCGTACACGTATCTTCTTCTTTTCACTACTTCACCTTCACAGCCGTACATTCTTTCCATACTGGTATTTTCGTCTTCGTCTACTTCCTTCCGCTCTTCCACACGATATCATCCCCCTCTCTGTATTTTCCTTTTCATACTCTGTATATTATTCCGTGTTCCTACGTTGCATTCCAATTGCTTGACAAATAATGTTTCACATGGTCATCGATTTAGCGATAGTTAGTCGTAAATCAGTTGCGTGTCCCAGGTTGTCAAACAAACTTTACCTTTGTACCTTTTTGTCTATCGTCACGCCGACTCGTGTTTTCCATAACAATTATCAATGAAATGTTGGTTTCGGAGTTTCATGTTTTGAGAAGCGGTGTATGTGCTTTTATTTCGGAAAATTCTTCGTTTTATAAAATTACAAGATACCACAAAACTATGTATTCACGGTTGATATTTCCAGTGAATTTAAGCTCCAATACCAACATTTGTTTAAGCATACTATTCGTCTTCCTGCATATCTAACCTCTTTCATTCGCGACACGCATAATCGCTAACGAATCAAAGACCCTTCTGGCATCGACAATTACAACGAGACCTTCGGAAACCAAGCAAAAATCAGCCACGTTTCTAAAAATTTCATCCATTCTGTAAACGTTTGTCATTGCTTCGCCATTCCCAAGATCAACCCCTACCATAAATCCAAAGACCACCCACGATCCATCTCCACGTTTCAAAGGTAAAAACTCAACAGAAGCACACATACACGAACGTGTCCAAACGTATTATTGAAATATATGCGAACGTGGCAAACGCATTATGTACTCATAGTACAGTTACAAACAACGTATTCAAACATTTCCAAACCACCTAATCGTATTACAGACTCACAATATAGTATTTCCAAAGAGAAGCAATACAGGTACAGATAGACCAGTTTATCGCCTCACCCAACTGTTCCTGGAGCTGCCCCCGGTTTTGCGCCCCAACCCCAAGCCCCTCAAACCCCTTTGGCCACATAGATAGAGTGCCATGCCATGCGTGTTCGCTCTTGCTGTAGGTATGTCGCGAGTTTCAACGCGGGGCGTGCAAACGCGGCGAGACGGAGTGCCGGTTTGCGCACCCCCTCGAGACGGTGCAGGCGAACGAGGACGGCTCTGTGACGGTCTGCATGGACGCTGTCAAGGGCCGATGCAATCGGGACCCCTGCCGCTATTTCCACCCCCCTCTGCACCTTCAAGCCCACATTAAGGCCGCACAATCTCGGGCTAGCATTGCGGTAATGCATTCTCTCTCTCTCTCTCTCTCTCTTTCTCTCTTTCTCTCTCTCTCTCTATCTCTCTCTCTCTCTCTCTCTCTGTCTGTCTGTCTGTCTGTCTTTGCCTCTTTCTCTCTTCATTTCTATTAATCTTTCTGTCATCGCTAATTTTCTCTTTTCCGTCGTTTGTTTCTAATTTTCTTTCATCCGTCATTCTATCTATTTCTAATCATTTTCTTCCTTTACATTCCCGTAAAGCCTTCGTTTATTTTTATCATCAGTTCCAGATACCTCTTTGTCTTCCGTTTTTGGTTTTCAATTCCACCTTGACCCCTTTTACTTACACCTCTGTGACTTGGCATTCGAATCACTGAGAACGTTCCGATATACCAAGACTTTGGTTTCTTTCCTTTAATCCGTCTACGTGGGGAGGAAACCTTTTCAACCTAATATCCGATAAGCCTCCCTAGTTGGTTCGAGATCCCTTTGAATCTTTGTCCCCGCAGCACCCGCCACCTCCGCGATGACCAGGCGACAAAAGCCTCGCTGTCGTCATTAAACGAATGAGTCAGACAGATACGGAGCAGACGGGTGGATAAAGAATCGACGGAGGAGACAACTACCGTAGTGGCGGAAACGTCTCCCAGGAGTCGCGGTTTCTCTAACGCGAAACTAATCGCCATCTTGTCTCCATTTTTGCTCGTCCTATTAACGAATCGTTCCTAAAGTGAATTTTTTAAACGAATCCCTCTGTCATGCGACCTATTCGAGTTAACACTCGCGCGACAGTTGCTAGGAGAATTACGTAAAAAGTCGCTTTCCTTCTAAGCTATATTTTCGAGACGCCCCTATACTTTTGAGACGCACAATCGTACTTTGATGCGATTAATTTTGGCAAAAGAACTCGAAGAAAAGTCACGATGGATTTGATGGTCCTGATAAAAAATTACAAAAAATATCTTGTTGCGAAATCGAAATGATCCGAACGGATGGATCGAAGATCGTGCGAGTGTTAACGGATCCGATCGATTCTCTCTTCCATGATTCACACTCTTTCTCTACTCTAACTCTCTTCTCGCCTCTCTGTTTCTCTTTCTTTCAGTTCCATGTGGCGTGTGCTTCATGTGCGGATGTCTTGTACACGTGTATTTGTTTTATTATTTTCGTCTCTCTTCGTCCTCGCTGGAAACTGTTTATCAGCCGGTCTGCTGTTGTCTGTTTGAATCTGGGCTGAGCTTCGCGAAAAAGATGCGGTGGTGGTGAAAGTCTGGCCGTTACGTGTGTATATACGTGGCTTTAATTGGCACGCCTACCGACGGGGAGAATCGTTTTGCATGCGGACAATCGAAATTTCCGATCGTGTCAAACGAAAGATATTGTTTCGAAATTTTCAATCTCCAGGCGACTTAACCTTTTCGTTGCATAATTCATTGTCAATCGAATGTCAATGTTTTAACAAGAAGAACGTTGTTTGATTCTCGACCTAAATACATGGTGTCTCGTTCGACTTGAACTTATTCTCGATACGATGCAAACTCGTCTCGGTCATCTATCTTTTTATCTTTCTTATATTTCCAATTTAGATAAGATACCCTGTGTATCGTTTCTTCGTCGTCGATTCTTCTCGGCGAAGGAAAATAAATTTTTATCGCGCGCGAGCTAAAATAGTAGAGTCCAGTAACGAATCTTTTATACACCAATGTTCGGCTGTAATCGAACGTAAAGGTTAACGTTGACCGGCGATGAAATGAAATGAAAACGGAAAGACGGAAGGAAATATTCTTTCGATTTGTTACACCACGTACCGTTCGTCTAACGATCGAAAGGCAACTGTACAGAGGTGTTTTGAACGGAGCCCTGGAGGGCGGGAAAAACGGAAGTTACGTCGTTGTCAAAGAACAAAAGACTCGAAGTGCACGCATATCCTACTTGTCCGAACATCGAACCCTTTTTCCCTCTTCTATCTCTTTCCCCCACACTTCTCTCTTTATCTCTCTTTATCTCTATCTATTCTCTGTTTTCGATCTTTCACGTGTACTGTCATCCTCTTTCAGTTTCCTGGGTTTGCGTCAAAAGGAGCTTTCGTTGCTGCGCTGCTTTTCGCCAATCTACGTCGAGTATATACATCGGGCTTCCCCCTTGAACGCAGTAGTCCCTCTTACGTACTCTTATATATACGCCACTACACACGTATCGAACTCTCTATCTACCTATCCATCTATCTATATCTATATATATACATATTATTACAACGATACGTATATATATACATATATTATTCCTCTGTGTATAGCACTGTCGCACGCGAGACAGATTACCGAACCACGAGTAAAATTGGCCAATAGTTGCGCAGTGCTCGAATTAACGCGATAACCGTATCGAGCAGTGTGTCGTCGAGCACGAATTATACAGGTTTATCGGTGGCAACGTGGCAAATAATTCGCATTGTCGTTCTCAAAAACTACAACTTACGTCGATCGACGATACCGTTTCTCGATCGAGCAATTACGAATGTAAAAGAACAAGAAAGCAGAAACGATACGGTTATCGTCGAAATGTATATTATATTAGTTTCTCTCATATTGTACACCCGTTACTCCTCCTCGATGTCTTTATTTTCTATTTCTTCCGTTCTCCAATTCACTCGTTCACCGTCTATATATCTTTTCTCCACTTTTCTTTCCATCTTCTTTCTACCTCCGATTATTCTCTTTTCCCTCCGTTCTTTTCTTTTTTGTTCTCTCGCGTTTTCTCACTCCGATTCACACTGTCCTATCGATCATACACCGGTCCTACGTTCTTTCCACCTCATTGTTTGTCGCTTTTGTGTTCGTCCAATTTTCTATACGTTATTCCTTGTATGATGTTCAAGCCGTTCTCGTAGCGTGTAGTGAGTAGTACACGAGGCAGAATTCTTGTTTAACATCACCAAAAACACCACTGTTCTATTTCTCTCTTTCTAGCAGCCTATCGCAGCTATCCAGGTGCAAAGAACTAGTTGCAATACACCAATCACCTGTTTCGGTGCCTAGGTCGCAATAAGTACAAGATGTTTCCGCAGCCACACGTGACCGCTCCATTTCTATCTATTCTAACATAATGCATTATCTTTTACGATTATTACGTATACGATTCTTCTTTTGATCGATTATTTCCATCCACGGTAGATATATTAGCTCGGAATGTCATACTAATAAGCACTATTATTATTACGATAGCTCCCTGACGTGTGATTACGCTCGACCAAAATTTCAACCAGCAAACGTCGAAATGGAGCGTGATCACGATTCTTGTAAATAAGAAGTAGTAGTTAAAGTGACATGTCTTTCATGAATGACACGTACACCACTCTGCTGACAAGCTGTGCTGCACGAACCCCGGCTATCAACCCTCGCTGCTGTTTTGCTGCCCCACACAAAAACGCTACACTGAGAGTCGTCGAGCCTAAAAAAAAAAAAAAAAAAAAAAAAAAAAAATAGAAATTTTTTACAAAATGTACAGTAATTGTATAAAAGTAAAAGATAAAGATATAGGCACGTACGTAAAAGCAAAATATAGAATATACGAATTTGCAATAGGTCTGAAAGTCTCAAACTCGATCATCTGGGTTTGTTGGGAGGTGTGTGTGGGCCAAGGCGAAAGGGAGTGTGTTTCTCGGATCTTCTGTCTTCGTTCACGTTTGCACTCGACCGACTTCGTAGATTACCTTCGCGTTCGTGTAATTACAAATGAAACAAACTAGATCGTTAGTGGAACGTTGCTCGGCCGACTCGTCGAAACTCGGAATCTTCCCTCGACTATTTGTGAAAATTGAAAATTCTACGATTACCTCGATGTAATTTCACGATTAAAAATAAATATTTCTGACGTTCGTCCTCGTCTACGGGCGCGAATTTCCCGACAAATTGGACAATTTTCGATAGTTTTATCGATAATATCGTATAAGTCGAGGGACGGTCAACGAAAAGATAATATCCACGACGTACACTGGCGAAAAATCATGAAATCGTGGTCAAATTCGCCTTTGTTTTTAACGCGATAGTACGATAAAAGTTTCGATGAAAAAACACTTTTACAGAATGAAAGATACGTGCTAACGCGATCGAGACCAAGATCGCTGTTAGAGAAATCTTTGATCTCGAATTCGCAAAAATTCGCCTGGGTGCGTCGGTTGATTCGAGAGACGGAGGAGGGGGAGAGGGATAAATAGTAAGTTCGTTTAAGAGAAAGCAAGTAAGCTGGAGATAGCAAAATGGGAAAGCGCATACGTGTCTCGAACGACGGTCGAAGAAGAGATATTTTGCTGTCCGATCGTTCGCGAATTTGTTTTCGGGGAACTAAAATTGTCCATGGGCCGAAAGACAGAGAATGAACGCAGATAAAAAAGAAGTAGTGAGGGAAAAGTCAGAAAAACTGGCAAAGACAAAAGAGGAGAAAGAACGTGAAAAAGGAAAAAGATGAAAGAAAAAAGAACGATAAAAAGAGAAACGAGAGAATGCGAGAAAGACATTTTCAGCAACGTCGCGCGGAAGACCTGCAGCCACACCCGGAACACAATGGAAGAAAAGTCTCACGTGGATGATTGCGGCAGACCAGCTTGTTGGCAGGGAAGTCTCATTCTCTAAAAGTGGTTTTCAATTTCCCAAGGGTGCATACCGCGTACCTACGGAGTAAGGAAAATTTTGTTCGAAAATTTGCCTCGAGCTTGTATACCGATGTATGCACGCCATTTTGACCAGCAATTTGAAATTTGGAATTTCACCAAGATGGCGAAATTTCGTATTAATACCTCTGCATCTCCGAATCTCTCTTCCGTTAATGCGGTCTTCTTTTTTCGTAATCGGAGAAATATGTGCAACATCGTACGATTAAGGTTTCCAGATTTAGAAAGCGTTAAGATTCGAAGGTTTATAAAATAAAATCAGAATGCTCGAAAACGGAATAATTTCGATAATGTTCCGATAATGTTTGTAATTTGACGTGGGATTATCGATCGACTTTATGACAGCTTGAAACCTTTATGACTCGTGTAGGATATTGCATAGATTTCCCCTGAAATAGCAAAATATGAAATGGCGTAAGAATTAATTGCAAACGCTTGACTGTTCCAATTAGAATTACGACTGAAAAAGCCAATGGCGTTCGGTCAGCGAGGCAAATTTGTCAAATAAACCGATTTAATCGCGCGCTCCTTTGATTCGTCAATTTGTTTCGAGTATTCGTTCTCTCGCTCTATGCCGATATTCCATTAGATCGATTAATCTGGAGTTCTCACAGACGTATCATCATCCACACGATCGACAACCGCCAAACATCGTCTAATCAAATCTAATGCATCTGTTGGAAATGCACTCTTCGGAATTGCTATGCCATGATCTCTGAATGTTTGTCACATTATACGACACGAAACATGTCCTCTTGATATCTGATACCACCTACAGAAAAGAGAGTACGGATCGGTCGCGAGGCTACGATGTACGTATGTAGGAATACGGTGGTCCAGCCGATAGTAAGAATTTTCACCCAGCAATTTCGATTCGTACATACAAGATGTTACACACGATATGCACGCACATGTGACACGCACCTACACGTACTTACATTCGCCTACACATTTTGATACATATCGCTAAAACGACGCCATCTACGAAGAAGGGATGCCAGCGACGAAACCAGCGGACGTCGAGACAATGCCAACCGGAAGCCTGTGCAGCGTGATATAATTAATTAAACGCTATATGTCTTTTAATGAATTTTTCAGGGATTAACAAAACGTTTCTAAGGAGACGCCTTCTTCTTTTCAGTTCGTTCCTTTTCTCTTCTTTTATCCATCTTCTATCAAGCATCGATATATTCTATATACGTATGAAAGGCAAACTGATCGACTCGAGGAAAATCAATTTATCTTGCAAATGTTTGAAAAATCGAGCGATAACCTCGATGAACTTGATCAGTTTGCCACGTGCGTGGAACACGTATCCAATTCGTATTTTTCTTATTTCTTCCATCGAAATTCTTAGTCTTTCGATGGGCAAAGAAAGAAAAAGAACTGGACACAACGGAGGCTGAAACGAGAGGATATCACGGCGAAACTAATAAATTTCGACAGATAGCTGGCCGATTATTGCAGGTGTTGCCGGAGTCAGAAACGCCAGTCGATATCCCGATGGACGATCAAATGGAATTCTCCGGTTCTATTCTTTCGTCTTTTGCTCCCCGTATTTCACACCGCTGCTCTATATATTTCATTTTTACCTTGCCCGACTCCTCGTCCGTCTTCTGTTCTCTGGATACTTTATTTTCAATTACCAGAACACACCAATTTCTTCCATTTTAGACGTCTGATCGGGGTACACACGGACGTTCATTGCCATTATTTCGCAGATCTTTGCCGACGAGCAGCCGAATACTATTTGTTATTACTGTTAATATGATTATCGCACATTGTCCATTTTGAAAATGTTGATTGTCTTTCTTTTAGGATCACGCCCTTTTGCCGTATGTTTTCGTTGATCTTCTCGTTTTTTTCTTTTTTCAACGTGTTTCAGCAGGATTCGACCGCTTTTCGGTCCGTGTAAACGCAGTTTCACATGGAAACAGCGCGATCTCGGTTATTTTCTCCGACGAGTTTGTATATTCGCCACGTTATTCTCTTTTTAACTGCGTTTATTGGATCAAAAACGTGGTTGCTCGCGCACAATCGCGACCCGACACTGTTTCTCCACGGGTTTCTCTGCCGGTGTTTCCACGGTGAAAAACGAGATCACGGGAAAGAATGGCCGATCGAATCGCGGAAAGACGGATGCGAGGCAATTACATCAGCCTCGACACCGCGTACCTCGTGAGAGCAACCCGAGAAGCGTGTCGCGTCTGCATGCGTGGCACATTAATTTACGTGTCGTTTTACGTGTGTCGCGCCACAAAACACACGTGGCTGCGGCTGTATGTGCACAACACGTAGTACACGCACGTGTAAAGGAAACTTTGGTTACCCTTTACCGTCTACATGTATCGTATATGTTACGGACAAGACGCGAAATTTAAACAAATCAAGTTTTAACCAGACGAAATTCGAGCTGTCTAATTAATCCTTGCTAAGTTGTAGATTTACAGCGGAACAAGACGCGTAGTATCGCAGTACGTGGCAGTAGATAAAAAAACGTGTCTCGAATTACAGCAGGTATACGGTAGTTAATATTCAGCTTGAAAATAATTGGTAAAACTATTTAGGTTCTCTATCGTTAACGATTCTAAATAAATCAGACCATTTTAGATATTTTTATGAAAAAGAAAAACTGTTGAAGATATTGGAACGCACCTTGAATTTGTTCCTGTCGATAACGATAACCCTATACCTACGATTCAAAGGATTTTACTTGTTTTGCATTTACGTTTCTTCAATCGAGTAGACGAAACGCGAATTCTTCGTTAGACATTTCGCATCCTGTCTAATGAAAATCCGACTTATACTCGTACGTATCTTATTTCGCGTCTTATCCGTAACATATATATTTAGTTTTTGGTCGATATAGTTTATTGTAAGTTGTATATAGATATATGCACATAAATAATACGACGAGAATTTATACGTTATATGGGATCTGTCTTAACTTGAACTACTTGAATTTGTTATATATATGTATATTATATACGCGATTCTGTCGTTTCTTGCCTTTAGCCTCAACTGGTCTGTTTTTCTTTTTTTGATTTTTATCTTGCCCTCTTCCGCCTGACGATGCTTCTTCATGCTTGCTGACAAAAACCTTCGTACGCTTCGCTACCTGCCAATTAACGCCTGCGAAATTATGCCGACCAAAAACCCTCTGCGCCCGGAATCTCGAACACGGGGACACGAACAAAAATTGGAAATCGAACTGGGGGAAAAAAAAAACTCTTAAATCATGTACACACGAATATATAACGCCGAATGCAACGATGAAACGGATGGCAAAACGAACTACGTGTACAACGAACATGACGATAATACCAATAACGATGATTATCGCCAAAATAACGGAAAATAATACCGAATGATCATCGAAACCGCACGACGTTCGTGATCGATACGGAACGTGGAAACATCCCTGACGAATAATCTGCTCGGCGTACCTATGGCAACCTGTCTATGGGGCAAAAAAATGTGTATATATAATGAAATAAAAAAAAATATATGTATTCGTATACATTTAATGGGAAAAAATGATGGATTGACGGGGAAATTTGAACGGTCAATCGCACGCACGTACGGACGAAAATACACGCAAAACACGGATACGAAATAAAATTGAATGAAACATGAAAAAAAAAAAAAAAAAAAAAAATTGAAAATGAAAACGCAGACGGCGACTATGCCGACGAACGTTGCGGGAATGGGCGCGTTGGCTGGCGGAGTGTCAGGAGTGCCGGCAACTGCGGTTCCCGGAGGACTTCAGAGCGCCAGTATAGCAAGCATCGAACTCGGCAAGAAGCGGATGCGCGACTCCAATGATGATCTGCTAATGGTACCACGGCTTATGCATGGAATACACTCTCCTTTCTTTTGTAGCTAAATTCCGCGAAATTGGCCCGAACAATTTTTACTTTGCTTCTTCTTTACTTTCGATCGATACTTTATCATTTTGTCCGTGATGTTCCTTTGTGTTCTTCGATCGATGTTTGCTAGGCTACCTGCCGACATTGAAGCGAGGTGAGTAACTATGAATTAGCACCTTACGTAGCTTTATTTTTGGTTTCATGAGAAATTCGTAACAGATATAGATCTGGAGATAGTTTCTTTCGTTTGACAGAATAGCGTCTTAACCTTTTTAGGGATGCATTTCTTGAGATTATAAAAGAGAGCATATCGAACGACATAAATTCAAACAAAAAATCACATACATACGTATATATACATATATACATATATCGACATTATCCCTCAAAAGATTAAGTTTTCTGTTGTTTTATATATAGACTATTTTCTAGGATAAACTGCTTGTTTTCAGACCGCGATAATCGTAATAAATTTTTTACGCTTTTGTATTTGATTCTTTTAAATATTTTTTTACGTTAGAGGCTCTACCAATGCTTGAATGTTACTTCTTCGATACGAATATTTTGGAGGCTTTATAATATAAATATTTTATTAATCCAGATGAAATTTTTTTTTCTTGAGTTTCTGAAACATGTATCGAAATTCTCAATGTCATTACGATGTCTTCAAAGAAAAACCATATTTTTTCTTCGCGTAATCTTAGCAGAAGATAAACCGAGATTTGTAAAGGATTCTATAAAAAACATAGTAACAATAATATAGAACAATGAGAAACAAAATTATCTTGTAATATTTTTGTAATTAATAGATGAACTTTTGGTAATAATCCAACTAAAAATTCCATTATTAATTAAAAGATGAAATTAACAGTTTTCATGGAAAACGTATTATTGTAGATAATATCAAATATTTATGAATTATAGTAGTTTAGATATATACATATATATTAGTAGTTATATATATGTATGTAGAGTTAAAAATAATTAATCCTTAATTACTAATGGTGCTAATTTATAGTAATTCACCCTTATGCTACTCAAAACATAAAATCGAGTAAAAGGAGAAGTTTAAACAAATGATACACATAAATAATAGCATTTTTCCAATGTTATATCTGGCAAATTATTGCACCATATATAGGTACAAATATAAATAGGTAGATAGCATTTTAAATAGATCAAAGTTTTGTTATTTTCACATGTCTATATACTTAACTCGCTTGCTGCTACAAGCATTTAATATTTTCTTCTATTTTTTACTTCAAAGTAACCTAAATAATTTTTAATTCATACATTAAAAGAATTGTTTTGAGTAGTATATCTTCTTAATAGCACTAGGAAAATGAAATATTTTTAATTGATAAAAAGAATGATCATACGCAGGGAAGGAAAAAGAAAGAGAATCTATCACAAACATCATTTTTTGTGATCCGATAGTCGATCATGAAACATATGTAGTCACAATCCTGCTCATATATCGCTAGACACTGTATAACATAATGTTATGTTTTGACATTAAAATTTTTTATTCAATTATGTTGAAAATTATAAAAATTATAGCAAATTATACGCGTTATATTAGATATATCTTATAGCGTAGTATAATGTAGATCAAAGTTCCAAATTATAGAAATGCCACGCCATAAGATAGCTGTTCAACAGTAAGATCAGTTACAGTAAGATCTTCAAAATTTAAATCAATTTTGTTGTCTTATGATACATACGATTCGTTATTAGGTATCGCAATTTCATTTTTTAATTATAAAAATTGGTTTCTACTTTTTGTAAACGTGCTGGTTGTAAGTGTCTGAGAGATTTATGGACGGTAGTGTAGATCATCGTTTCTGCTTCGATAAAGCTGCCAGACATCCGCAGTCCGCTGAGCAACAATTGCGCAGCGTATTCCGGAAACGGAGAGGATAAAATGAAGAAGTTCGGGCTATTTTCCGGAAGTTCCTCGTAGAATGTCATATGTTTAAGTTACGAACATATAATTCATTGCGATTGTGAATACACTGCCGAGCGCGCTTAGAGCTCTAGCTCCTTTCTTCTCATATACATATCATGTATATCTTTTTTCTTCTTTCTTTCTCTACATTTTGCTTTTACCTTCTAACAAGAGGAATATTTGTGCGCGTTTCGGATGTACTCTCCGCAGGCTTAGAAATCCGCGATATTCTACTTGATATTTTTTAATTTCCTCGTATTTTCAACTCTTTTTATAATAAATATCGGTTTCATACAAATTTAATTATTAATCACGATCGATGGATAAATATATCAGCTTTATTACAATCGTTATTCGTTAATTGTATCAAATATTCTTCTTTTCTTTTTTTTCCTATACTTTCAGTTCCTTCGTTTCATTCGAGCTTCTTTACACCCATTATTCGCGTTAATTGCTTATCACACACGGTACCGTATGATTTATTGGTTTTCTTTGTTCTCAAAACTCACTCGCGAATTGAAATTTTCAGACAATCTCTCTCTCTCTCTCTCTCTCTTTCTCTGTCCCATCATTTCTACCTTTCTGTCTCTTCTTTTTCATTCTCTTCGTTGGTTTCTTCAAACCGGTTACGTACTTACTTTCTTCGTTTAATTTCGCTTCGTATCCTGTCGTTCGTTGCAGTGTTGTCCGTATCAGAGCTTACGCCTCGTAATGTATTTATAGATCGCTTGGTTGTTTGTTTCTCGATCATCAACCACGAATCGGTACAGGCAGTAAGAGAAACGATAGAGAAGAAGAACAAGAAAAGTTACCCGTTCGCTTTACCAATGAATTTGTTTCGTTAGCCAAATTTAAGAAACGTTCAAAGTTTTAGAAATAGAAGAGGTTCGTGGTTGTTGATAAAGTACACGATCGATTTTCATGTAAACTCACTCCCTCTAGCGAAACCTCCACGAAACGAGAGAGGATCCGCGATCGACGAACGATCGTTCGTCCGCGATCGCGATCTGATCGATGGCTATTGCTTCGCAGTCTCGAGTCACGCGCGCATTTCCCTTTCATCCATTCGAAATTCAAATTTAACGAGTTCGCTTCGACGAAACACCGTCGATCTATTTTCCATTTCGTGTTCGTGTCAATGTCGTTGGACGATAGAATCGTGTCAACGACGAAAAAAAAAAAAAAACGGGTCAACGACCATTATCCAAGGCAATTCGAGTGATTTTGAGAATTCACAGGACATATTGATAACGTGCGCGCGTGTTTCGCAGCGAAACATCGTGACGAAATCCTTTAAACTCTAATCTCCGTATCGTCAGCACCTTCATTGTGAATAGAAAATACGGAAGCGTGTAAAATAGAGAAACGTTACGGATGAGATTGATCTCCACTCGTACACGGTTTAATACGATACTATGACAATTGGCTAGTTTCGAGCGTAATTTCTACAATTTAACGAAGAATGATTAAAAATTTGAAAAATATAGAGTAAAGAAAAGCTTAGGTAGATAAATAAATATGTACATATGTATAGCTATATAATTTACATGCATATGTATATGGTGGACTAGAAGTTAACATTCGCATAACGTTGCTGTATATCGCCGATCGTCATAGTATTAGTAAGAAAGAATACGAGTGTATGAGGATATCTGGGAAAAGGTGGTACAAGTGACAAGATCTTTAATTCGAGAAAACTACGATAGAAAAATTTGTATCGTTGAAATATAGTTACAAAGGGTCGGAGATTTATCACAAACTCTCCGCCGTATGTATGATAGTGTCAAATAATACGTATCGTTTCCTTTGCGAAGAAGATGTACTTGTATCATGTTCTCACTGGGCTTCTTGTACGATGCTTTGAGAAACGAGAGATGGTTCTTGGAATATGGATGAACTGTGGTGAAACACGATTGGTACTGCGTTTACGGAGCGTTAGATCTGTGTAAATTCTGAGCTTGCGCCGATGATGCATGTTGTGCTTAAGCGACTACCGAGGTGATGGTGTCAAGCGTCACTCCCTCGACGCTCTGGACGATGACCCGAAATTTTTATCTTTTTTCTATAGAGAACCAAGGATCGCGCGATCGCGCGATCACGCGAAATTTTCTCATTCACTTTTTGTCAGAATATCCTTTCCCTCTTTCTTCCTCGTTATTTTCTTCTCTTCTTTTTTACTTAATTTGACATAGAATGTCCCGTAACACGTGTACAATATTTTACAAATTGATTCCACATCTAAAAGTATCTAACGAAAGAAGCTCGTATTAAGTGTCCTATTTGACCGTTTTTATCAACTTTTTTTCGTTCTTTTTAGATTTTTTATCAAATCTTGAAGTATTGCTCACGCGTTATAAGACACCATGTATGTATCGATTTCTTTACCGGTCGCCTAACATTTTCAGGATCACGTCGAAATTGCTAAGAGCACAGTAGATGCTTGACATACACAGGCTAATTTTCTACGCTACTACTTTCTTTTTTTTTTTCTTTTTTCGTTTAGTCTATCTGTGCGTTATCTTTGTTTCGGAATTTTTCTTCTCCAAATTTTTCTTCTCCATTTTAGTCCGTCTCCTTCGACGTTTCTTGGTTTTGTCGCGTTATTCGACTTCTTTTTATTTTTTTCATCGGTATTCGATCGAAACTTTAAGCTTCTCTATCTCTAGTTTCAAACCGTATCAAATTTTTGTCGCGTTTCTCTTTACGATATTCGTTTATTTTTCTATTCCCATATTTCCGTCTTTTCTTTGCAAAGAAACTAAATTGTAACAACCAAACAGGATGGACAGATGTTGTTTCACTTGTATCTTGCACCTGAGCTTGCGACATGTTTTCCAACTCCTCTCTGTAACTAGCGAAAGAATTCTTTGCGCCACCATTTACATTTTACACACCGAAATTTGAACTTGTATCTGGTTGATCCGCTGTTTCGTGAGCACCTTTTTTTCTTTTTTAATCCTGTCGCATCGATATATACACGCAATATTTGTACACGTGTGACAGTTCTACTCACACTTGTTCCCGCCTCTATCTCGACAACAAACCTTCTTACCAGCTTCTCAGCTTTTGCATCTGAAACTCTGTGCAGCTTCCTCTATATCTTTCTTCTTCTCTAACTTAACCTTTCGACACTTTTTCTAGAAAACAATAAAAAATGAAAGAATAAACACATTTTTTCCTTTCGTTCCGCTTCTTCTGTCCGCCACTCGATCGATGATCCATCGTATCATCGTGTTTGTATCTGCTCAGAGCTTTTTCTTCGCGAGTCCGTTTCTGTTTATCTTTTTCTCGTTATAACGTTGAGCAATCTGTTCTTATTTTCTTTTTTTTTCAGCCAGGAAGCTTTCGATCAAACGATCCCCGATTTTTCGTCCGATCCTTCTTCGTTTAAAGATTTTTCGTCTACGATTACTATATACAGATACACGGCAGATTATCCAAGGGAACTTCACGAGATCGAAGCAGGATTCGATTTCGATCAAGAGATCGAGGAAAACTCAAATTTCTCTATTCTCTGTTATCTTTTCTCTATTTCTCTCTGTTTCTCTATCTCTGTCTGTCTATTTATCTCTGTTGCTCCTAGGCTACCTTAAATAGGAAAAAAAAAGCGAACAGTATCGTCCGTGTTTGCGTTCGGCGTTATACGTTTTTGTAATGGATCAACTTGACTTTGAATTCAAGCAGGATCAACGATTCTCTCTTTAATTGGCCCCGTGACACGGTGTGTTCCATGTAATAATAACTAACTGGCTGGTCTTTCTGACACGTTTCTTCGATATCGTAGAGGCAGGGATCGTCGAAAACGAAAAGAAACGAATGTCGTTACGAAATGATAACCAAAAAGATAGAGCGAAACAGCCGAAACAAAAGAATGAGCAAAAACGAAAGAAAAAAAGAGCAGAACAGAAATGAGAATCTTGCAGTTATACAACAACGATCGTCGTCATTTAGGAACGTCGCCGCAAGCTGCGTCATCGGCACAACTTTTACACACTACTATCACTACTATTTACTACTAACTACTAACTAACTATTATCATTGGTACCGTTACTACCACTATTACTACCTATTTTTGTCGTGATATGTTTACCCAACGATTGAATATACATACCTAATTCTATTTCTCTGAGAACCGATACCCCTCTTTTTATGTCTCATCTTCCTACAAAAATCCAATTATACAGACGCAACTCGTACAACCTCTTCCTCGAAATTAGTTGAAACCGATCCTGTCTTTGTTGCAGATGGACATGAAGTCTGTCGGATCGTTCTACTACGAGAACTTTGTAAGTGCAGAATCTAACCACTGAATCATACAAAAAAAAAAAAAGAGAAATAATAATAATATAAAATTAACGATAACCATATATTATATATTATATGTAATTCATGCAGTACTTTTCTTTGTTTCGATCTCGCGCCTTTTGCGCACATATACACCATACATTATTTCCGCGCGTTTAATGATTCGAATTAAACGAAAAAGAACGAGAGGAAACGATTTTATAGTACTTTTCCCGCGTTGTGCCGTATATTCTTGCATCCGGTGAAATTTTGTCGAAACGCTTAACCGTATTGACGATAAATATCATTGTCTCTTGTAAGATTTTCGATATTTTTTCACGAGTAATAAAAATACACGTATATTTATTTTTTAACGCGAGTTAACGTCCAAGTGTTTCTTGCTGCGACGATATAAAAAATAAACAAATTTACTTAACTCAAGCCACGTTTGTACTTGAAAAAGCAGTTTCCTACGCGAAACGAATCTCGCAGCACCGATGATCGTTCCCTAAACGTGAAAAGATAAAGAAAAAACGAAAAAAAAGAACAACGGGAAGCAAAAAGACCTGAAAAAGACGGCGCGTGTTGCGTTGTTCGTCCGGAAGACTCCGCTCGCTAGGCCCACCCCTGCGGACGACGAATCGTTATTCTTACTAATCGCAACCGTTTTCCATGATTCTGTTTTACAGGCCTTCCCAGGAATGGTTCCGTATAAACGACCGGCGGGCGACAAGTCCGGCATGCCGGTCTATCAGCCAACCGGCGCGACGACCTATCAACAGTTAATGCAGCTGCAGCAGCCGTTCGTGCCTGTGTCATGTGAGTACACTGGAACACCACCCCTACCCACTCAAACCTCTAACCAATCGGTCGTGCAACCCCCGAACGTGCAAAGCAACCACCACGCGGTGGTGGTTCAGTCCTCCTCCTCCTCTCAGGGAACCAGTGGCGCCACAGTGAATAACTGCGCCGACGCCAACAATGGCGTGCTGATGGATCCCTGCAACAATCCACCGCCACCACCTCCAACCGCCGACAATAACAGTAACAATAGTAGCGGCAATAACAAGCAGCCGAATGCGACGCAGAATCACGACGCGTCAGAAAACGCGCATAACTCCCCCGAATTGAATCACGCGAGTCCCTCGACGATTTCGCAACAACAACAACAACAACAACAGCAACAGCAGCAACACCAACAACACCAACAGGCGCAGCATCAACAGCAACAAGCTCAGCAGCAACACCAGCAGCAGCAGCACCAGCACCAGCAACACCAGCAACATCAATTACAACAGCAGCAACAACAGATACAGAACCAATTGGCATTGTCAGCTGCTTCCGTGCAGCCCGCGATGAGTCCATTGACTTCAGTCGCTGGTCTGAGCTCGATGCCAGGCGTGGTTAACATGGCCTCCATGGCCTCCATGACGAACGTACCATCGGTCACGAATATGGTATCGATGTCCAACTACAATGCCTCGAACGTGGCTGGGTTGAACATGCTCAACAGCCTCGGCATGGCTTCCGGATTGCCTACGCACCTTGATCCTGCCGCTCTCGCGAAAGAGGTCGCCCAGAAGAATTACGCGAAAGCCATTAAGCTGTCTCAGGCGTCGCAATCTTACGGTATTAATCAGCTTACCGCCCTGAATTATACCGGTGTAGCTTTGAACAAACAAGCTCTGGTGAATCCAGCCGCGGCAGCTGGAAGCGCAGGGGTCGCCGGATTACCGGCGACAACGGCGACACCTAGGCCGGTGATTCCGAACCTAGCGGGGATTCCCGGCGCCTTGGCCTCTCCGCTTTCCGCTGGAATTTTGGCCTACTCGAGACCACCCACCGGCGCTCCTATCAATCCTTACTCGTTGATGAGGCAACAGATCTTGCCAAATCCTTACGTTCAAGCCTCGATACCTGGGGTTCCTGGCGCTGCGGCCGCGGTCCAAGGTAATCCTTACGTCCAAAATCCCTACACGGTTCTACCGGGTGTCGCCAGCATGCCTGGAGTCGCGGCTGGCGTCGCGGCGGCTGGTGTACCGGGTGTCCCACAGATACCGCAGATTCCAAATCCGGCGACGATCGCGGCGCAACCACAGGTTGCTATTCCAGTCAGCTCGGGCGTGATCATGCAGCCGTACAAAAAGATGAAGACCTCGTAAATGAATTTCGTCGGACGATTGGAGAGGAGGCAACATGTTTCTTCCTCTTCCACGTCTACGAACGTTATGGTTCCTTCTTCTGGGTCCTCTGCGTCCTCTCTTTCGAATGGGAACGCCGCGTGCCGACTCTTTCGGATCTTCTTCGTGGTCCGGCGATCTTCGAGATATCAGGGCCGAGGAGTTTTTTCGTGTGTGTTAATTTTTATTCGTTTGACGTAGCTTCGTAGAGTGAGTCGTAGAATATGGAATTGGATATCGAAGATTAGATCAACGTTGCTGACCTATTTTTTCATTTACCGCGAAGGATAAATACGGAGTTTAGCTAGATATAAATGTGTGTCGTTGTAGCGTACAAGGAATTGAATATGTAAGGTGAACGCGACCGTTCCTGTTGATGAAAGAGAGAATATACAGCGAGCGGATGCGAAACGAGAAATGAAACGTCGAAATAAGGGATGAGAAACGCGTAACAAAGAAATAAACAAACAAACAAGAGTTCCGAAAAATGTAGATTCACTTTCTAGTCAGACATTGTCGGTGAACAGTGCCTTATCGACTCTATTCCACTTGGAGCGTTTCGTAGATATGTGTAACGCTTACACGTGACGAATAGAAAATAACGACGCGAGAACTTTTGACGAATACGATTCAATCTTTTTTCATTTCTAACCCGTTTCGTTGTGGCGAAAGTAGCAATGCCGAAACGTCCACGCACGGCGGTTCGATTTGATCGTTTCGCGTTTTATTTTCCCCATTCTTATCTATTATTTTCTGTCTTGAATAGAGCGACTCTACACGAAGACTTGCCAATTGCACGAGCCATCGGAATAAGTTTTTAATCGCGACTATCGCTTCTTCTTATTCCTCATTTTTATTTTCTTTTTTTTTTAAACACGCTCTAGCTGTATACCATTAAACGTATAACGTTTCTTTATTTCCTTTGTTTGTAGTTCCGAGAGGAGGAAAAATGCGAGTGATTTTACTGTTGTAGCGTACGTTATTTGGTACGATAAATACTAGGAGTGAGACGAAAAATTTGTTGAAATTTATACCGCGTGACACCACGTAACCCTTTGTTTTCTTTTGTTCAGAATATTGTTTCGTTTGTTATGACCTATCGAAGAAAGAATATCGTTCCTTCGTCAGATCATCAGATTGATTATTGTATTCTATATATATATAGGTGTTTGTTCTATATTACGTATATAATATATTCTATATATTTTTTATTTTCTACGTGAAGATGGACGGAAGCGATGCTCGGCCTAAGTCACGTTACGCGGGTACACGAAACTTGCCTTTTTAAGTCATAGAATATTGTTAATCCCGTTGTAATCTTTTCGGTTGGCCTGTTGAAGCCATTCCGAGTCGATTACCGATTAATATTAATTTAATTGCTTACGTGTTATTAAAAGTACTGCAGTCCTACGTGAAATATTTACAGAGGCACCAGAATTCGCGTACGCTGTAGCACAAAACTATTCGGACATTTGTTCTTTCTTAGTAAAAGTAACGTGCAATAATAAGAAATTATTTCCGGATTGTTTAATTCCTGAGCTGTGAGTTAGAGAAGAAAAAGTTTTAAAATCAGAATATTTGACAATTTATGAGTTGTTGTATTAACGCGTCTTGTTATTAATTTTAGTCTCATAAGATAAATTTAGAATCTGTCAGCTACCAGGAAATTTATAATTTTAGCCACGTATATTTTCAATATTTGACGCGGCAACGAACAGAGCTTTTACCTTTGAGGCGAAAGTGTCTGAATACGTAAATCTATCAAGCACGTAAGAAAAGAAAACGCTTGAAAATCGCAGATTTAACGGGAACTCACCGTGAACGATGACACGCATAAGTCGTAACATTCGTTATCACGAATGTAGCCTAGCGTCAGAAATATGGTTGCCACTACGAATATTTCGCGTTAGTCTGCGTTCAATCCTTTGTAGTCGAAGTCTGTGGAATTTTATTCGCTATATATTGTTCGTTTATCGTTTCTCAGATTTTTATTATTTTTAATTATTTATCATAGGTTACTCTTAAAGAAACGGAGAGGCGGAGCGGAAAAGAAGGAAAACAGTGAGACAAAGAGAAACGAATTTTCATTCTTTACGAATCTTACATTTACTTTAGTAAGGATAATCGTACTTTTTCAGCATCGTTTCGCCTTGATAATTAAATCGAATAACGCCGATCATTGATACTTGAGACTGGTGTCATCGGAATTGTCACTGAAATTTCTACCGATCCGAACTCCGCCCTTTCCACTTAGTTTTAGAAATTAATTGCAACTATTATACTAACGTATGTTTCCTAGAAACACCTTGCACATCGATGAGATTGAAGCAGAAACGCCGTCGTGTTTCGGGCGATACTTTTAAACGATTAACGTACGTGCATAGATTTTAGCAAACAGACTTCGTCCTGTCTCATTTTATCTAGCGCTATGATTATACACACACAGACACACACGCGCGCGCGCGCGCGCGCACGTACACACACCCACACACACACACACATACACATACACATATATATATTTATCTATTAGTATATAACTGCGTGCGAAACACCTGAAGACAGTCTGTGCTGTCTTTTACGTATTCAATTCGGGGGAGTATAATTTGCATACAGTGAACCTCGTCAATTGCAACTCACGAGCTTATGCATTTAGCCGAGAGGGAAAATGAAAAACGGAAAAGAAAATAAACCGATCGTAAGGAAAACACAAAAAGAGCGTAACGCGGAGTGATACGATAGAGTTAACGAATGATTAAGAGAAAATCGATTAAAATACGAAAAAAAAAGGGAAAAATAACAGAAAAAGACATGCATTTACGCGATTAGAGGATACGAATAGAAAAAAAAAAAAAAAAAACAGAAACGAAACCACGCATTAAGGAAAAGGCTGAATTCGAGAGAAAAGAAGATACAGAGAGGAAGATGAGAGGAGGCTCTCGATAATTATTGTAAGGAAGAAAAGAACAAAACAAAAAGAAAACACTTACACAAAAGAGAAACGTATATGAAACGAGTTCACATGCGCATTAATGGTACACGACCGCACAAAAACGTTCAACAGATACACGCGAGTAATCGTCAAGAGACAAAGAAATATATACATTATATATCTATACATGCATACGCGTTAAATATAATTAGCATACATATATACATATACGATATATATTTGCGCACTTCTTATCGAACAGTAATTAATTCGAGTACATGAAAGAGAAAGATGACCGAAAATGCGGTTATGTTACGCGAAAAAGAAAGGAAATATCGCCCGCCGATGAGTAAAAAAGAAAGGGTGACAGAGATTTTCTCTGTCTTGCGTATTCGCACTCGTGTCTACCAGTGATTTGAAAGTTCGTTTAGTCGAAGTAGCGATTACGATGATTACAATGATGATGATAATGATGACGATGATACGATAATAACTAACGATGAAAAAAGAAATATATATAAATATACGTATATTATATTTAAACATATTGTAGATCTATATATGTGTGTAAATAATAATTTTCTCTACGTACGAAGGAATAAACAAGAGTATATTGTATGTATAGATATTCATATATGTATTGTATATAAGTACATACATATTAAAATATTCACTGGCATATACAGTGAAGAGGAGAAAGAGGTTAAAGAATCAGATAAGAGTAGCCGTGGAGTACGTGGTACTATGTGATGGCGATTATTTAAACAAAATTTCAATTAGTATTTTTGTAACCAGGAATTAGTTTTCTTTAATCCGTACACCATTGATAATTGTCAAATGAACTGTAAAAAAACATTTTGTTATTCTTATTTTGTTAAAAGTTTAAAAAGAAAGTAGGAAGTTGTCGAGTATCTCGAAGAGGAAATTCTCGAACGCGTGTTCTCGTTTCCTCCCGGTTCCTTTCGTTTTGGCCGCGAAATTTGAAGGCAATTTTTCTGCTGCGATTGAAATAGAGTATACTATATACATACTTACAGAGACACATATGTACACACAGAACATATGCACAGAATGTGCGCGCAAAATACGACACGCACAAAACGTCGAGACGATTCGTGGTCGATTTTTACGGTATCCTCCCATTGCGGGAGCAACATTGTTCAGGAAACACGGTCTTCCATAGCGACAGAGTGTAAACGCGGTTATTTTGTATTGACGGACGAAGCATAGACGAAGCGATTGTCGTTATTTTCGCGGCCAGAAGCGAAGAAACTCTGGAAGAAAGCAAAATGATAATTCGTTGTGATGGTACTTTTTTGATGTACATATAACGCTGACAAATACGTATTCGCAGAGGACACGCGACATGTATACACGTACTCTGGCATACACCTTGCCATTTACATCTTTACACACACATACGCATACACGTACACACGCACACGCACACAGATATAGATGCAGGGTGTATCTCGTAAATATCCCAATTAGTACGTAGACGTAGAAAACTTTATAGCGAGCAAATCAAAAACCGCACTGGAAAATTTGAAACTAAAGAATTGTCATGTAATACTTTGTTTTTTTTTAATACATCAGACTACTTGTTTGTCTTATCGAGAGAAACTATTTTCTTGCTAAAAGATTCTAAAACACGATAGTTGAAATATAAAGACTTTCACACGACATATTGTATCTTGCTGTAGCTACGCCAAGCCGAATATTTTCGTGCTAGTACCGTTAGATACACCCTGTATACAGAGATACTCAAATAACGTATCGATAAACACGGTTCGTGAACGAATTCGAACGGCCTCGAAAATGCCTCGCACAGAGGTTGCGCATAAGTATTGTAGGCGTATTTCCGGTTTCTAACGAGTCACGCACATGAACCGACAACTCTAGGGTTCCTCAACTCGCTGTTCACACTTGTACGTACACACCGAGAGGGTGGCTGGATTTTTCCTAGATCCTCAGCGAAATTCTGGAACTGCATCTTTCTGCGTATCGGTGTAGAAATTTCAATAGTTTCGAAATATTCGATAATAATTTTACAAATCTTTTTCCTTCGTTTGTTTTCTTGCTTTTTCGATACTTGTTCGATTCGAGTCAACTTTTAACGGACAATCATCGATGAAAGAATACGCAGTGCCAAACTTTCCACGAGGTGTCGATCGAAAAACAGCGCAAGTGCCTTCCCCTTGCACTCGTACACCGTTGCACACAAACGACACACGTGTACTAGAGTATACAAGAGTAAACTCGAGAAAAACACATTAAAAAAGCATTCAACGTCTAATATACATATATGATACTTACATGATATATAATAATTATATTTATATTAAATACGAACGTAAGCATACCTATCGATTAATGTTGCATCTGCATAGATATCGTGCAACGAAAAAACGTGGTCGGTATATGTCGCAAGATAATCGACCATCGTTGCTAAGGTGGTAACCATATTATATTACGAACTATGCCGATCTATTATACATATATACATATTATACATATAAAATGTGAATTAAGGATTATAAACGATATAAGAAAGAAATCCACGTTTCACGGCGTACTACATACAGATAGTATTTATTATCATGTACCGTTTTGTCTCTGATGTTTTCAATTATACTTGTACGTTATTTCATGCACGCCACGTCGAAAAATCGAATGTCGAAATAGTCGTGTATGCAATCGTCTGAAACGACGTCGGAGGAACGGATCACAGTCTTTGACGCTATTAACGTTATACCAGCGACAACCTCGGGGACGTAGAGAGAATGCAGAAAGAAAGAACGTAGAATGTCGACGAACGAGAAAGATGCGATTTAACGATTGTAAACGGATTCGAAGGATTTCTTGACCATTTGTATGCGTGTTGGTGTTCACCAAGTCACACGTGATTATGATATACATATACATATACATACACATATACATACACATGGACACGTAGGTTCGCGTTGCACGATATCGTCACGTCCATGAAAGCGAAACGATAATGATAACCGCGAGACGAGAAAATTCGTCCTATGAGAATAGAGGAGAGAAAAAGGAAAAAAAGAAAAGAACGACACGTCATTCATTTTCCAATGTCGAGGAATCGAATTAACGGTTATCGATGGATTAACTACGTTACACGTACATACCATAGAATACGATAATACGAGTATATGATATAGCCGCGTGTAGCCTGCGTCGTCGACTCACAGATAAACAGCAGAAAAAGAATATACACGTTTAAGAATCGAGAGAAAATAAGGGATAGTAAGGAAAGAGATAGTGTTAGGTAGAAAACAATTTAATACGAGAAGGAAAAAAACACGAAATTTTAAGAGAACGAATGAAAATGAAACGATGATGCAAATGAGTCTTCGAGGTCCCGAATGCGTTTTTGCGCGTGCACGCTCACGGGGTTTGTCAAGGAGTCAGCCAGTATTTGTAATAATAATGCTTGAGAAATGCATGAATATTTGTTTTATTAATGCTTCTTATTTCATCTCTTTCTATCGAAACGAAACTTCCCGAGAACTCGCTAATCCCTTGTAATATTTATATCTATATATATATATATACATATACGTTATATATGTTATATATGTATATGTATACATATACTCATGTATTACTCGATATTGCGCCCCTAATAGCTCACAGTCTTAGCCTCGCTTCCTGCTTCCCTTGTTTTTAATATCCTTTGACAATCTGTTCGACTTGGTGCTTGTATTGTTACTTACTTTTTCAGCGTTCTTTTTTTCAAATTTTTTTCTAGTATTTATCTTCAAATTTATCGATCAATTATCGAACGTAGCATTCTTTCGCAATTTATTTAGCATCCGAGGAAAATCGAATTATCGGCAGTGACCCAATTATCATTTTCAATATTTCGTGTATTTCGTTCGCCGGTGTTTCAATTTCGTTTATCATTTGCGCGATTTTATTTCTGCGATTATTTATTTCGATTCGTTTTCAAAGCTGTTCGCGTACTCGATGGATCAAAAGAGAGAGGAGAGTGAAAAAGAAAGTGATTGTTGAATTTGTCGTGGAAATTGTTTTTTCCGTCACGCTTCGAAGGGCGCACACTTTAGAATTTAGACGATGCCAAGCACACGGTCGTTTTCTGAAACCTTGTATGTAGACGTTAGCCGCTTCTTTATTACGACGGACGTCGTCAAAGCGAGCGTACAGCTCGCATTTTCCCTTTTTTCTTCTTTTTTTTTTTTTTTTTACTACTCTCTATTTCTTTCTCGTCTCTCTAAACGTAAAATTACGTTATATACATATGTACAGATATATATCCTATATATGTACTGTACATCTATATATAAATGTTCCTGACCTTTCCGCCTCTACCACAGCTTCTCCTGCGCTTTAGTTGCGAAATTCAGAGACACAGAGGAGTAACGTCTAGGTATATTATCCGTATATCTTGTCACGTCGATATACCTCTCCCTCATCCACGATTTTATCAACAATCGCCACATTAGAGAGAGTTCTCCTCTCCTTCCATTACGATTTTACTAATAATCGTCGAGAAGAAGGTCGATACGAAACATATGAATTGCGTGTACGTTGTGCTTCCGATCGACTATCTTTTAAAATTATCTTCTTTAAAATTAGGATTAAAAAAAGTCATTTCGAGATATACTTTATTATGGCCAAATGCCAAATAGCCAAAGCAAGAGAAAATAAAATTAACGTTTCGAAGAAACACGTTGCAAAATACGTATGCCTAAGAGGCAGAGGCGAAGAAGCCGGATTTAATGTCATCGAATACACGTATAATCGGCGATCGAACGAGAAACGTAGAAAGGAACGGAAATCGACCTTCTTCGAAGTAACTTCCGATCCAAGTAATCCACCTTTGCGTTCGGTCGGCTTCTTATTCAGCTTCGATTATTATATTATTTCGCCGCTATCTCGCCTGTGTAAGAAATTCGCGCGTGTGCCTACTGAATTGTTTTGTAATTGCTTGGCACATGGAGAGAGACCTTTGCAACACGAATCGAGTCTCGGTAAACCAGAAGCAAAACCGGATATTACCGAGAGATCGTGATTCCAAAGGCTGTGTTACCGAAACAGGCTGTATTCATGCATCTCTATTTACAACCTATGTATATTTTATACATATCTCTATACATATATATATATATATTATAATCCACGCTTTTGATCGCATCAAGTATATATATATATATACACACATATATATATACAGTACTATAACGCGCCGAGGCCTCCTCACCTGTTTCGATCGCTTTAAAAATTGCCTTGCGATTCAAAGGCGAGAAGAGTGCTACGCAGAATTGTTCGACGATTTCACGAATCTTAACGCTACGCGACGTTCTGTGTCATCGACTATAAAATGAACGAAAGAGATACGGAAAAAGATTATAAGAATGTGAAATAGCAAGTGACGAAAACAGAAAAAAGTATCGGTGTCAGAAAGAGAGAAAATATCGATCGATCGAACGATCGATTCTTTCCTCGTCGAGGAATACGTTATTCGTTTTCATTATCGCGACGCTACTTTTCCAATCATTCGTTAACCACGCATATATGTATAGGTATATATGCCGATGATTTTCATCATAGTATAAGAGTGACACGAAACGTACGCGCGACTCCGCGCGGCCGCGACCATTTCAGACAAAAAAAGAAAAAATAAACGCGAAAAGTACTCGTCGATGCCATTACATATCGCGAATACGTAAAATAAATGTTCATGGCACCGCACGAACAGAGCTGGAGCAAATTAAGCCGGAGCTGCACTCGAATGGCCAGGACGATTTGACCGATGGTTTATCGCCGCACTCTAACGTCCAACGTATGACGGCCGATCGGTGGATATGAATGGACAGAACCGATTCCCCCTGTCGTCCAGCGTAATTTCGTTTTGAATATCTTGAAATACGACTCGAGCGATCAGACTATTAGCTTGAACGATACGTTCGAACGGAATCAACCGAACGGACCGAAAATTGTGATAGATGCTTTCGAAGAAAAAGAGAATATATAGATGTACGTATATCGTGTTTGGATATCGGGTCAGATCGTAGTTCTGTCTAATCCGTATACACCTGTGTCGATATAGAAACCGATGTGAAGCACTCTTTCCGATGTAAGTATCGCAGTAGCACTTTATTTTGTCGCATATGCAAGCTTCAAGCACCTCGACGCTTCACGATTAATTAATTCGTAATAATCTCGTTTTATCAAGCGAGACTGTTTCTTTAGACGCGTATATACATCGCTTCTTCTCTGTATTTTGATTAGCGCGCACGTAGTTATAAATATATATCGTACATTTTTTTAACGGCTTTCAACACGCGACACGCGTTTCGTAGATAAAAGTGACATCGATGGCTTGTGCTCGTATCTTTTTTCTCTGTATCTTTCACCGCCTATCATGTACGAACGAAATAAAAATTGTTTCTTTGCTATATCTCTTTATATCTATTTCTATGTCTTTCTCTCTCATGCAATTTCTATCTCTGTCTCTGTTTATTTTAATTTCATAATTGCGATTCTGTTTTAACGCTGCGACATCGTCGTTAATTCATACACGTAGTAGGTATTTACGTACATGTACAGCACGCTCGTTATTTCTCAACATCTCCTTCGTAAATGGATTCGCAAATCTACCATTGATAAATCAGAAAAATAAAAAAGGATAGATTTGCCATTTACGAAAGAAGCGCCGATTAATAGCGTGAACACGCTGTATATGTATAAATTTTCACACAATACGAACGGGATACATAATCACACGAACATAACCTGAAATAACGAAGCTTAAGCGCATGCGAATATAATCTTTTTATTATTTACAAGTGTCTATATCGCGGAACAGCACGATTGCATTAAGATCGAACAAAATTTGGTTCGAAATCGTTCATTCTCCGCTTTCTTGTAACAAGAGTTGCTCGTCACGGAACGAGAAACCATGTTAGACACGTAGTTAAACATTTATTGCTGTGAATTGTACTGTATTTTGTTTGTTTCTTGAAGCGTAAAACGTGCTCACATACAAACGTATACACAAGTTACTGCATATTAGGTTGTTACATGATAAATGTCATCGCTACACTTTCTTCTCGTACGGCGCAATTCTTGTACGTTCTACGAACTCGCTGGTTTATGCAGATGACCGTCGTTCTAAACAAAATAACGCAGACCGAAACAACCACTGCAAATTATTTTTACATTTACGAATGGTTGAGACAGCATCTCGACGTTTATTTACAAAACAACCTAATATCTATAAACGCATATACACGGGTACATACTAGCAAAAGGAAACAAAGAGAACAATTCACTGCGTGTACACACATATTCGATCCCAGATAGCAAAAGCAATCAGTTGCACGTTGAATCGCGCGATCGTTCATAATCTTCTCTTTAAACTTTCTGTTTCATGCTTGCCCTCGCCTGGATTTCCACCGCACGTCTTTCGATCGAAAATTACCACGCATACAATTGTTTGATCTCCGTCCCGTCAACGCTTACATTCCGGTTCCGTCGACGATTACTATTCCGACTCTCTCTCTCTCTCTCTCTCTCTCTTTCTCACTCACTCACTCACTCATTCACTCACTCACTCACTCACTCACTCACTCACTCACTCACTCACTCACTCACTCACTCACTCACTCTCTCACTCTCTCTGCCAACGTCCACCACGACCGCACCACACCGGCCCTCTAACGCACGTGCCCGAATCACCCTCTCCCGATCCTGAAATTGATCCTGAAACGCCGTACGTGCCTGAGTTATCCACCCGTTCCACGGAATCTGCGACGACTGCTGCGAAATCCAATCCTGAATACTCCTTCTCCGATTAATTACATTCATGTGGCGATTGTGACCATTTCCCGATCCGTGCGCTGCCGCCGAACCTCTACACGTTCGACCGATCCTCACCTTCTCTCCTTCTTCCCTCCCTTTCTATTTTAATTTTTCTTCCTTTCGTTTCTATTCGGCGGGGATTTTCATTTTTCCTTTTCTTCCCTTTTCTTCCCTTTTCCTCCTTTTTCTTTCCTCTTTTTCCCTACTTCCCGTTTTATCCACTTTCTATTTCCTACTCGAATATCTCCCCTACTATCCTCGCCACCATCTTCTCTCTTCTATCCCATTTTCTCCGTGAAATTCGCACTCGTTATACACACACGGTTATTCAATCTTTTTCTGCCGTCACACGTGCTCGCTTCTACATCACGACGATAAAATAAATTAAATATACGCGATATTACTCGGTCGGCGAACGAATCTCGGTGATGGGCCGTTTCACGATATCTTTCCTCGAACTGATACCGTTCCACTTCCGATTATCCTTTTTTCTGCACGTGTTATCACGCGGAATCCATCTCTTTCTCGATCGTCATCGATGCGTTCACACGTGGTCGATACACGATACTCACACACGTACACACGTACAACTAAATATTTGAACGCTGGCTTGGTATGTGTGCACCGCTGCCGCATTATCGCCGCCATGTCCGCCCATCACCCGTGAAACAACGACGACAATCGTAATTCACGTTATAATTTACCATGTTTGTTTGGCATATGTATGTCCGCGTATATACATTTTCTACACCCTGGTACATGCATCTATTCTTTCTCATTAACGAAACGTCAAAAATATCAATAAAATACAACAAAAATACAACAACAAAAAACGAAAAATGGTGATATATATATGAATACACTTGTACACGAAAAAACGCATCATTTCATGGCTTCGCGAACATCTTCGACTCGCGCGATAATTTTCGATACGCGTATAACGACAATGATAAATGCACATATATACACGGATAACGCGCGTGTTGTACACAATTTTTATCATACATACGCGACATACACATAATCATTCTGTTGCAACCCCTTGGCCATTCCCCGCCGCCAACGTTGACCATTTTTGTCCATAAACCGACCGTGAAACAACGGAATAACGCAACCGCTGCGACGATGTCCACTACCAAAAAAAAAAATATTACAAAACTTTGCGAAAAATAAACAATAATCGCGAAAAACTACATCTCCGTGTTCCCTCTTTTCTGGCGGACATCTTCCAACGAACGATGCGACGACTAATGCGACAATAATTTAAAAATAATAAAATATCCACCTTTGAATCAATAAAACCAACAACAACAATTACTGCTACTACCATCACTACTATTACTACTACTGCACTACTATTACCATTACCACTACTACTACGACTACTACTACTACTACTACTACTACTACTACTACTATCACTACCACTACTACTACCACTACTACTATTACTACTACTACTACTACTACTACTACCTACAACATACTCGAATTCTTTTTTTCCGTGTACATGTACCTGGGTGCTCCGAGGGCACGTTCGGCGTACTTCACTTTGATTTTGGTGCCTTCTCCACCGAATTCGATCGACTGCTAATGAAAAACCACGAATAAAACCAAAAACCAAACCAAACCAAACCAAATCAAATTTAAAAATATATATATACAAAATAATAATATATGTAATGATAATAAAAAAAAAACTACTGCTACCAAATACTTCAAAAAAATATATAATAATAAAAAAAACCGTACCGAACACTGCCTCGTTTGCTGCATGTGGATCGCCTTAGCAGCCTTAGCCACTGTCGGGGCCCAAGTGGTCCCCCAAAACGCTCACTGTGTCGTCTACACAGACAGCTGCGGACAGGTAGACTCATTATTGTAACCAGTTTTTTACCCAGTCTCGGGTCTGCATTAGAAGCGCCAGACGGTGATTGAACAGGTGAAACGAAATTCGAAATGCATGCGTGGTAATGTGCCTGTGTTACCTCTCACTTTTATGTTTTTTTTTCTCCTTTTTTTTTTATGTTCCTTTTTAATCTCTTGTTTGTCAATAACGATCCTGTCGGTATGATCAGGAGAGCGACGTATTAGTCCTACCTATGGTGTTTTTGTGGTATATCAAGAAACTAGGCGGCCGTCTACGGCATGGAGACTTCGCTAGATTTCAACGAAACCCACGACGATCTCCTGTCCACGGTCTCGCGATTAAAAGAGATTGTTTAACATTCATGCCGATCGTCTTGGTGCTTTGATGCAAGCCCGAACTTTTAATGCTGCTAACCTTCAAGGTTAACAGGGGGGAGGGAGACGTTCGATCGCTCTGAAGTTTCTTTTTACTATTTATTTAGCATTTGGTTTGTTACGTTTTAGATAGGAATTGTTGTTAGCTTGCTTCTTATATTTTTTGAAAAAGAACGGGAACGATCGGACGTGATACCTGAACCTTCGGTAACTTTGGCTAACACGTAGCTTTTGGGGGCATCTCCCTCACGACTGCTCACCGCAACTATAACTGCGAATAACCACTGCCTTATCTGGTGTTTGTCTATTATTATTATTATTATTATTATTGTTATTATTATTATTATTATTATTATTACGTCGATAAGTATTATTATTATTATTATTATTATGATCGTTATTATTATTATGCTATTTCGAAAGCGTTGTCGTCACTCCCCCTTAAACAAAGAAAACCTTATTCACGAAGAAAGAGATGCACGCTTCTTATTCAGTAATTAGTACGACTTTGCCATATATGTATATATTATATAGATTATATACATATATATATTGTTATTGTTATATTATATACATACATATTTATTATTATTATTATATCTATCATGCCATTGTCTTGATTACGCTTCTTTCATTAACGTTGCGCGTTAATTGTGGACCTTATTGTCGGGATACGCATTTGAAGAGCATTGGGTGCTTTGAGAATAGTGGTGTTTGAACCAATATTTTAACTAATGTCTCTATCGTTTTTGTACAGAAAGAGAGAGAGAGAGAGACGGAGAGGGTGAAACTGATTATTTTACTTGTCCTCTTTTATGTTGTCCGAAAGTTCATTTTATATCTCTACGTAGAATGTTATGTATATATTTTTTTACTTAACTTTGATTTATAATGAATTTATAACGGATAAACGAAGATTATTACATGTAAGAAAAGAAAAAATATTTTGTCGGGCAAAAGAAAATCGAATTTTGTACTTTTCATTTATTTGCCATTATTCATCTTTCTCGTAAATAAGTGAAGAAAATTCCAGTCTTTTTTGCCATTTACCATTATACGACTGTTAGTTTGCAAACTATCTCAAATAGCATTTACCTTGAAGCACCCTGTATATTTTTTCTCTTTACCCTAAAACGCTTCAGTACTTCGATCAATTTGTCTCTTCGCCCCTTTTCTATGCATCTATTGTTTTTTTTTTTTTTAATTAATTTTTTAATCGCATTAGAAAAATTTCTCACGGTTATGGACCGTTGTTACGTAATGTCCGAACGTGTATTGCATGTATATTAATATTAGTACATAGTCCCTGTATTAGCATCGGTTGCGTGTTGCTTCGAATTTCATCGAGCCACCTCGAAACTCGCGTGTCTATATTACGATATTGGCAGGATATGATAGAATTGATTGCGCAATTGATAAAAGTGGTGATTCTTTATGGAAACACGAGTCGACGATATAAGATAAAATTTTCTTGTAAGAAACATTGCCTTGGAGATACGGGACGATGCGATGTTAATATGTCAGCAATGTACACGGAAAGCAATCGATTTTCTCGAGAAGAAAGACTGGCGCAAGAAAATTTCATTAAGAAAAATGTTCGATCAATCTCGAAGGAATCACTTCTTTTACAATTGTACGACAAATATCATCATTTCCTACGTTTCCAACCTTCCTATACGGTTCTTTCAAAACAATCAAGTTGAATTCTATAAAAACGACAATGGCGTGATCCTCTAAATTGAACCGCGCAGAACACGCGTGTTTTAACAAGAGCAGATAAAAAGAAAAAGAGGAAAAAAGTGCCATCGCGATAGTAACAGCTTTTTGAATTTTCAAAACGATTCTCCACGTGACGTGCAACACTTTTTTCCCCGCTCTCTGAACGCTCTCCAGACCATTCTAATTTACCGCTGTCGCCAATCGAAAACACGGAACAATCCTGTCGCTTGCATAGAGAGCTTCTGACGCATTACGTAACCGGGAAAACGATAGGTAAAAAAAGGAAAAAATAAAACAAAATCAGACTACGGGGCCAAGAATCGAAAACGCGTGGCCGCGGGCACAGGTTTCTCGCTGTAGCGTATCTCCTTTTTCTTCCTTTTCTTTTTTTTTTTTTTTTTTTTTTTATTTACGTACAAAACGCAGAGAACACGTTGACAAAGCTTTCCTAGCGAGTACATAGAAGAAAAAAGAGAAAGAAAGAAAGAAAGAACGTGAGACGACCCGCAGCGTCGATCGCCATTTTCCTAGCATTACTTTTCGCGATCTCTCTCTTCGAGTCGGGTAGACGTTTTTCTCTTTTTTGTTTTTTGTTTTTCGTTTTAATACTCTGTCTCTATTTAATGTTCGATCATACGTTGTATTCTCTATGATCGAACCTACACTTTTATTCGTGAGCATAATTAGCTCTTATTGTTATGGTTGCGGAGTCGCAGTTGACCTAGCGTTGAACTTATTTGCAGTAGAATATTATTAATTTGACAGCTTTTACGACATCCCATCTCCACATTTTTTATACGAATGCCAATAACCGCTGACTTTTGTCCAGCCACCAACGGGCGGTTTGGTTCGCTGGCGTGGATGATATCTCGTCCACCGATGGATATCTTACCACCTTTCTTTGTCTCTTCCCTGTGTCTATCTATTCTATATATTCTCTATCTATATTTACTTTTTATTTCTCGTAGCTTTAGTAGTGAGTGGATGTGTGTGTCTATAAATCTCGTAATTCACGCACGCGAACCAAAAACCCTTTCGGCGGTCCTCTCAAGTCGGCTTTTGGCAGCACACGAATTGCTTGGGTGATGAGGAGGGGCTCCGTTGTCTCTGCGCGATCCCCCTCCCCTCCAACGAATCGATCGATCGGTCGTACCAACAAAATTCGTTTCTTTTGTTTCACTCGCAAGTTTTTACTACCCAAGGTAGTTTACTTTTCGAAACACGATCATCCTTCCGAAAAGATGTTAGACAGTACGAAATATAATTAGGTATATCGCGCTATCATCCTTTTGGAAGTACGTACAACGAGTATATCCGAGTTAAGATCATCGCGATCCAGATATCGTATTATCGATTAGACGATTTTCCTTAATCGTATTCCGAGGGAGGGGGCTTACTTCCTTCCTTTTTCTCGTGTTTATTCGTTTTTTCGGAAAAATTCACCGCTAGAATCCTGTCTGTTCGATCGAGAGATAACACGCGAAAGGGACACGATCTTCGTGAAAGAAAAAGAAAGATAACGTCGAAAATCGCGACTCTAATCGATCACCCAAGCAGAATGAACCAACCCCCCTTCTCCCGGGCCATTATTTGCATGACCAGACTCTGTGTTTGTAGCAAATTATCTCTACGCAGTTGCAAAAGTTATTACATAGTTATTATTCTTACTCTTGTTATCGTTATTCTTCTGATTATTACGATTGACGATTAGTCTCGTTACTCTATATCTGTACCATTATTCGTTGTTACCATCTTATGTCTTGTTTCTCGCGCAAAGGTTCTTCATTATCCATAATTTTCCATTTTCCTTTTTTTTTTTTTTAATTTATTCTCTGTAGTAATTTCCAATTGCATAACACGCGAGAAAAATTCGATCGATGATCGTTTCGTGATGAGAGAAGAGTACGTAATTTAATTCCCGTCGTCGCTTTTTTTTTTTTTTTTTTTTTTTTTTTTTTTTTTTTTTTTTTTTTTTTTTTTTTTTTTTGTCAGTACAAGTTCAGCATTTGTTTATCTTAATCTTTTTCGTTACAAGTATATTTTGCACGCTTTTATGGTGAGCCTATGGTACTATTACTTTCGCTCGCGACAATTGTCATTACGATCCATTATTTAAACGATTGATTTCGTTGTTTTTATTCTCATTGTTCCCCCTCTGTTTTTATTTTTCTCTTTTCTTCGTTTTGTTTGTTTTTAATTATCTCTCATTTTTTATTTCATATACATAATACTCTGTCTCTGGTAGGTTGTTAACTGCTTCTGACCTAACGTTTTTTGCTAACACCAATACCAGTTCTCTGGAATTTGATGTTTAATCTATTTTTTTTTTTTTTTTTTTTTTTTTTGCTGCATTTGTCTATATTCATATATATATTCTCTCGGGCATATATATATATATATGTATGTGTGTGTATACGTATATATATATATATATATATGTACATCGATAATCTTTCCCTAGATACGAGTGTACGTGTGTGTTTCTATGTGTGTGTGTGTACATATAATATGCATAACATCTTTCGCTCGGGGGTAATCAAAGGAACGGATAGTAACGTAGTTGGGTAGAAATATCTCGCTTCACTTGAGCCTTTTTATTTTTTATTTTCATCGTTCGAAAATTCCTTCGTTTATTGACTCTATTTTTCTTTTTGTTTTCTTTTTTTTTTTTTTCTTGTAATTCACATTTCTCGTTTTGATAATCTGGAAGTGGTATTTTTTCGTGTCTTTTTCTCTTACCAATTTTTTAATTTTTTTGTCTTGGTATTTGAGAAATATTTTCTCAAAGTTCGTCGTTCTCGTTCAAATTTCTGCGAAACTCGTGAAACTAAAGAAATCGTAAAAATGTATTCCGACCAATGAGAGCTTGTACGAAAGAAAGAAAACGTAGTGAAGGATATATTCTCGTGTGTTGTTCAGTCACGCTCATATTATATATATACATGCACACCAATTTACGTATTACGATTGTTGTTTTTTCATCTTGCTGCAGCCAGGTTTTTGCGTTTTAAAGTCACTGTTTAGCACCCTCGGTTCCCAGTCAAAGAATCGGAAAAAGAAAGGGAACAGCTTAGACGAGCGATGCTCGTTGCCTTCCTGTATTCCATACACAGATTTTGTTAACACTAATACTTCAGTCTAGTCATTGTGCTGAATGGCCCGCTGAGAAGAGGGCTTCCACACCTGATTCGCAAATTGATTAACTCTTTCTTACATAAAGAACGAATACTTTCGTTTACTCAATTTTATTTCATTTTTACCACGCGAAGTAACTTAAAATCGACTCTCGACAAGATACAGTTTTTTCTAGCGCAATAATTCCTACGTCGAATGTCTCGTGATGAAAATTTGCGAATCAAACGATCCTCGTTTATAGGCACGCTCCTTGCACACAAAGTGTCGGGAATGTTGAGAAAAAAGAGAAAATCGAATAGAGAAAAGACGGCATAAAGCAGATAGATAAAATTGTTACATATATGTTACAGACTCACGGGTGAAAAACAGTTCGCATAGAAAAGTGAAACGAGTCCTTTGTTCTCGCCCATTCGAATCACACCAATTCTTTCAATAAACGTGTATCGTGTCGTGTCGTGTCGTGTCGTGTCGTGTCGTATCGTAAGAACGATCACGGTAGTAGCAAGCTAATGATCGACTTGCTTCACGTCGATGCCGAATTAAAAAAAGTAAAGAAGTAATCAATCTCATAGAGTACAATGTCTCGACTCACGATAGACAAAGTAGGGAATGACCAGTTTGAAAAAGAAAAGTTCTACTGCAAATTTTCTTCTTAATTCGACCTGCACGAACAATCGACCTCCGCGAATAACTATTTTTCGAACCAGACGAACCAGAGGAAAAGAATCGTTCAAATCGTACAAGATCTGTTACGCTCGGTCGATTATTCGTGTGCCAGTAGCAATTAATTAATATTCATATACGATCCGATTTTTTAGAGCATGTAATGTACCGTGAATATGCTCTAACACTGAAATGAGTTTGAATGTGTGTGTTCAATGATTTTCAAAGAACATGCGTGCGTGTGGGTGTCTCTGTGAGAGAAAGACAAGACACTTGTCTTCGCTCTGTTTGTGGAAACGCGCGAATGGCGTCTGCTTGTGAAGAACGACTGATGCGAGACACTGTTGAAAGTTGTTTTTTTTCCCTCCTTTTCCTTGTAACTATTGTTCGCGCGAACCTCGAAACTATCCGTTTTATAAAAATACCTGGCACATTTTCTTTCAGTTACTGGACACCCTCCCGGTGTGCCAAGATTTTAATCGACAAGTGTGCAACCGTCCCGCCTGCAAGTTTATCCATCTCAGTGACGGTGAGTTTCCGGCCCCATTTGCCGCAGTTCCTCTCGGGAACTTGCGGCAATTTCGTTGAAGATCGAAGCTTATCGTTCCTTTCCTTTTTTTGTTTTTTTTTTTTAACAGTTCCTTTATTTCTCTTCTTATTCTTATTCCGTTGCGCTTTTATTCCGTTGAACGATTAATTGAATTTTCTTTCAGCGACACAAGATGGTGAGTACAATGCCGTAGGTTGTTATTCCGCGTTATTAGCGAGATTAAAAGACTTTGGCTGAAATATAATTTTTTTGTTCGAATATGAGCTTAAAGTATTTGAACATTCAGTGGCAGGAGGTAAAAAGAATTGACTAACTAGATTTTTCAATTAAAATATTACTTTAAAGCCGATTCGATGTACAGAGAATGTACAAATTTCTCAAATTATATATATTTCAGCTCGGTGTATTTGTGCCGGCCTAGATATCGTATCGAATGGCCGGCCAAAGAGCATTTGTATTTTGCAGCCATTTTGCAGTTGACGACCACGCATTCGCCACAAAACAATCATGCTCGTAATGTGCGACGGATGACAAATCTATTGGTCACCGCTGCTTCCAACTGCACGTAACTTCGTCAAAGTCACGAATTACTAGACTAGCTAGCCGCGACTAATAAAAATGATAGTTTACTGCTAAACTGTTCGTGAATGGTCTGTAAATTTAAAGAATGACCGCGGAAAATGAGAAAACTCTAAGAATTTCAGAAAGAAAGAAATAATCGTAATGTTTATCGTATAATCGTAATACCATCTTATTAGATATATATATATATCCATTTTATAAATATCATAAATATTACGTATATAATTATAATTAGCATAGCATAATATCTTGGCATCACGGAGAAAGAAATTATAAGCGAAAGCGAACGTTTGCAGATATCCTTAGCTAATCATAAAGCGTCATTATACGAAGATCATCGACGCATTAAAATCCACCAAAAATTGTTATCGATTTTTCCATATGTCTAATCGATGACCGTTTGAACATTTCCAGGAAACGTGGAGGTGATCGAGAATCGCGTGACCGTGTGCAGGGACGCAGTGAAGGGCGCGTGCATGCGGCCCCAGTGTAAATATTATCACATACCGGTCGCGTTGCCGCCAGCACCTCTGATGGCGATCACATCGCCTGCGACGCCCTAGTTACTCCTTCTCGTTTAGCGGATATATGTAATTCACGACGAGGCGAGCAAGAAGGAACCGACAGACAAGAGTGATACAGTAACAGAAGCTAGAGAGCGGAAAAAAGGGACTTGATAAAGAAAAAAAAAGGACAAAAAAAAGAACAAAAAGAAAACTACAAAAAAAAAAGCAAGTAACGAACAAAGACGAGAACGAGAAAGAGGCACTACCAGAAAACGAACAAACACAAGAGCTTCTCAAGCGCAGGTTTTGCCGGATCACGATCATCCTGATCGTTGAACAAGATCGACGAGAACAAAAAGAAGAAGAGAGACGTATCAAGGGGAATGTGTGTTTCAATGTTTTCGTCCTCATCGTTCTCTTCGTCGTCGTCGTCGTCGTCGTCGTCGTCGTCATCGTCGTCGCCGTTGTCGTCGTCGTCGTCGTTGTTAGCGACATCGAAAGAACCGAGTTTCGATTCTATTTCATCCTCCTCTGCGAATCTCCTCCAATGCGTAGGTTTTCGTCGAGCCAGATAGAAATCAGGAGAAAAGGCTAGCGTATCAAACGCGAATCAAAGAGGAAAGGTCGGACAGAGGAATGAAATCGTCGTTCGTCGTTTCACTAGTTGAAAAAGGAACTGCACGAATTCGTTTCTCTTCCTGGCCATTCTCTTCCTCATGTCGTCCCTTGAAGATGAAAAAGAAGAAACGCACGAAATTAAATTCGTTCGTAGAAACAATTCCCTCGTCAAAGCAATTCTGCGAGCTTCACTCCCGATGGAAGGAAATTTACCATTGATTTCCAGCAGACCATTCGTAGATTATTTGCGCGTTTGGTCGCCACGAAGCGTAATTTACCGTTCGAGAGTCGAGGTAGCCGATTATCTCGCGAGAACGAAAATTTCCCCATGCTAAGACGATAAAAGCGTTTCGTTCGTGCGAATTGGTCGGAAAAAGAGGATACGGTATTTCTGATTGAAGCAGACATATCGAGTGGTCGTTGAAATTGAAAATCAGCCAAGTCGCGTCGCGTCAGCGAGAGAAACGTCCTCGAGAGGATGCTCGAAACACGTCACGATCGAGTGCCAGTACACGAGGTCTTCCTTAACCTTGCCTTCTTTCCTTCTTCGTTCACTTAGACTTCCATGAAAGAGAGTCACAAACCTGTCTAGTCTGGCTCGCCAAGAGGGCAAGTGGATTTTCACAATTTCTGCTTTTTAAGCGTTTTTATTCATTTGAAATTTAAGTATCGCACGAGTTAACTAATTTTGCTTTTTAAACTTTGATTATTCCATATGTCATTCGTTTATAAGTGACTGTTATCAAATTTCCGATAGTTAATTTAAACTCGTTATACCTTTTAAATCCTATTTTCTATTTATCGATCTCTTAACTACATCCACTTAGAAGTATCTTTTAATTTCAAAATACCTTGCAACTGGTTTTCAAAAGCACACATTTCCTTTGAAAACTTCCATTTGCCTCGAGTGTCTCGTTGGATTCGAGATTTCTATGTTCTTCCACGCGATTGCTGATCGAAAACGGGTAAAAGAAACGAAACGATGTAGCTGGCAGTTCATCGCGAGACACATTTTCTAGACAGAAAGGCGAATATTCGCGACAGTAAAACGAGGGAATACGCTGATAGAGCGTTGATGTTCCGTAAAGATCTTGGTACTACTATGCGTACGTATATTATACACGTACTATGCATACAGAGGGAAACGTGGTTAGGAGTTATACGATCTCCCGGGAACAGAGAATTCCGAGTTATAGGATCGTAAAATTTCTCCACGTTCGTAGCAATCGAACGAATTCATATCGTACGAGTAGGCTGGCTCAGACCGATGGGAATACTTGATAGAATTATTTAATCCTTTTGATGTTGGTTCGGCTGTTTTATCGTATTTCAGTGAATCGGTAAGAACGCTGGAAGAAGTTGATTAATGTTTTCGACAACGGGCGAAATGTTCACGCAATTTCTGTTTAAACGTTATTGTGATATTTTATGAATACTTCATAGAATATTTTATATAGTGTGTAGCATGGATAAATATATCTAGATAAGTTATTAAAACGAGATAGTTTAAGGATAATTTACATCGTAAGAAAGTCATATTGTACATAATATGATACCATTAATGTTAATATCTTTTTTCATCGTCGACTCGCTCGAAAATAATTTCTGTGCGTTCTTTCGTCGAATTGGTTTAAAAGTTCGAGCAAAGTGAAATCAATTACCATCATCACGAGGGTTAAAGATATACATTGGTCAGCCATAAATCCAGCAACGGCAATCACTGAATCTAACAAACTTCAAGGGACGTATGCGCAGTCAAAAAAGAGAACTGACCCCGATATATCGAATAACGAAGTTTTTTATACTCGTATATACACTAAACGAAATCCACTGATATTTTGTTTTTACGTCGATATAATTGCGCGTATGCACGCACGTTTCAGCTGATCGATCGAATGTACGTGCACACGCGCCAGGAGGCATTGACTTCGCAAGAAATTTTACGGGAAGGTAAAGAAAATATAAAAATGGAAATCAAAGGAAGGAAGGAAGTAATAAAAGCAGAATTACAATCGTAGATTAAACGACGAAACGAATATATACACGTATATTACGCATATTATATATAAATATACATATATATATATATTACATATATTATATATACATATGTGTGTATATTGTATATATATATATATATATATATACGTAAAGAAAACAAAAATGAATGTATCCTTCCGAGGAAGGTACGATGCCTTATGACGTGGTTTCCGGCGAGTCTCAAAGTTTCCGCAATATTTTTCATTCACTTTTTCCCTCTTCTTTTTTTTCACGTTTGTCTCCATTTCGCGAAGGGAAACACCGATGATCGACATACTCTTAGGCGAGTGAACGCTATTTAAATATTAACATTACGACGAATGTACGTGATAAATATATGTATATATATACATATAGATACCCACACACATACCCACATATATACATATATACATATTATACAAAAAATTATATTTAATTAAACAGTAATGAAGAAATGATAGATAGAAAGGAAGATAGTACAGAGAAAAGATTTAGCACGGACAATGGTTAAAAGACCACACACGAAAAATAAAAATATTCTTTTTTATATCTGTCGCTGTTCGCAAGACAAATTCGATGTGAAATAGATTTTCGGTTCCTACGTTTCTTTCAAACACGTTGCGTTTCCAATGATATTTTTCGATAAAGTATAAATTCACGTGCGCTATCAGTGAACCATGTTCGTGAACCATTAATCGCGAATAGAAGCTAAATTGCGAATATATGTGCAAATTCATATTTTTATGCATAAAACTAAACAAACGGGATGTAAACGGAAATTTGTTTCAAATTTGAAGTAGTATAACGAGTATTTCGTAGATACTTTCTATATTTTTGCATAGGGCGGATGTTCCTACAACTGCCATGTCTTTTGCAAAAGAGAAATAGTTTTATGCGCTAAGCGTAAAAAATTGATTATAATCTGCAAAAAAATTTCAATATTCGTACGACTGTCAGCCGATAATTGTCAGTCCCAATGACTGTGATCAGATGACTGCCGGACTTTTTTATTGACTGTCTAACTCTGTAATTGCTTTCCGCTCGCGTAGTGGCGTTCTTAATGCTAAAATTATACTATGGTTTTTAAAGATTGATTTTTAAATACTAGATACAAACAACATCCGTGCTGTCCCTTTGTCTTCGTGTAAATCTAACTTGCTGATAAAACCCTTTCCTCCATACGTTTTACTATTCTATTAAGTAGAATATCATGGCAGTTGTAGAGACGCTGACAGTTATAGGAAGATGCATTCTGCGCGTTTTTCTATATTTCAATTTTCCATAAATGCATAAGTATTCATAGCCTAATGACTAAAAGGATGATCAATCGATCGATCGATTTAAGTTTTTCCCGGTGTCGCGCGAAGGACCCACCGTCGACAACGAAGTTTTTCGTCGTCCGTACATACTTTTACACATTTTGTCTTTCGCTCCTTCGCCCCGTCTCTATTTCACGATATTAGCTATACAATTAATATTCGTTTTTATTTTTTATATATTGTGTAGAAACGTTAACCGATATAACTACCGTACTAGTATTTAATTCCTTGATTCTGCCCGTACACGTATTCCTCTTCTTCACATTTATTTCAACCTTTATTTTATTACACGTTTATTTCTTTTAATGATTTCCTTTTATCCATTTTTCGTTCGTTTAGCGTAGCAATCGGAATAAAAGTAACAATATAGTGCAATCGTCGTGCATATAACGTAAAGAGTATTATATCGCGATTGCGTATAGTCCTTTCTATCGGCGACTAGCTTACAAAAAAAAAAAAAAAAAAGAAAAAAACAGAAAAAGGCAGTGAGAAAGTATAGAGAAACTATTTCGCGATGTGAATGAAGTATTTATTCCGTCTATCGTTAGTTTCAATTGACGAGTTTTTTTATTCTTTGAGAGACTTTTTTTAATCGCGTTACTTTGATTTTTTTCCATGTTTAGTCGATGTCTGTTATCATTAGGATTAACTATTATTATTATTATTATTATTACTATTATTATCTAACTATTATTATTATTATTATTATTATTATTATTATTATTATTATTATCATTATTTTTGTTATTAACTCTCTATAGTATTCTCGGTGCCACTTTGTTTATTTAAAATTTTCCAATGTTCGAACAAGATATCGGCTCGTACCCAAATGAATCGAAAGGTGCTACGGAGAGTTAATATTATTACTACTATGATTATTTCTCTTGTTATCTGTTTCTTAAGTTCGGTTACATATAGAGTGAAACAAAATAAAAGAACATGACCGTCCAGGAAAGACTTTCACCTACTTTCCCGACCAAGTGGCTCAAAGAGCGAGCCGGTTCGTCGATCTCTCGGATTCAAGATTGCAAACGAGAAAACACGTTGCTGCGCTAGTCATTATTCGCGATGGGCCAGGGTCCTTTGCGCGTTCTTTTCGATTCTCGATAGAGATGCTGTTATCGGAAACGTTATCGATTATATCGTTGGTTTATCGATAAGTTAAATCGAACTAAACGCGCAAGATGTACATTGCACGTAAAGCGGCTTGGAACGAAACGTATTTTCTGTCCGAAGATTCGTTTCGTAGAGAGTGAGATGGATCTGCAAATTCGTCTATTTGAAATTATCTACATTTTTGCATCTTTCAATTCGTCACAAATACATAAACACGCGCAATCTAACGATCGATTCGTTGAGCGTTGTACAGTCTTTGCAGTGGGATCTGTTCGCCGGATATCATATCGTCGTTATATATGTTCGTCGGATATTTTATCGATAATATAGCGATAATCGTGGCATCTCTACCTGCATCTCAACTTCTCCGTACACACAAATACATACAGAGATACACACACTCATTCACAGAGCGAGACAGTCGCGTCGTTTGTTTTTTCTAAGACGATTTCGAAACAAACTGTTTTTCTTTTAATTGTTAATATTTTCTATTTTTTTATTAAGATCGATTTGTTAACTATGATAACTCGAGAAACGGGACATTAGCGTTAATTATTTAAACGGACATAAGCATAACAAAGTACTCTAATTGACAGGATATAAGCGTATTATAATAAATATAGGTTATTAAAACTATTATTGAATACAAAAGAGCGAAAAAAGGAAAAAAATATGGAAAGTGCGATCTAAACGATTAAGCAAGTATAAATGTTCCTGTACAGCATTTAAGAATCAAAGAACACGTATATACATATATACAAGAGACGAGAAATTAAAGCATATACGCATGCTCGTGGATAATGGGCGTGTGTGAAAATTATGTGAACGAAAAACGAAATGGAACGAATCAATCGAAATATAGATATACATATGTGTATATGTATACACACATACACACCGACGTTTTTCGTTTTTTTTCTTTCTTTCTTCTTTTCGTTCACATTCTTTCCTTCTTCTTTTCTTGCTTTCTTTCTTGTTATACATTTCCTTTTGTTTCTTTGTTGGTATTAGGGGGGAAAGATTCACGAGCGAAAGTTCGACACTTGTAAAGTACTCGTGTATATAAGGTAGAAATGTTACTTTGAGAGAGGAAAAAAAGGAAAGAAACTTACCAGGACTTACAAAGTATCGAGAATTCTTAAAACGTTGGATACGTCTACGAACGTGATACGAGCAATCTTTTCTTTTTCCATTTACCTTTTTTTTACCGACTCTTTATCGTCTCTAGATACACAGCGATCGGTCGTTAACTTTCCATGTACGGTCTAGCGCGAATTAGTGGAAAATACGGTTTCTCGAAAATTTGTTAACTCGGCTCACCTTACGAAATATCATCGAAGGTAAACTCTGAATAACTGTTTCCATCTTCTATTTTCCTTTGGACTACTAAACGTTCGATGGACGAGTTACCGCGACAGATGATAAAGGAAATCGATAATAGACGGACGAGTTCCTCCGTGCCCGCAACTAGCATATGCATGTACATACATAGAATTTAGATAAAGAAAAAGTATAATAAACTCGAGAAGTACGCAAAAGTACGTTGTATCGTGTATGTATAAAAACTAAGTACAATAATTAAACGAATGTCCATTTAAGTGGTTCAATAGCGCCGTGAGTAATAACGGTCAGATGTTTTTAATGTGATGTTATCGGTAGGCCAGATTTTTCGACTAATTTTTCCGTTCACGTGAAACTCGATGCCTCTGCTTCGGTCGTGGGTGAACTGAGATCGTTGTCGTTAGAATTTTTCGATAATAGTCCAAGAGAAACGTTCAAATACAATTCGTCCCGATTGCTGCCAGTCTTTGCAACTAAAAACTTTTATTTTATAACATTTTCATTTCATCTGTGAAATATGCGCGAAGAACGAAAGGTTTGCCCTGTCGAAGCAAAAAATTAAATACAGAAATAAAAAGGAAACCATAACCGAAATTCCGATGAAAGATTTTCCTACAGTCGATCAACGAATTTTTCGATTTTTGGATCGGTGATGCGTTGGATCTTCGAACGAACCGAGATAGAGTAGACGAGAGATAAATAAGAGAAGAAGAACGAAGGAACGATCGAGCAAAAGCGCGAAGCCGTCTTTCCCTTCGATACCGAATCAGCAACCGTATACACCGAGTAGAAGTATAACGAATGATAGTAAACGGCGGAAAGCGAAAGGAGAAAGAGAGACGAAGAATAGGAACGAAAAATGCTACAAAATGCTACTATTCCGTTACCGTTCTGAAAATGTCAAAAAAGAAAAAAAAAACGATGGAAGAAAGAAAAGAGAATTAATAATAGTAAATAACAAAGCGACATATGTGTATATACGTATAGGGATAAGAGAAGACGCAAGTTAAGAGAGAAATATTATTAAAGAAAGAAACGACGATTAAGAAGAAGACAAGAAATCTCAAGGAAGAAAAAAATAATAACGATAGGACAAATTCACTGGAGTTTAAGCTTCCCAACTTGAGTCAAGGGTTTTAGCTGTTGCAGCAAGCAATCACACAAAGCGATAAAAACAAATTATTTGTAAAACAGGCAAAGAATTCGCTCGCGCTAAATGCTGTGTCGCCAGAGGTAATACGATTCTTTTTTAACCGATAGGGAATCGACGATTTTCAACGATCGTCCGAGTTTAGTCTGGCGATAACGGGTTCGTAGGACGATCTATAATATATGCTGTCGCTTTAACAATGAACGCAGCTTTGCGTGGCTAACGAATAACCCTGGTTCACGTGGATGACGTGGATATCGAGTAAACGTGGATGTTCGATATTGCGTTCGATATTACGGCCGTAATAGGTCGAATATTAGGAAAGATAGGAAAACTCGATCCCGTAGGCGACTTTGATTCACCGTAAGATTAACTTTGTCTCGATGCGGTAAATGCCGATGAAATTTGATTTTTTCTTTTTTAGAGAAGAACGTATAACCGATCGTTAGTCGTTCTTCGAAGAAATCCAAATATACTTCGGAGCAACCGTCCACGATTGCTCGCCTCGTTATCACGCGTTCTACCGTTCAACTAGCTGCAAAGCATACTGCTCGCGTGTACCTACTCATTAGCTTCTATTGCGCGCAACGCATTTTTGACTACGCCGAGAAAACGACAGTACAGAGAGAAAAAGAAACGAAAAAAAGGAAACGAACAAACAATGGAGTGGCTACCGGTTTGAAAGTTGCCGACAGAAAGAGATGGAAAAGGGGGATCGACAAGATCGAAGGAAGAAAGAACACCGTTTCGCTCTGCAGGGAGAGTAGATCGAGTCCGAAAATTCGTGACGCGTATTCGAACAAAAACGCGGCCGGATGTTCGGATATTTTGGCGCGCGCTTAATCCGATTGTCTCCTGTCGACCGAGCCGAGCCCCATCCGAACTTGTCGATACGAACGTCCGATCGGATTTGCTCGGATAACCCGTCCACGGCTCGTGGAACTCGAATGGCTATAATTGCCGCTATTACGCGTTGAGAAGCGTGTTTCTCATTGAAAGGAACGGAGTAGAAGATATCGACGAACTAGCGTAAAAAGAACGAAGAAGAAACGAAGGAACGTGGAAAAGGAAGAACGAGAAAGCGCGGATATATACCGAAATACAATACACTACAGACCGTCCACACCAGGGACAAGCTTGTCCGCTAATCGACGAGAGAATAAAAGGATAAGGATCGAAAACAAGGAACGATAATAGCGATGCGACAGTCGAAGGAATTTTGTTCAAGCTGCTAAGCGTGCGAACCGTAAGACACGGGAGAAAAGGGAGAAAAGGGAGAAAAGGGAGAAAATGGAGAAAGAGAGGTAGCACGATGGGCTTCAGCTCTCTAAATCGACATGCGTGTAATCTCGGCTTGAGAAACGGCGTCTGTAAAATGGCATCGCGACACGGACTCGCGCGTACACGCTTCTCAGTACATACATTAGAATAATTAAATATAGTAGGCTACGAAACAGAACGAAATATATATATGAATATACATAATGATAATATATTTTTGACTTTTATTCTACAGTAACTCGTAAGCGGACCGTGTACGATGTATAATGTATATTTACCCCTAGGACAACGGACAAGCCTCCTTGGTCGCAATTTACACTACACTACTTGTTAGTTTGATCGACGATACTCGACATTGATACATCGCGCTGGCAACGAGCATCGATGAAAAATAGCAAAAAAAAAAAGAAAAATTAAGATAGAAAAAGTGAAAAGCTTCTCGACAAGAGGGAAAGAGACGAGAGGAGAAGGAAAGCGGGAAGGAAGAATTTACCTATACTCGAAAAAGGATGTGAAAATAAATTCGACGGGGTGAAAGCGATTGAATCCGCGTTTCTCTGTAGAGCGAGGTGTTTCTTTAATGTAACGTCGTTTGCACGGTGGATGTAAGTATTTTCCTTGTCGGTGGATTGGTAAAGATTGACGCTACGAAATGGAAAATCGACGGGATAAATGAACGAAGGTGTTGAACGCGGTTCACGAAGAGTACGAAGAGCGAAGTAAACTGGATTTTTACGTTATACGTACATTACGTGGCAAACTCACGCATACCTATTTACCACATACATTCACGGATACACAGACACGTACACGTAGATCGACAGATAAATGGACACACACGCGGTATATATTATACACGTATAAAAATATATACCCAGAGATATATTGATCGAGCCGATGCTCCTTCGACGCTCTATGATTCTTTAAGAGAATTCCGTTTTCTTCAGAATATCTCGCTGCACACACAAACTTCTTCCAGAACTGAAACGGACGATTTTCCCGCGGATGACGCGAGATACGAGAAACGATAAAAATAAGGACGACTCGCACTAATGCGATCGTGGAACGAAAGGAATGGAAAAGATCGTTAGTGAGAAGATCGATGCATACCCGGACAAGCACGGACAAGCATGTTTCTTCGATTCTAGTAGCGTAGCAGAGGGAAAATTGTCTAGTTAAACATGCACACGCACGCACACTCACAGAGACACGTACACGCTAACACACAGCGTTTTAAACTTGAACTTTCTAGGCAAACGAACAAAATAGAAAACGAAGATGAAAAAGAAAATAAAAACGCATTTGACATTAATAGTTTCGATGTCTAAAATCTATAGAGAGAGAGAGAGAGAGAGAGAGAAAGAGAGAAAAAGAGATATAGAGAGAGATAGAGAGAGGGAGAGAGAATGAACACTAAGGAAGAGAAGAGTTAGAAACGTAACGACGAATAATTAATTACTTTTTCTCGAAACTAAGTTAACAAAGACTAAATAGTATTTTTCGAGTTTAAAATTACTAGAAGAAAAATCTGTAGTTAACGTTAAACATCGTAGAAGTACGCGATTCTTAGCTGATAGTTGACAAAATGAAACTTTTACTAGCTCGACTAATTGCATGGTAGTTGTATTTCAGCCTAAACGCCTAGTATGCTTCTGATAGTGTGTCGTAGAGAAACTTTTTAATCCGCCATGTCCGCCCGCCGTTCCTCCTTACGAAGACGGACGAGCAAATTACGATAAATATTAAAAAGAAAAAGATAAAAGAAAACGTCTATAGAGAACGCTTTCCTCGATGACCCTAACGATTCTGTCCAATTTTTCTTATTGTACAACGAACGATCCCCGAGCACATTCTCTTTGTCAGGTTTCAACTTCCTGGCATCCGCTTTGGTTTCTCTTGCGATCGCGACTTTGTCTCTCCTTCGATATTCCTCCCGCTGGACTTTGTTTCCACGTCTTCTCTTTACACCCTTTGCTCTTTCCTTACATAATCCCCCCACCCCCCACCCCCCACCACCAATCCTTCTGGGTTTCTCCTTCTTGTCCAATTTTTTAAGAAAACCGAAGCTGAGTAACGCTTAGTGTCTAAATATTAAATACTATTAATGAAAAAAAAACAACGTACTCTTTAAATAACGAGCAAGCAAAAAAAAAAGTAAAATAAAATAAACGCTAAATAACTACATACTTAAAGATATAAACACAATTTAGATGACGTAGGGTATTTAACGGGAAAACTAAAAGATAAACAAAAATGAATGAAAACGAGGTTAGAAAAATGAAAAAACCGATCGCTTTCACTATAGTTTCCTCGTCGACAGGCGAGGACTAGGGGCGCGTGTGCGCGCGCGCGCGCCCACCGCGAGTATACAACCAACCTACACTTTGCTCTCCGGTGCAGGATCTTCTACAAACGAATACCTTGCCTTGAACAAAGAAAGAATCAACAAAAAGAAAAGAAACAAAACGAAAACACTTAAGACGATACAGAACGAAAGATTACAGAAAGAGATGCTCCGTTTGAGGAATATTTCGAAGCTTCGAATAGCGAAAAGAAAAAATATCGATAACCCTTCCTTACCCCTGTACACCCACCCCTTAACCAAACACATAAATCACTCTCCTTGATCTTCGTTACGATAAAATAAACAAAATCGGATCCTCGTTCGTCGAAGTTGAACGCGACAAAAGCTATAACCCCCGCTTGTTCTGCGCTAGCGATGTAGAATGAAAGGTTAAAGTAGTCGCGTAATCGTTCGTTTAATAGTAATCACACCCACGAACCAACTTGTTCGAGGGAGAAAAGAAATTAACGAAAGTTAATCGAAGAATCTTGGAATCGTATACAATAATTCCCAGGATATTATAGATACAACTGATCATCTGATCGATCAATTCCGACGATAGGTCCAACTATCGATCCTTTTTAATCCATCGCTCCACCATTTCCAGGAACGTTCGCATTTTAACGATACTCGAACAACGCCAAGAGTGCTCGTGTTTTTCCCTTGCTTCACGTATCAGCTTCTGCACCTATGGCTTCGTTAGACACTTTTCGAAGTTCTACGTAGAGGCACGTGTATACATGATATTATACACACATATATACAGACACACACGAGTATATATTACTATAATATATAATATATTATCAGTACATGTAATATATTATTAGTATAGTAATATATTATTACTATGTATTAGGAAATAGTAGGTGTTCTTGATCATTTGCGTGTACGCGAACGCGCACGCCTCAGCTACGCTACGATTAGACGATTGTCGTTGATATATTATATCTATTATACGTGTATGTTAATCGCCCAGGTGTTTATACTCTCTAGAGATAGATAGTTGCTTAGGAAGTTGCACCGTGTCACTTTTGCTGATCGCTAGTTCCAATGTCCTCGTTCCGCGTCGAGACCCCCACTCGTCGTTGCTGTCTTAAACACGTTCTTCGGCGTCGATTTTCCGATATTCGTTGCTTTCTAGACTATAGTTAATCCTTGGTACTCTATTTTCTTTCTTACCGTCACATTCTGACATACCTTTTTAACGTTCTGGCCTTACAAAAATTCTACAAATGTCTTTGTCGCTTTGTTATTCAACGGTATTTCGTCGTTGATCAATTTTCGTTCAATACCGATCGAAATATTCGAAAATCGACCTCAGGGTACTACGAAGGATTACATTTACCTCAGCAAGTTTATTACATATATTGGTTACACTTTATCGTACAGATAGATTTTTAACGCGTCGATTCTCCTCTATAACTTTGCGTAACAATTTTCTACTTTTCGTATAACGACGCGTTAAATTAGTCGAACTCGTGAAAATTCATCGCGAACAATATTTCCGTTATACGTGATGGTTCCAAACAATTTCGAACGATCTATCGATAAATTGACTCCCATAATCGTAATTTGCGATAATCGTAATTATAATTTGAAAATAATGTCTTTGAGATTATTACTCTGTGTGAAAATAATCCGAAGAATCAACGCGTTAGAAAGTTATCGAATCGTTCGTTAGTCGAGTATTCCTTTGCCATCGATTCACAGCAGTGGTAGTTTTTTACAGCGATAGTTCCAGGTATACAGTCTAGTTACTAAGGTGATACATTATTCTCTTTAAAAATAACTACGCGAACGATCGCAGCGTAATCTCGATATATAGGTTCCTAGCTGGTAAAGTTCCTCCGACGAAATTTCACCGCAGTCTTGCTTTTGTTCGTCTACAACGATTTGCCTTGTTTCGAATTCGATTCGAAGATGTCCTTTCGGACAGTATAATTTCCGATTAAGAAGGAAAAGAGCGAGAAGACGTTAGAACGTTTTTAACTCGACAACGATGCAATCTGGGTGCTCGACTGGTATCGCGAGAAAGCATTTTCGTTCGAACAATTGTTTTCTCTGGATATTAATCCCAGTGTCGGCCGATTGAACGTTAGTGTACTTGATTTTCGCTGTCTCTATGGCGAAACTATGATAAAACGCCTATATAGCCTCGAGAAGAGCAGAATTAATTCGATGTTACTGTATCTCGTTGTAATACTTGGGAAAAATTTGCTTGATTTCCTCTGTCCTTAATCCCTCCACCCTCCCCCTCCCCCGACCCTGCCATATCCTTCAGACGTAATTAAGAAACACGGTTGCCCCCCTTGACTACAAGTTTTCTAAAAAAAGAACGAAATAAAAACGAAAATTGAAGCGAGTGAAAGAACGAAACAACAAGTTTCTCGGAATAAAGATAGACAGATAGAAACGGAACAGAAAGGGAAGAAAAGAAATATCGTAAACGTCAAAATTGCGTATCGATCTATTGGGCATCCGCGATATAATTCTATCGTTACGAAAGGAAGAAAAAATGAAAAACAAAACGAAACGAAGATTATTAGGTAATATAATATAATTATAAATATATACTTTTAAGGTAATGAATTTATAAAGATATTTACAGTTTACGAGTAAACGAATAAAAAGGAAAAAAAAGAGAATCTTCTGTGGCAGCATAATAAACGGAAAATAAAAAAAATTTACTAGTTCGACAACTTAAACTAACCGTACGTTGGAGACGAGACCGAAGAGTTTTCGTTGAACGCTTCCAAAGTTCGCGATTGTCCATCGAGAACCCTTCGGAACTAAGCGTCTTCCGACAGTGATGTAACTATTAACATGTAATCCCTTAATGTTATATTTTTCCGGTGGTAGCTTCAGAGTTCGTGTCAAACGATTTGTCAGGACGCTTCGAGGCAAAATTACGTAAAAAATAGTTTGCCCAAGTCGAAGAATTCCCTTTTCTTTCTTTCTTTTCTTTTTTTTTTCATCGAGAACGATTGAATTCCATCTACGAGACAAAAAGATACGAGCGGCATGAATGATAAACGATTTTAGCACGAACTCGGGCGCTGCACTAACCACCGGCAGTTTGTGATATATTTAGTAAAACAAATTTAAAAAAGTGATTGTTATTCAAATTAAAAAAAGAAAAAAAAGAACGAAGAGAACGAGAAGAGAGAAGCGCCTAGCGGTTTTACATCCACACAAAACACACTAAATGGATTTAGTTACGTGACCCGTCGTACTGCTGAGAGAAGCAACGAATAACGTTCCACTGCTGAAGAATAAATCTTCTAGGGCATTCCGTGATAACGAACGGTCAGAACGAATCGTTCGATGATCGACATTGACGGAATTGTCGAGTCGAGTCGATCGTTCTCGTCTGGTTCCACTTGTGATTCGTTGAGTCACGCGAAATGAACTTACCAAACGAAAAAAAAAACCGCCGTTTGTAATCGTATCTAAACTGAATCACGAAAATATAATAATTTTTTACTATCGTATACACACACGCAGCAGATACGCTGACCGGAAACACAGACATCCAGCTGTGTCCTCTTTGTCGCTAAACGAAATTTTCTCTTGTTTGCCCTCTCAGCAGCATCGTCGTCGGTTTATAAACTAATTGTAAATTTTAGATACTACCGCGCGTAATAATAGGAGAAAGAAAGAGACAAGAGAGAGAAAACGAAAAGCGCGAGAGCGAACGAGCGAGCGAGCGAGCGAGCGAGAGAGAGAGAGAGAGAGATAGAGAGAAAGAGCGAGAGAGAGAGAGAGAGAAAGAGAGAGAAATTTTAAAAAAGCGATAGGTAAGAAAAAATCGAGGCGTTACTATCATGGAGGAGAGGAGGAATAAGAAGAGTAACAAAACAGCAAAAAAAATAATAATAATATGATAATACACATAACAACACACACTATATATTGTAATATTATTTTTCGAACATAGTAATGTAATGTAGAATATGATATATGTATTATATTATATATTATATATATTATATATAATATGATATTGTAACTGATCATTTCGTATAACGCCAACGGCTGAACGAAGTGTTTGGAGTTTAAAAGAAACAAAAGATGATTAACGAAACAAGAAAAAGAACTTTAAAAAAAGAAAAAACAATTAATTAAGATGGGCCAGAAACGTCGGCGAGGCGAGTGGCGCAGGGTCACGGCACGCAACATATTTTTACCAAGGTTTTTCGAATATTCAGTCCCCTCGACGATTCCTTATATAAACGAGATCTTTAAAAATAAAAAAAAAGGATAAAAAAAAAAAAGAACGATCACGTACCCACGCGCCACTATCGCTTCGCGGCATTTTCTTAGCGCGCGGCCGTACATCGGTCGTTGAACGGTCAGATCGCGTCACGATCTCGTTGTGTTCAGGAATGGTACCGTACCTTCGTACAAAAATTTAAGAAACGAACGAAGGGAAATAAGGAAGTGAAACGTAAAGCTGTCTTCGGCGTATAGAATAGACAAAGCTTCGTGATCGAACGCGTCGTAACGAATGAACTGACAAATTATAAAATTAGTAACAAAAAGACACAAAGGTAATCGCGTGGTGAACGGTGTTTCGTACGAATCATTTCGGCGACGTTCAACTTTTCTAAGATAGATCCTCGTATGCTTTTCGTGTGGCACTGGGACCTTGAACGTCGTTAATAGAGTAGACAGAGAGGAAAAAGGAAAAGAAAGTGCTCGTCGGACGAAGAAAAGACAGACAGAGAGAGAAACAGAGAGTGAGAGAGAGAGAGAGAGAGAGAAAGAGCGCGCGGAGCGAGCAAGAGAGAGAGAGAGAGAGTGACGAGAGAAAAAAGGAAAGTCTTGTTGTTGCAAATAATTCGCGAACGTTCGACGACCGAATTGCGGCAGAATTTCCAATTGATCGAATCGAAGAATGAAACGAAGGCGTGACAAGGATGGCAATATTACGATATTAACGTCGATACGATGGTAATCGATCGACGGACAAGAATAGCCACCGTCCCTAGAATTTCATTTTTCGACTTTGACACGTGCGTATCCTAATTTTTCAATGTCCACGAGAGGACGAAGAGTCGTGCAGAAGCGTGTACAGTGGGGGTGGTTGGTTACTATAACTATAATAAAAAAGAAAAAGAGAAAAGGAAAGTCACTTCCCCAATCCCAATTCTTCTACAACCTTACCGCCCGTTTCGGGAGAGAGAGAGAGAGAGAGAGAGAGAGAGAGAGAAAATGAGAGAGAAAGAGAAAGAAAGAGAGAGAGAGAGAGAGAGAGAAAGAGAAAAAGTAAAGAATGAGAAAGCATCCTGGATCGTTCCCTATGTCCTTCTCTCTCCTACTTTTAGTGCCCACTCAAAAACACACTTTTAGAAGCTCCTCGAATATCGGCCCGAGATGGAAGCGAGACGACAGAACGAAAGAAAATATTAAAAAAAAAAAACAGGAAAAAATTACGAAAGAGGATAAAACAAGGAAAACAAAATAAAAAGAATTTTTAAAAAGTGAGAGAGAGAGAGAGAGAAAGCGATAGAAAGAACATAAAAAAAATATTAAAGGACAAACGATGCGTTTTTTCTAATTGTCGAATCGACCGTTTCGTATTCGGCGACAACTTTTGTAATACGCGAACATTACTAATGCTAAGTTGTGTTTTAACCGAATACATTTATGCCTCGGATATACATATTATATATACATATATATATTATATTATTATTGGTCATTGAGCAGACACACGATCGAACGAACGAACCAGAGAGCGAGAGAGCGAGAGAGAGAGAGAGGGAGAGAGTGAGAAAGGGAGAGAGAGGGAGAGAGAGAGAGAAATTAGAGAGAAAGGAAGAGAGAAAGAGAAAGAATGAGAGAAAGTATAATTGAAAACTTCATCACGTTGAACAATACATTTCTTGCGATCTATAAATTACCGATACAGCGTAGCAGATCATTTATTTTTATTTTTTTCTTATCTTTTTCCTTTTTCCGTTTTGCGTTTTTCTACACAGTTGTTATATTTCGATGTTTTGTTGTAACGGATATGCTGGCATGTTGATCTTGTGGATGAGAAACCAAACACCGTAAGAAGCTGAATGATTATTTATTTTCTGCGAGGCACAATCTGCTCGTGACGGGTTTGTACGCAAGATTTCGTGTTCGTTTATTACGTGTGAATCGTATTATTTCGAAAATGAATGAGAGACGACGAAACTGAAAGAAAGGAAACGAAGAACGAAGAGAGAGCTGAGATTTCTTAATACGTTTCGATGATTAATTTTTTAATCTTTCAATCAACGAGAATAAGAAATAGGAAGGGGAGAAAAAGAAAATGAAACATCCGCGTGCAAAGTTACCGAAATCGATGAAGACGCGAAGTCTCGGTGTTAAGAAATTCATGAAGAGGCAAAACGGATACGAGCAGGTTGCGCGTTGGTTTTAATGGAGAGAAAAAGAAATTACAAAAAAAGAGAGAGAGAGAGAGAGAGAGGAAAAACTGTACGGACTAGAGGAAAAAGATAACATTGTGATGTTTACTGATCAAATATGTCAAAAGAAAAAAAAGGTGAAAAAAGAAAAAAAAGAGGAGGCCCACTGGTTGAGGCCCAACATTTCTGAGTACACTATAAATAATAAACATTATGTAAAATTTACACGAGGTTTTTTTCTTCATTTTTCCCTATGTATATAAGTCTAAAGTTGCAATATTGTAATCTACTTTTTTAAGGAAATGAACAGTAGATAATAGACGACCATATAAGTCTGCACCAGATTATTCTACTTAAGAGCGCCGTGCTACGAATGACATTATCTACTCCTCGGTATCTTATTCGCAAATTGGATTATATCGATCAAGATCTTGACAATTTTCGATGAAATATAAAACACCATTAATTTTCCACTTAATAAAAACGTTCCATACACAACGTCCATAATACACAAATAATACGTACGTCGCATTAAAAAATGACGTAGCGCTATTTTATAAAAAGAATCTCTTTCGTTCGGTATCCCATTTAAGTTCCGCAGAATTTATAATTCCATCCAAGAGAATGTAACTCGCTTGGTATCGTTGATGAGATAGACGCGTTAGTCGCGTTTCTCGACAAGTTCTAACGTGTTACTTTATGAACTGCATACGTCACTGCATATGATTGGCACGACGTTCGAAATAGCGCAACACGGTTTGACCAATCAGGCATGATTTTACTGGCGGACAAGAAGCGATCCGCGCCGCTACCGATGCCGCTCATCTGGTATGCGAGTTTTCATGGCGACGGTAGCGATGGAATGGAGCATATGACAAATAGATTCGAATACGATCGTAAATTTCCAAATACCTTACGAATACTTGGAGAAAAGAATATTTTGAAATAGGTTCTTACTTATCCTGGACAGTTTCGAATTGCGTATAAGGATCGCGGATATAGATGTATATATTGAATGTCAACTCGAGGTAGTCTCGAATTTTTACGAGTACCTTATCTTCTATAATATATATTAATACGACAGATTCAAGTACTATTTTTAGTAAGATACGACCTTGTTAGAAATAAATTTTCAAATCTTACGAATACAGAAAATGAAATCGAATCGTCTCCTACGCATGATGATCGAATCCTACGAAATGAAACTGACTTGGATTGGTAAAAACATGTCAAACTTGATTCCATCGCTAGGCGGTAATGCATTGACGAGACGCGTCTGCGCACAATGGGAAAACGCTTAGCGTCCATTATCACGTTGGCGGATAATTTGCTTGAAGTTAGCCGCAATCTAACACACTTGTCAACGTCCCTGGTCCATTCGATACTCCGTTGCACGCACTATCGCGAGACAAACGCTGGAGAAAGGAGATACGATGGTAGATGGTAGACACGGTGCAGCCTTTGTTACGCTGTTTAAATATCACAAAGGAAATTTCGAAACAAAGCGGAAATTTGTCTACATTGGGGAATAATAAGTTTGCCGTTGCGACTATCGTTTTATGGTTATCGTAAATAAATTTATATCGTAATTTAAAGTAAATTTTCAGTTTATCGTTGAGGTAGCGCGGTGGCATAGGAGGGAGAGGGATATCGGAAATATCGATATAAGCAAAAGACATTTTCGATCGCTGTCTATGAAAACGTTCGATCAAGAAATATATATCGATGCATAAAGTTTGAAATGTTATTGTGTCAGCAACGTAGAACGTTACGTAAGAATACTTAGATGAGCGTCGGTAAACAATTTTACGTCACTAGAATATATCTGTCTGTAACGAGCTTTCGATCGATTAGTCGCATCGAATAGTGTTCGCCTATAAAACTATGCTTTTGTTTTTTATCGTTTAAGCTTCTTATTAATCCAAGTAATGGCCGCATAAGCTAATCTCGGTACGCTATATTTATAAACTGGAAAACCATATCTATAAACTCAGCGAACGTCGGAAAAGAATATTGGGAGATTCTACGAACGTTAGAGAAGAAAATCGTGCAACGGTGGAATTTGGCGAATGAAGCACGCAGTGTCACTGCAATTTCTGTTTTCAAATCCGAGCATGCGTTCTGCCATCGTGAGTTCGCAGCCGTGTTCTCGGTATTAGAGCCCCACAGAATTGAACGCGTACAACTTCAGACGGTGCAACGAGAGACCTTCCATTGCGAAGTCGTACGTAAGCGTCGCACGTACATACGTGCATGCACCGTAAGCTATCTCGAGCGATCGTTAGAGGCTTCATCGACGGATTTTGCTGGCGCGCTAACCAGTGACTCGTCTGTTGGCGCGTGTCGTTCGAAAAATGTGTCGGCGCTTGCCGCGGAAGTGGCACCCCGAACTTGTGAATTCTACGTGGTCGACGAATACTCGTCAACAGGGGAAACCTCGAGAGAACGAGGATCGCGAGATCTGAAGCTACTGATCGACGGCGTGTCCGCGACAACACGCATACACGGACGTGACAGCGCACATACGTCAAGTTACATGGCGAGTTATTCACGAGGGCGATCCTCCAGACAGTCCGAGTAAGTGACACGCGACTATTGGCACGTCGTTCAACGAATAATAACAACGAATTTATCGACCGTTTGAAAATTCAATAAACGTCGACAATGAAAATTGGAAAATTTAACGAACGATAGAAAAGCACGTCGACCCTATCGATCTATTACGATGAAATTTGATAGTCACCGATCTGTTGATCTTGTTTGTCGTTTATTTGCATGCAGATGATTTTTATTTCGCTGATCGTTAGGAGCGGCGCGAGCGTCTGGTCGGGACTGGCACGATCTACTGTGCTCCGTTGAACGTTTCATCGATCGATACCGCGAATCGATATTTACGATTCGTCGTGTTCGCCGTTGTTATCGTGGCACGATTAATACTGCGTGCAGCGCGCGACCGGTAGATCGATGCTACAACTTGATTATCAACGATTATGCCGCGATTTATACAATCGATAAGGTTGAGCTTGGTGCTGTACACTACGTTGCGTTGGTCGTCCGACGATCGCTCGCGGACGTCTGATCGCCAGGGACGCGTAACGTGTTCTGATCGATGCACTCGCGCGGCGATATTCCTACGCTCGAATCAATGACTATTATTTTCTATCGCCCCGAATTTTTTTAGAGAATTATACTTTGTAGTTTCTCTGTTCGATTCCTTAGAATATATATATTTTGTTTGATACATCGTTTCCTATTAATTTCGATATTTAGTCTTCGCGATAAAACATTCCAATATAAACTCATAGTAACTTCGTTGTCCTCTGTTAACGTCTTGCCGTTGACAATAAATATTTAATTATTAAATATTTAATTTACCTGGTTGATATAATATGCTATATAATATGCTTTGCAAATTCTCTTGGCGATTTATAGACGAATTAGTAATTTTAAAATATCCACCGAACGATTTAACGTGAAAGTAAATAATATTTCGCGAAATACACGTTTGACGATGTATTAGATGTCCGGCAATCTCATGAAGTAACGTTATTCTAACCAATATCGATTTCCAAACCTGTTACACAATAAGCAGTTGGTGGTATTGATTTTATTGTAATGCACGTGTAGTATCCCTGTGCCGAGTGAGGAAATCACAAGCAGATGCGTTTCAAATTATCTTCTTCCCCTCTCGAAACCTGATGCTGATAATCTAATTTTACGATTATTATATTCTACATACTCTAACTAATTTCCAACTTTATTTCTAAATCTGCAATATCAAATAATTACGATATCATAACCATCGGATAATTCTACGTCCGAATTTAAATGTCCATTTAACGAAATGCATAGTATCCAAGGAACAAATAATATTTTCTATTTCCCTTTCTTCTTTTAATCGATAAGAAAGAAATTTATATCGTAAAAATACGTTCGAGTGTATTAATATCGACGATAATCCTAATGTTACGATGGTAGCAATGTTGATAACACCGATGCTTCATAAATTTATAATATCTTTTCTTAATATATTCATGAGCTTCCTGTTCAGTGATACGATGGACGATGACGTTGACGAGAAGGATGACACGAAACGGTAAGCGTTCAATTAGAAACGTTATTGCTTCGTGCAACGCCTCCGAAGGTGCCAAACTAACCATAGAATCTCTTTTTTAATTTTACTTAGAAAATCACGAAATCTGAGCGAAAAGAAACGGAGAGATCAGTTCAATATGCTCGTGAACGAACTTGGTAGCATGGTCAGCTCGAATACGAGGAAAATGGATAAATCCACAGTACTGAAGTCCACCATTTTATTTTTAAAAAATCACAACGGTACATCGTTTAATAATTCGAATAATTTAATTCGTCTTACGCTCTTACTCTCTTCTTTTTTCAATGATTACGTTTAATTGCGAATATTATTAATTTCGAGTTTAAAAATGCCGTAGAAATAGCTGTCAGATCGAGGGTACACGAGATTCAAGAAGATTGGAAACCGTCGTTCTTGTCCAACGAAGAATTTACGCATCTAATATTAGAGGTACGATTATTGTATAATAAAACATACATATTCTTCTATCGTGTGTATAATCATCGATTTGAAACAGTGTCGCTGTTGGTTATAAGGTTGAGATCGTCAAACCCTTGAACTTTTATCGTTATAATTTGTCGCACAGAGAAAAAAACGAATAACTTCTGTGATATACCATCTTCGTTCGATTTCGGAACGAGCTCAAGCTTATAAAGATGTTGCTGAATGTAGCACGATCGATACGACCCGATTAAAGTTTTTACTAATAAAAACACAAACGACGTTTCTTAGGCTCTGGACGGTTTTATAATGGTATTTTCTTCAAGCGGCCGCATTTATTATGTGTCTGAAAGCGTCACGTCTCTTCTCGGGTATCTTCCGAACGAACTGGAGAACACGACGATCTACGATATCACTTATCAAGAGGATCAATCTCCTCTCTACAACGTACTTCTGAATCCTGCAATCACAAAAGACCAACGAAACATTAAACAGGGTACTGTTTTTTAAGAAATAAATTTTTTGGAAGAAAAACCATATCGAGTATAGTACATCGGTAAATGTATTAAAATCGTTATGCATATTTACAGAGGAGAAAATATCTTTTTCGTGTCATATCAAAAGAGGAGGCATAAACGTTCAAGAAAATCCAATATACGAGCTTGTGCAATTTGTCGGATATTTTCGTACGTAATTATATATACATACTAATTATACATACATAATAATGTTTTATATATATGTAACGTTATCTTTCATTCCGATATATATACAGATATCCAAACATTTACGTTTACCTATTTGCTTACAGGTTCTGACGTCGATACGGACGCGGATAACTTGCTTCCGAACACGAAATTCAGCAATACTAGTGGAATAGATACGAAGTAATTTCATTTAATAATATAAGACATAAGTAAACATAAATGTGCGTTTAGTTGCTTTCGATTTAAATATATCGTTGTTGCTAGTTAATATGTTATAAACAGATTTGGAATGAAAGAACTGCACGGATGGAAAGCACGTACAAAACATGTGATCTATCGAACCGTCACAATAAACTCGTTTGTGTTCTCTTAGATTAGTTTTCGTGGGTACAGGACGCCTCCAGACGCCACAATTGATTCGCGAATTATCGGTGATGGATAACACAAAATCGGAATTCACTTCGCGACATAGCCTCGAGTGGAAATTCTTATTTCTGGATCATCGAGCGCCGCCTATCATCGGATATTTGCCATTCGAAGTGTTAGGCACGTCTGGATATGATTATTATCACGTAGACGACTTGGACAAGGTGGTTACTTGCCACGAATCACGTATGTATCCGATAAAGGCGGAAAATATGGCGAAAAAACGATGAGTTTGAAATTATGAGAAATTTATTGGTAGTGATGCAGAAGGGTGAAGGAACCTCCTGTTACTACAGATTCCTCACGAAGGGGCAACAATGGATATGGTTGCAAACTAGATTTTATATCACGTACAATCAGTGGAATTCGAAGCCAGAATTTATCGTCTGCACGCATTACGTTGTCAGTTACATCGATGTGATTAAGGAATTGCGTAAGGAGTCGGAAAGTTTTAACAAGGAGCAGAGTCAGGATGTTCTGATGCCAGTGGAACAACAGGTGAATTTACTCGTGTAAATTTTATACGTACCTGAACGTAATGTCATGGCTATTAAATTCCATGATTGTACTATTTCAGACATTCTGTAGAATAACGTGTGCGCGATCTTCCCACAGGTGACCACGTCTTGTCCAGTTCCTCCGACACAATGGCCAGCGAAATCGTCGAAAACGTCGAAATCGATAGCATCGAACACACGGCCACGACATCACGTGGAGAGCTCCGATAGTTCGTCGATGTCGGCGTCTATGCAAAGCTCGCCGCATTCGCAAATAACGCACGTTTCACGATCGAAAGGCGCCTCGGCGAATAGCTCTGTGCCGTCGAAAACTCAAATGCCTCAAATCGATAACAGACAACAGCAGCAACAACAGCAGCAGCAGCAACAGCCGCAACAACAATCTTTGTTGGAGGTTGATCAAAGTTGCATCAACTTTATGGAACAAGCGCAGTACACGACTGTTAATTTGCAACCTGTGGTTAGCACAGGCTTCGTAACTCCTGCCGCGCCAATTATATCCACATTGCCAACACACGAGGTAAAGCAACGATCATTAGATTGTTCGAAATTGAAACGCAGACAATGTATTTTTATGAAATCAGTTTGTCGTTAAAACCCTGTTGAGGATACAGCGTATCGTACATAAATATCTGCGTATTTGTAGATGTTACATCAGCAAGATATCGTGATGACACCAGCACAGAATCAAATTCAAGACGAGCTGCAACGGAAACACGAAGAACTGCAACAATTAATAGTGCATCAGCAAGAAGAGTTACGAAGAGTGTCGGAACAGTTGTTCATAGCTAGATACGGTATTTTATCGCCGTTGCTCAACGTAAGTATTTTTATAAGCACGTTGATGTTTTCTACGATTAGATATTTTCGTGCAAGTAAATCGAAATATCGCGAATAAAATGTTACGCGAAACCAACATCGATGGTCACGATTAAATCACGATTCACATCATTCGTTTTGTAAATCACAAATATTTTTTTAGACGGGCATGCCGTACAATACTGCGAATACGTGTCAACAGATGAATAGGTGCAACACGAACAATTCGAACGTTCAGTTGCCGACGTCTAGTAACGTTCAAGGAGTAAACGTTCTTCCTTTACCGATTACCGTTCCAGTACCAATCGTGCCTACAGAGTTGTTCTCTCATCCGTTGACAGTCAGTCCAGTGCCAACGATGTCGACTACGGCGCAAGGTAACGTAGGTACGATGATCCAAACGCAACAGCAGCAGCACCAGCAGCTGCAACATCAGCAGCAACAGTCTCAACAGCAAGCACCAACGCGACAAAATGGCAACCCACCGGATCTCGTGCCTTTCCAAATGTGTCCACATCAAGCGGATATACTGTATAACGAGATAGAGCCATCCGCGAATCAACAACAGAGATCGTCGCAAAATTGAAAAAATCCCTTTCTTCGATTCTCTATCGGGGATCTCCGTTGAAATTCTTCGGTTAAGGAACTGATATTTGAAGTTGAAAAGAAATTTGATCGGGGATTCGTCCAAGATGGAATGGATATCGAGGAACGTAGCTTCGATCGTCGCGAATCGAAACGCGTCATGCAATTCTGTTCGCGTCTCAGAAACGAGACACGAAGAATTTCGTATTTTTATACAAATGTGAGATGTATGTACAAAATATATTCCGTGTAAGAAGCGAAGTCGTGTTTGTAACGCAGATGATGAGAATTTCTGTTTGCTTTGATCGATCCTCTCGATCATATTTGCATTAATTTTTTGAAAAGAAGAAAAATTCGACTAAAAAGAGATTTTTTGTGCTAAAGAAAAGATAAAGAATTCAAGTCCATGGTACTTTTTATCGTTGTGACGCATTCTCGAGTGTCAAAATTCTCTTGCATATCGTGTATATTTGTCTGTTTAATTTACGTCGAAAGTACCATACTAAAAATTCGCTGCAAAACTCCTTCGTTATTTATTTACGATCTACGCGAGATAATTTTTCAAAACGTCGATATTTATTCCTTGAAGTTTAAGGGGCCACTTTGTATCTCCCACGACGTATATACATATGTGTAAAAATTCTGTATAAAGTTTATCCACTCGGTGAAACCGTATGCGTGAACTGGCTCTTTGAGTCGGACATAACAAAAGAATAGTTGTTTGATTGATTTAAAAAAGTACAAAACACAGGTAAAATTACTTGGAACTCTGATCGAACGCTTTGTGTTCAAAATACGTGTGTATCTCAGACGATAAAGTTTGAGAATTATTTTTGTTATTCACCGGACCACATAGAACATAGAAACTAAAAAGAACCGAATTTTTCAAAAAACAGGGTATATTTACATATGTATGTATACAAGGTATTTTTGTTACGAATTCTCAACGTCTTTTTTTTTCGTAAACGATAGATTTGTCCCATTTCTCTCACAAACCTACCGCTTGTTAGAAAAACACTGGCGTCTAATACCACAAATTTACCTTGTATATATATATATATGGTTATGAAGGCGAAAAAAAGAAAGTACAATAATATATTTTGTTGTAAATGTATCACAATAATAAGCTACTTGTAAATGTACGTGTCTATAGAGAAACAACGTGTATTATACCCGTGTGTATGGCATCGAAATCGATATATTTTACGATCATGATCGTGTTAGATGGATTATACATATGTATGTATACATATTACACGTGTTATACGTATATTTATTGAAACATAGGATTCATATACATTCCGATGAATTAGCCGAATCCCGATAAACGTATCTGCAGGCTATTACGTGTTAAGACAATAACTTTTCTCACGTATGATTGTAAATTATGGTATAAAAATTTGAGAATTATATACATATTCAACGTGCAAATAAAGGTTCCTAAAAACAGCGAGATTATCGTGGTCGTATCGTTCGTCTTCGAGTCATTAATCGTTTCTTTTTCATTTCAGATTGAAAAACAATTTCCCTCGAGTTGGACTAAATCCGAAAGTATTTCATCTCTTCTTCCTGTTTTATTTTATTTCATCGTATAAACAGATTCGCATTGTTAAATACCTACTATATGTAACGTGGTTGATCGATAAGATTATGTGGACATTCTATTGCCTCAATTTTCTTAAAGCGTCCATCAAAATTTGTACTTCTTGATTCACGTTGTGCACGAGATCCTCGATTTGATGTTTACTGTCGATTATGCTAATGCTCTGGGTATACGGGTCGTATCTCACTCCAAACTTCCTCGGTATACTCTCTGTGAATTTACTGCAAACAAAAAATAGAAATGAAAAATCGTTCGATCGATAATTCGATAAAAAGAGAGTGGAAGAAAGCAACTACCGATTCTTCCCTGCCTTATACTGTATTTATAACGATTTATTGTTTAGAATGGCTGATCGCATAAGTTAAAAGTCATTATACGCAGTAAGAGGCAAGAAACTATAGATCCTCGTAATTCGATGGCGTAATAGAGATGAAAGTTACACGAATCGTTATGTTGCGCGATTATATAATTGCATGCGTACTTTTAAATCGCATGCATCGTTAGCTAACGATAAATTTTACGCAACTCTGAAGATGAAAAGTTTTCACGATAAATAAAAATCTTTCTTTCACTCGCGATAACACGATAAGCATGCCGATAACTTTACATCATTTTCTGTTTGGCGTCCTCGAAATTCTCGGCAACGTAATAGACAGGTTGGTACTCGGTTATCGGATACTTTTGCAACGCTGTCTTTGCTGGTTCGAAAGGACGCAATTCTGGTTTGTCGCTCAAACAATACTCGAGTTCGCCGAAAGATGACAGCAATCCAGCACCGTATGCCTTTAGTTCGCCATTTTGTTGGCACAGACCGTACTCAACCGTAAACCAGAAGCACTGCAACAAATTTTACACGTTCTCTTTTCGTTTATAGCATAGCCTACGAAATGGATAATTGGATAAAGAACTATGAATAAATAGCGAATGAAAGGAAATGTTTCGAAATTACCGTAGCTAATTTTTCGATGTATTCGTCAGGAGATCCGAGAGACGCCAAGCCAACGACTTGGCAAAATTGTGCGAATGACGGATCAGCGAACAAGGGAACGTGACCCAGTACTTCGTGACAAATATCAGGTTCAGGCGTGTACAATGGTTTACTACCGTGCCTAATGTACTGTGTGCAGTGAAATACTCTGAAAGCCAGACCAGCTAGGAAGTCGCGCGAAGATAGAAGGCCAGCCACAGGTCGAAGAGTGAAACCGGTGCAATCTATGCGGATATTTAAGAATATCGGAAAAATTAAGACGAAGAGCCGATAATAACGACAAAAAAATCTCATTGCTGTTATTTTATGTTGTTGTACGAATATCGTAGAAATTCAGTATGTCAAAATTGGAAATAAAAGATATTACTATTATCTATTAGATCGAATAAAACGACCAATACCTTTTAAAAAGTTTGATATGTCCTCCAATTGCGGAATATTGTCCTCTCTGTAGCCACAATTCTCGATTAACAAGGGAAACACGTGATTATGTTCCTTGCAGGCATACTTTGGATAAAGCTTCGTTAAGTTTCTGAAAACTACACCCCATGTTTCGATTTCTTCTTTGGTATACTCCACCCTTGGTATCGATTGACCACTAGGAAAATATAAGAATAGTATTACGGATACATATATTATATATATTTAATTTCCTGTAATGGGACTCACTATTTGTAATTGAACGCCAAATCTGCAAAGTATTTGCGCCTTTGTCGATAAACAGGATCCGTGAATCCAGGATGATCGCTGTCCAATTCTGCTCCATACGAGAGAATTTGATTGGCAAACTTGTCCAGATCTCTGATTCTTCTTGGAAACCATGGTACAGTTCCCATGTTATCTTTGTGATTTCTATAAATATAAATAACATTCAAAATTAAAGGACATCTGTCTAAAAATGAAAGAATTCTATAAAATGCGCGAGACTATTTCATAAAGATTATTTTATGTATAAAAAGATATTCAAAAATCCTTTATTATTAAACATTCACCTAGAAATGATCGAGAAGTAGCTGCATTGTTCCCGTAGTTTTTCAATCACTGTTCCAAGGTCTCCGCCAGGCACGCATTCCACCATAAACTCGTACATATTCGTTCGACGAAGAGAGCTTCTGGATTCTATATGCGACAGATTAACCTTATGTTCCTGCGAATGAAATCAAAGTTGAAATTATTGCGAAAATAAATCTAATTTCTACGTTCAATTTTGTCGCTTAGATAATACTCGATTTATTTCTCGCTAATGGATGGCATTGATGTACTTACAGCGAAAAGTTTAAGATATTTGCTCAACGCTCCGACGGAGTCCTCTTCTTTGGGTGAAAAAATCAGGCAGGTGCTCCTTGCCGAGTCCTTACCTTCTTTGATGTAGTTTCCCCCATGTATCAGCGTAGGCTTTTACAAACAATAATATCGTTGCAATAAGATGTCTCATCGCAAATATTTTTACAGAATGTGTATGCGATTGGATAAAAATCTGCTCGTTTCGAAATATCAATTCTAAATTTATGTTAATGAAGCAGTTATGTTAATGAAGATATCTCATCGACGAAGTGTATTTCGTGAGAATAGCCGGTTATAAACCGAACCTGTCTCCAAATTCTATCGTAGGTACGTAATATGGAGAAAGATATATCGAAAAAAGGATATGTTATAATCATATTAATTATCAAATTTAGTACTGAAAATATTTTCTAAGTTACATCGAGCAAATCCGATTGTTCCAAGTAATAATCTACGTGTTGTTGTTCGAAATAATCTACGAGGCTTAGCTGTAAAAATAAAAATCGTATACCGGTGTAATGAAATTAAAAAGGTCGGAAAAAGTGAGACACTCTGATAGCTCTTCTTTGTTTAACGTTTTGCAAAAAAAAAAAAAGAAAGAAAGAAAAAGAAAGGAAACTTATAAATTAAAGAATCCTTATGCAAAAGTGTTAGACCTTACATCGTGCATCGCTAGCAAGACTTGAGAGTGATTTTTGCAGGTGAACGGAGGCAAAGTGTTTTCCTCGTGAACCATGTTACGACTTATCGTCCTGAGACACGTTTACAGAAACTACGCTCCATTAATCCGTCACAGGTACTTATACATTCACCGACAATTTCCCCTTCCCCCTCCTTTTGTAACTATCGTTCCTGGTTTCTCAAACCATCATGGACATTTTACAAGAAAGAAATAGGCTTTGTAATTTTCCCGATCGCTCGTTCCTTGACTTTGGACTCGTTGCATTGTCAGGAAGAATGAAATTCGTGATAATCGATTAAATTTTCTAGGAAAATTAGCTGATGAAAAAAATACAAGGTATTTCAGTGAAAAGCGTGCAATTTTTCGTTATTTTTGCATCATGCCGACCATGACGAGGAACTGCTAGATGTCAAGGCTGATTTCACTGGGCGAAACTTTTTGCTCGACAAACTCGCAGAGAATGCGATGCAAAGTCGTCGACAGTCATCACTGTTGGTCGTTTCGTGATCGAGGAAACATACGTACGTATCTTCCTTTCAAGCGTTTGACTTTGGCAGACGATGGAGGAAATTATTTTCGTTATTTTATGATAAAGTTAAAGGAGAAGAAAAAGAAGTGAAAGTAAATAGCGTAATTTTTGCCGTTCAGATTTCTCTTGAACAAATCGGAGAGTTCGTTTCGCGAAGAATACTTTGAAACAAACGATTCAACTTTGCCAACATCGTGTTTTCCGTAAAAGCGTATCGTGTATTTTCGAAACGTTTAAAGATCGATAATCAAATTTGAGCAAGAATGTACGAGGTAAGTAGTTGTATATACAAATTACTGTACTTTTACTCGAGTACGTTATTAACAGAATTATATATAATCTGATGTTCACATATGATTAATTTCTCAGAGCTTGGGGAAATGTTCGATTATAAATCGGTGATTTACATGGTACATGCCAGCACGCAGACTCAAACAATTATATAATAATCGTATCTTATCTACATGTTAAAAGAAAAATTTACTGGAAGAGAACTTGTGTAAAAAACATGCAAACTCGTTCTCTCGCTAACATATGTATATGTAATAAATATTTTATCGCCGTATTGCAAAGTGAATCATTATTTACGTAGGAGGATTATAATCGACATTGTATAATTAATGAAAATCGTTCAACGATGTATGTAAATTTGTCATGTAAATGAAAATAAATTACAAACTTATTTTGTTACTCTCGATCAAGTATCATGACAAATAAAATACGTCCACTCGTGTATTATAATTCACAATACACTGATATACATATATAATAGCTGCTTCAAGGTTCCTATGATATATAGTTCAGTTACATAATAATTGCACGTTTATGCAAATGTTTAGATTCAAGTTGGATTAAGCTTAAATTACAAAGCGGAAGGCTTATAAACATTTAACTTTTCTTAAGAAAATAGATATTATTATGAATATTACCATAATGACGATACAGGTAGTAATGTAATAACGATGCAATGCGTATAAACACAGGTGATAATTAACGTACAAGTTTTCTTGCGATTTATTTGAATCGTACTTCGGAAACTGTATCAGCGTTTTCCTTTCTTGCTCGCGCAAACGGGTTTTCTGAATTGACCGTGAACGTAAAACGCAATTTAGAGCGAAACTGGTCTCCAGTCCATTGTAATAATCGCATAATTAAAAATCTCGACAAAAAATAATTACGCGATTGTGATCGAAGGTTGCGAATTTTTTAAATGTATAATTGAAAATTATATCCAACGTTGAGGTAATTTAAAATGAAAGTAAATTAGCGAGACAAAAAATGTATTGTTACGTATTTTAAAGGTAAAATGTATTTTTCACCTTATTAACAAAACTTTGTCAAAATGTATTATCAAATTGCTATCGATAAGAACTAAAATCACGATATAATCATTCACGATGTACATGTAGTGACAATTAATTTCTTACCAAAGTTTCTCCATTTCATTTCAGTTTACGTTTCAACGACGTTGGAGAAATTCCGAAGAAAATTCACCTTTTAATAATAAAGCTGACGATACACGGAATAAAACGATTATGTATTTCGTTATCGCGCGTCATATCCTAATTCATTTACTTCCTTACGATATGTCAAAACTAAGATTTTCATTCTGTTCTCGATGTTATCTTTTCGTAAATTTTCCCTTACCTTGTCAAGGGTTGAAGAATTGGACGTGTCGTTTTGAGACATAGGTTGAGATTTCGCTACAACTTTCGCGTACATATCACGATCGACGGTATGAAACTGCAAGAAGAATTGAAATAGTGTCACGATTTTCCCGAGACGAGCGTCTTGATAGGACTGGTTCGTGTCTCGTCGAGCTGGTCTGTTTTAATGAGATGCCGCTACAGGTTTGTATCAAATATTCGATTGTGAGAATAAAGCAGCGAATAAATACCAATATAACAGAGGTGAATATTAAACGATGTCTTGGTTGAACAGATTGAAATGTCTCGAGTAACGTCTGTGAGTGATTTAATATCGCTATATTTCGTTACGTAATGATTTTCACGAAGAACCTACTTTTCACGATATCGATAGCCCGAGGATGTTTATGAATTTATAGAAAATATAATCGTGCAAAAATGTACGTACAACATAGCCTAAAGTTAAAGTAAAGTATTTATTATAATTTTATTGTAATATCAAGAGAATAAAAGACGAAAAAAGATAATAAGTTGGGAGCGCGATCTTTCTCGTCACATAAAAATGATTTGTAATGATCAGCAATTTGTCGTTACAATACATACAAGATGAACACTCCATCGACTTTAAAATGCGCGATATATCGCGCAGTAGATATCATTCTGACAACATGTAGCAGAGAAAGTTACATTCTCTCATTCATTAAAATTTACGAATCGAATCACAATTTCGTCGAAAAAATAATCTAAAATTAACCGGTTACGTTGCACAAAATTTACAATAAGATCGCTGGCAAATATATCGTTATTAAGCGAAATCAGAAAATACAATAAAACGAAACATTTTCCGAAGCAAATAGTTCTCCTTGGAGCTTCTACCGTCGTTTAACATCGTTCATCCGTTCTTAATACGATTAATAATAATCAAATCGCGGCAATGTAATCGAGCCCGAGTAATTGTTTACCAAATATGAACGCCAATGGACGCCAATGAACACCCAAATAATTTGATTGGACGTACTGTTATCAGCGTTTGACCCTCATACTGTGTCATAGCGATAATAAGTCACGTGGGGATGCGCGAGAGTTATTAACCCTGTCGTAACATAGCGAAGATTTTAATATTGGTAGAGCAACAAAATGATGATAATTCGAGTATGATCTTTGCTCCAAGAAAGGCAAGAAACTCGTTGAAACGTTAGTATCTGTGAAAAATTGCGTTCGATCGCAAGAGCATGGGAGAAACTTGTCTTCTCTCCAAAGATTTCTAGTTAAAGAAGAACGAATTTCTAATTAAGTGAATCAAAACGCTATAGAGAACGAATCAACACGTACGTTAGTTCGGCCCACTTGAGATGTAGCGATGCTTTACTACTCGGTAAGTGGATATTATCTTTGTTAATGACTTGCTTTGATCTTATGGAAATCACGTTTGTCCGCGTTTCTTCTCGTTTCATGGCTTGAAAAAATTCTTTCCGATTAAAATTACATGTTCGTTATTATCTAAAAGAATTTGATCTTGTGGCAGGAAATTTGTTCAAAGAAGATCATTCTCCACTGAAATTGTATATTTATTCGTAAGATTATAAGTTTATAAGAGAATTTTAATCGAAATTCACGTTGCAGGCACGAGTACGACAAAACTGTGATCAATCTTACATGGATTCCACTTATCCGATAGCGAGAACGAACCGATTTGCGATTTGTATTTGCGTCCATGCTTCGCTAACGAACGTGACAGAAAGATTTTACGAGAATAAGAACGTGCAAAATTCACGATCACCTTACGGGTGGAAGAAACGGGTAGAGATAAGCAATAGACGAGAATGGCCCTGGACTTTTTCGCCGGATGTGTGGGAGGTAGATAATTCGCTTCGTTCAATTTCATTTGCATTTTTTCTTAAGGCTACTACGATCTCGAAATTTGTATGCGTGAATCTCGCTCTTCTTTCGACGAATAAATTTTTTGTAACAAGCCGGAGACTTTCACGTCCCGAATTATCACATTTAACTTTATCGTACGCAGCACGTTTCTAGACTTTTGAGTAGAAATCGCGTGCAAAAGGAATTTCTTTCCTTATATGCGATGTCAGCGTTGAATAACGTTAAGCGTGTACAACGAATCTTACGAAACATACAAATCTTTAGAATAAAATTATTATTTACGAGCGACTATAAAATTCTAATAATAATGGCACTAGAGGATAACAAGATCTACGGTCTTCGATGTACAACGTGTTAAACGATTATAATTCTCGGTGTAAAAACGATCGTTAAAATTGCTTTCATTGATAATTTGTTAGCTTTGCGCAGAAGAAAATGTGATTGAATTTTATCGGCGGATAAAAGGTTGGTGACGAGAGGCGAGAATAAGAATGGTGAACATTTTTATTTTCTTTCCATTTCTTTCACGATTAAAATATCTTCCCAAGAATTCCCCCAAATAATCTATACAATAACCATAGAATAAGATGTTGCAGGAGAAATAAAAGTGTGAAATAATTTGTTTGAGGGTGCGCCGGTATTGTGGTGGGATATCCTTTGGACACGATCAAAGTGCACATGCAAACGCAAGACTATCGCAACCCGAAGTACAAAGGCAACTGGCATTGCTTTCGGACGTTACTCGCAAAAGAATCGGTATTTTATACACACAAATCAAGAAACTAACGATCGAAGGATAGCACTGATCGCAAGAATAGTCAGAGATGAATATTTTTTAATAACATAAAGTGAAGTAAAAACTGTTAATCGATATTAGCGACTGTTAAGATACGATTGGAATTAATTCTCGTCGTATCATAAATCGATCGATCATCGAATTTTAATACAATTTTCGAGTTTCAATCGATGCGACTAATTGTTTTAGGTAGCAGGACTTTACCGGGGTATGTCGTCTCCGCTGGCAGGCGTGGCATTGGTGAACGCCGTGATCTTTGGCGTCTACGGTCAAACCCAAAAATACATACCCGATCCTGCCTCGTTGACCTCCTACTTCGCCGCTGGTGCCTTAGCAGGGATTGTTCAAAGTCCCATTTGCAGTCCCATTGAACTAGCAAAAACACGCATGCAACTGCAAACCTCCGCTGCGCGATTCTCAGGTCCGCTGCAATGTCTCAAACACGCGTACACACACGAAGGATACCGCGGCGTATTCAAAGGCTTGAGCGTCACGTTGCTCAGAGAAGCTCCGAGTTTCGGTGTCTACTTTCTCGTGTACGAAGCTTTGACCAAAATGCCGGATAACGTTCCCGTTTCAACGTCGCGCATGTTGTTAGCCGGAGGACTGGCTGGCACCGCTTCTTGGGTGATCTCTTATCCTCTGGACGTGATCAAATCGCGAATTCAAGCAGACGGAAATCGTTACGCCGGATTGATCGATTGTCTGAGACAGTCGGTGAAAACGGAAGGATACTCTTGCTTGTACAGAGGACTCAGCTCGACCATCGTCAGGGCGTTTCCAACAAATGCCGTGACGTTCACAGCAGTCACGTGGACTTTCCGACTGTTGGGTCGAGAGAACGTAGAAACGAAGAAAGAAGAAAAACAGATATCGATGGAATCGATCGGCGAGAGTCTGGATATGCGCGAACCCTTCTTGGAAAAATGGAACAATTTTTTAACCAGCGTGTCCAGAAGAATGGTGACTCGTGGATTACCATATTCCACGTTGTCGATGACATCCACGGACGAGTTGAAGCTAGAGTGGTCCGTCCAGTATAAGGATAACGAGAAATGGACAAAGGAAGGGGTCAAGTACGGAGAACAAGCTCGAGCGGATAAATTTGGCAGAGAAGAGGACGAGAAACCGACGATATCCAAGGAGGATGTCGAGAATTTGAAAGAACTTGTTGAGAAGAAAGTGGACAGAACTGTAAGACGCTAAACACGATTTTCTGAGTTTCAGAAATCTTGGAAATGTACTAGTTTTATAAACAAAACTGACGAAAGTACCGATGGAAATATATCGTTAAGAGATGATATGTGATATAATTCGAGTGACTCTCGAGAATTTATTTTATTTTTATATTCGTGTTATGATTTTGTTTGTTGTTGTTGTTGTCGTCGTCGTCATTATTGTTGTTGTTGTTGTTGTTGTTGTTGTTGTTGTTATTGTTGACGATGTCGCTGTTGTTATTGCCGTTGCTGTTATCCAGCAACCATTTTCCTCGAATAATTTTCCTCGAAATAAAGAGCTTCGAACCGCTCCATGAACGTTAACCTTATCGTGTTTAATGGATTTCAACGTGATATTATCTTTGATATATACGTATCAAATTGCAAAAAGCATCAATCTACGACTAAATTCCCGCTATTACATATCTCCGTCTTACATATTTCGTCAAATATCTCTTTTCCATATTCGTAAATTATTTATCGAAATGGCGCGCCAAATATTTCTATAAATTAATTAAAAGCCAGTTTACAAGCCCGATCTTCCTACTATGATATAACTATCTTGAATCTTGCCATCAAAGTGCTCATTTGTTAGAAGACAGTCCTAGACTGAACGGCGGACATGTAAGACCTATGTCACAGCCAGAGGCGACATTTACTCTCTTTTAAAATCACACAAAATAGTTTGTATCTGTCTGCCACCCATCTCCTCCGCTCCACTCCGCATCGTTTCCCTTCTTTTTTTTAAATCTTCGTCGTACAATTTCTGGTCTTCGAGTCCGTCCGTCCACGTGTCAGAATCATTTTTGACACATACGAAATTGCAACGCGTACAAGTATCAGCCAAAGACATTTTCCACTACAATTGGTACCGAATCGTAACTCAACCGTCGATTACAATCAGTAGTATTTGCTCGATCGAGTTTCGAAGAGTAAAAATCGTAAAAATTGCACCGTCTAATCGATAAAAATCATTGCCAAGCACTGGAAACTCTAACCTCTTGGACGATTTGAAAATTAACCAAGTCATCGGTATTCTTCGTTTCACAGGTATGATCATGATATTCGTTAGTTAATCGATAAAGAAACTAATTCGATTATACGATCAATGAGAATTTTAGACGATTCGTAATAAACGAACGAATGGATCAAACGTTCATCTCGGTAAATTACTTTTTATTTTCATCAATTACCTGCTTACTTCTATATCAATCGTCTACTATTTAAAAAGACACATGAAAAGTATTCAACGATGGAAATCGTTCATCGTTAAAATAAAAGATACGATTAGAAAATTTTCAAGCGTCGCACGATCGTCGGAACTGGATAAAGCGTTTCTCCACCTTTGTCGTCGCGGATCCTCGAACAGATTCGTGGCCGAATTTTGAGGAAATTTGATATGGATGTAGACTCGAACGACAACAGCAGGAATATCGATTCGCACGAAACCAACACACAACGACTGATTGCCGAAAGCGGTGGCCGATGTATGAGCACGCAAGCGATGCAATCGCTTTACGACTTCCGACAAAACAACCTTCTCTGCGACGCGGTCTTAAGACTCGAAGATGGAGGCGTGTTTCCGATTCACCGCGCCATTTTATCAGCTTGCAGTCCGTATTTTAGGTCTATATAATTGCGCATTATATGCCACGATATTACGTATTACCTATTTTTTAATATCGTATCGATCATTTGTAGAACTTTGTTCACAACCACGTTGCACTCGCGCGAGAAAACGGACGTGCTTCTGCCTGGCGTCAGTAGCAATATGATGAATCTGCTTCTCGAATACGCGTACTTGCGTTCCATCAACGTCAATAACGAGAACGTGTGTCAGCTGCTGGTCACCGCCGATTACCTAAATATTCTCGGCGTTCTCGATTTCTGTTGCGAGTATCTCAAGCAAAATCTAGCGCCGGAGAATTGCATCAGCATCATGAGGTTCGCAAGGGAACATTTCTGCAAAGGATTGGAAAACAGCGCGTATCGTTACGTTATGAGACATTTCGTACAGGTCATTACGCTTTCGTTACTTTTTTAAAATTCTTCCATAGCGCTTGATAACGCTTCTAACTTTGATAACGTTCGCGCGGCCCTTTTCATTTTCCTTTCGATAAATCGAAATAAAATATTTCATTCTAAAGGATTTCGTTGGAAAAGCGTAGCGACGTTACTGGTGAGTCGTATCAAAATTGAATGTCGTCGGTGACGTAATAAAATTAGTATTTTATACTTCGTCGATTCTTCGGCTTTTCCTTATTCTCCGCGAACTCGGCGTAACAAACGTTCGATTCGATGCAGGTAGCTCAACGAAGCGAGGAAATTCTCGACTTACCGATCGAAGAGCTAACCGCTCTGATCGGAGCCGACGAATTGAACGTTAAGAGCGAGGACACGGTTTGGGAACTGGTATTAAAATGGATCGACTACGATCCTCAATCTCGAAAAGAATTTATCGTCGATCTGATGAAGAATATTCGCCTTGGCCTCTTGGATACGCAATTTTTTCTCGAAAATGTTAAAGACCATCCGTATGTTACTGGAAACGAAGCCTGTCGACCTATCATTATCGAAACCTTGAAATTCTTGTACGATTTGGAGATTATTACACAAAAGGATGGAGAGGTACCAACGCCGAAAATAGCGCGACCGAGAGTTCCCCATGAAATACTGTTCGCTATAGGTGGATGGAGTGGCAGAAGTCCTACAAATTTCATAGAAACCTACGATACCAGAGCGGATCGATGGGTCAAGGTAGATATTTCGTCAAGTCGTAGTAGATTATGCTTTTAAATAGTTGTTACGTCGTTTCGCGTTTAACGAGGAAATAATCGTAAAACTATGTAAAATGATGAAAAAATAAAGGTGGAAGAAGTAGATCCGATCGGACCTCGTGCGTATCATGGAACTGCGGTGGTCGGTTTCAATATTTACGTGATCGGTGGTTTCGACGGTGCGGACTATTTCAACAGTTGTCGTTGCTTCAACGCTGTCACTAAAATATGGAGAGAAGTTGCTCCGATGAACGCTAGAAGGTTACAAAGATCAATTTTGAAAACTAAAACTAATATATAAAACGTTCGATTCCCTTCTAATGGATGCGTTCGATCGTGAAATTTTGTCAAAAATTTCCACGCACGTGAATATCTTCTCGAACAAATTATCTGAAATCTTAGGTGTTACGTTAGCGTTGCCGTGCTCAACGATCTAATTTACGCGATGGGAGGATATGACGGATATTATCGACAAAGCACCGCGGAACGTTACAACTATAAGACCAACCAATGGTCCTTGATAGCACCCATGAATTGTCAAAGATCGGATGCCAGTGCAACTACTTTGAATGGTGCGACTCCATCTTAATCCTTTTCTTTCCGCGCTATAGATACATGGCTAATCAGATACCAACTTTCGTGCGATATAGACAAAATTTACATCACGGGCGGTTTCAATGGCCACGAGTGTTTAAATTCAGCCGAGGTGTACGATCCAGAAACCAATCAGTGGACTATGATAGCTCCGATGAGATCGCGTAGGAGTGGAGTGTCCTGTATAGCTTATCACAATAACGTATACGTTATTGGTAATTATTCGAATCCTTATCAAAAGAATTCTTCTTGGCGCATTTCTTACTGATTCGATGGTAATTCGTCTTTCTAGGGGGTTTCAATGGAATATCAAGAATGTGCAGCGGAGAGAAATACAACCCTGCGACGGATATTTGGAGCCCGATCCCTGATATGTACAATTCGCGTAGTAATTTCGCGATCGAGGTGATCGACGACATGATTTTTGCCATTGGTGGATTCAACGGTGTTACCACGATATATCACGTCGAGTGTTACGACGAAAAAACGAACGAGTGGTGAGTGTGAAAATTCTTTTAAATCCTTGTAATCTTGTTTCTCTTCTCTTCGTATATTTGCGTTAAACGGATTCGCCACCATAATCCATATAAAAGAATTCTGAATACAAATTATCGCTCTTAATGTGTGTTTAAAAAGAAGATATTTTCTCCTGATCACATTTTTTATTTTATTCACGCGCGAATGGATACTTCGGAATCGATTGCCGCTTCTTCGAAAGTGTCGAACCTTTAAAAAGTGTCGTTATAGATTCTTTCTCGAGAAAATGAGAGGCAGTCGTCTAAAAATAGCGACGATGATGTTACGCTTATTGTGCCCTCTTTACTTTCTATCGTTACAAATTTCTATCGTTAGAAATTCAGAATTTTCGTACTATGTATTAAGAGTCTGCTTCGTTCAACTTTGATTCGATCGCTTCCTACAGGTACGAAGCGACAGACATGAACGTATACCGTTCAGCGTTATCAGCTTGCGTAATCATGGGGTTACCAAACGTGAACGACTACATTCATAAACACCGTGAACGTTTGATGGAAGAGAAACGACAGAAACTGTTAGCATTGGAAGTTCACCGCAGTCAACATCAACCTCAACAAGATCAGATCCAGCAAAATAGCGAAAATTCTTTCAATAACGAAATACCCGCACCACCACCGATGCCTCAAAATACTAGTTCCAGCAACGAGAATCGACAAAATTAACAATAAAGATTTAAGGAAATATTTGTAGGACTATAGGTTTCACGGTCGGTCGGACGGACGATAATTGAAGTAATAAAACAACGAATGTTCAAAACGATTTAATTATCCTACGATTATGTTGGAAGAAAATGCTAACGCGATTGATGGCATTCGTATTAACGAGAGAACACCTTTACAGATTTTATATCTTCGATCTGTTGAAAATATAATCTCGAAGATGAAACAACCTCGTTCGAAATGTTTCTTTTAATATAATCGTAGTCTCCTTGGAAATTTCGGGTGGTAGAGTAAATCTTAAACATGATCCTAAAGATCTTAGAGAGGAGAAAATGTAACGATTATGAAAGATTTATATAGTGTAAAATATCCTGTTGCCAACGATAAAAAAAGGGATAGCGCTTTTTGAAATGGAATTTTAGAATCGATAGCATGCTTGTTAAAACAGGATAATATTTTCAGATTCGTGTTTACCGCAGTTTGTTAACCGACATGTGTTTTATTTTTATACAAGACATATTTTTATTGCCTGTTTTTGTGATGGAATTTTTTTACCAAGTTTATCGAACGATTGTATACATATAAAGGAATTATATGTGTGCGTGAGAAGGCCAATTCTAATAAAGAGAAAGGCACGATCTATGATATATATATTTTTAAAGTCGATGAAGAATATCGACTAAAACTGCTGAAATGGAACTTTACAACGATCAATAAAAAGACATTAACAAACAAATTACGCAGCTTTTACTTTGCACCAATGTTTCTGTTTTAAAGTTGTTCATATTGATTGAAACAGCTGTTTCTCTCTTTTTTTTATCAACTGCTGTGTTTTGTTCTTCAACTGCATTCAAATATTCAACTGCAACAAGTGTTTTTTAGATTATGCTCAAATTAAAAGAATTTGCAATTATAAATAAAATTATATAATGCTTTCATGATCTATATAATTCGGACATATATTATTTCCGTATCTCATCAAATTTAAGAACTGGTCTCAAAAAATTAAGTAAGCGCTTACATCTGTTACAATATTAGATATCAGTTGTTTAATATGCATACACATATATATGTTTTATATTTCTTATTTGTTTACATAGAATTTTTATTCGTTTATATAGAACTCCTTGTAGAACGTAACGCAAACTATTTTGTTTGTAGTTTGTGCACAAAAATATATTATATATTTGTAACCAATTCTGGAACATTTGGAAGTAGTATATCTAGGGACTTTTTGTTGTTTGTTGGTCAGTATGAATTGTGAAACGTGTTATACTTGTTAAAGAGCAAAGAGTGAGACTACGTTCGACGTGTGTTCGACGCTGAACGATAGGGAATAAGTAGAGTTGCGAGGTAGTTGTCAAAAGTTTAATTACCGTTTGCGGACTTCGATGTGCTGTAAATTATACAAACCTGTGACAGAATGGCGAAGTAAAGTTGCGAATGGAAAATGGCGAAAGTCGTGAAAGTATCCGAATCGTTACCTACCGTTCTGATTTGTGAATATTGTACTAACCTTACGTTCAAGCAAATAGAAGATTTCATAAGGTGGGTCCACTTGTTCCTGATCTATTTGTCACAAAAAATATCTCGTAAAAAATGGCTCTAGCTTTGGTGCATTTTTAATAACCTGGACAGTGCAAATCATTTACAATTCTCGATAAGTTTTGTACACGTATTGTATCATACTTAACTTGTATCTAAATCGTATGAAAAATTAATTATATTGCTCGCGGATCCGAATATATTTTTTATAAAATAAATTATACACCCAGAAAGTATAATACAGTGACAAATGAACTACTCGGAAACTAAACTGATCAATTTCTAAAAACTTTTTAATTTTGATACTTTTTAAAATACACGCGATTAATGTTTAATTTTTCAAACACTAAGCGATTGATCGTAATTTGGTTGATTAGTTTGACTTCTGTACAACTTAAACGTTAGATGTTATTAACCGCCAGTATGTAATTTGATTTCAGACATTTAAAAGATCAGCATTGTTCTAGAGAGGGAGGTTCGTTTGTGTGCCTTTATGGTTATAATGGAGTATGCACTAGTCTTCCTGTGGAAGGTGTTTCTGACAAAGATTATATAGCACATGCTACTAAGCACGCAACGATGCAACAACAACGTAAAAGCAACGGTCAATTGTCAGAGCCTTCTTCCTCGTGGACTGTGTATTCCGCAGCACAGAATTTACCAGCTGTTTTAAATGATCCTTTCAAAGGAAAACAAAGTAACTTTTTAACTCGTACTTGGGGAGATGGATTCGTAGAGAAAGTTGATATACCTAAAAGTCCCTACCTTCCTGAAATCACGATGCAACATTTTGAATCATATTTAAAGAAAATTACAAGGGTAATTAATACATATGCTTAAAAGCGATATACTTATTCCACCGAAATATAACTAATCTAAAGATCATCTTTATTACAGAGATACCGAAAACATTCTCGTATGAATTCAAATGCCAATAAATCAACTACGCCTAACGAGCTGTTACAAAATTTCCCAAGTTTAAGAAAAGTTAAATCTTTAGGTAAATATAGTATTTACATAAATATTACAATGAAACAGTGATATTTTCTTTTTGTTACATGATATAGAATTCTTAAATTGAAAATTTACAGATCAAATGCAATTTGATTTATCTAATATCCCAAAAATCTTCTTGATACCTAATTTGGATCTTTCTCAGAAAGATAATTTTTATGCCGTATTTCCATTTGTCAAAAATGGATTATTAAATGAGGATTCTAATATAGTTTTGAATGTAAAACAAATGCAAGAGAAGGTATACCAGTGATATTAAATATTGCATAAAATACAAGAATTAAAATCAATAATGTATTTTAAATTTGTTTGTGGAATAGCTAAGTCATTATTTAGATGTTGTTGAAGTTAGAATAGCCGAGCAAGTTGCTTCCAAATCTCAAGCATTTTTCCATGCTATGACTTCTCACGACGCCCTAATGGAGCAACTTACGCAAACTATCACAGTTTTGAAAGCTCTTAGAAAAAATATACACCAAGTTGATAAGCATCTAGTCAATGATTCTTTGGAAATTTTAAGGTGAATTATCAAATTATTCGACATTTCTAGTATTATATCAATTTTTATTTGGATATATTTCTAGGTTGGAACGAGCGAGATCTAATCGATTATTGGTTCAAGAAAAGCTGAAACTTATGGCTACGGTACACCAAAGTCAACCAATGATACAACTGTTGTTATCTACGCCAGATTATGTTGCAGCCTTAGATCTCATTGCTACAACACAAGAAATACTTTTACAGGAATTGAATGGAGTACATAGTTTTAGGTATATTTATATAAATAAATATTCTGCTTATAAGATAAATATATACATGTGCATATATATAGATATATATATATATTTATATATATATGTCTTATTTACCTTTTTTCTGTCTTGCTTAGACATTTAAGCTCTCAATTGACAGAAATGGAAAAACTTGTTGATAAAATGTTATCTACAGAATTTCAAAGATATGCAACTGCAGATTTAAACAGACCATTAAGCGAGGAAAATACAGTTTTGGATGGTGTAAGTATATGTAAAATTTTTTAAAATTTTACATACTTAGTTTGTAGCAAACAAACCTTCATGCATCTCTTCCCAGTGAGATCATTTGTACATCCTCAACGAACAGGATAAACTTGTTTCCATCATTTCTGGTCTCCTGCGGCAAAAACATTTTCAATTTGTGGATACTTATAAAGAAGAAGCTGTAACAACGGTCCGAGCTGTAACAAAACAGAGGGTCATAGAAGCTTTAGCAGCGAGTGATTGTTGCAGTGATCAACAAGCTGCAGCTTTAGAAGTTGGTGGACTTTCCCTCGCAGAAAGATTAACATTACTTCACAATGCTATACAATCTTTAACATTCCTCTTGTTGCGAGTTAAGGTATATACTACATCATATTTTTAAAATTATTCTTTAATAAAATATAACCTTTTGACACAATACACATTCCTAGGCTGTTCACGATGTAATGCAAGATACAGTAGATTTAGCGGCAGGCCGAGTACATGACGGATCATTCGATGATACGATTCCCGATCGCTTATTAACTCAAGCAGAACATTCGCGAGTAACAATAAAACTCAATGATATGATAACTTCGATTTGTGATTATTGTCATGAGCGAATGGGAAATCTGCTTTCTGCAGGTACAAATGATAAAGATAGATTACAAAGCGAAAAAGAGAAACTAAACAATGAAAATTCAAATAATAAACAAGAAGAAAAAGAATATCAAAATTGGAATGATAAATCATCATGGTTGAGCAAAAGGGCAACAACAGCTCAAGTATGTCAACTAGCCAATTTAGTTGAAGAGTTTACAGAAACTTGCGAGAAACTCTGTGGTAAACAATGCACAGGTTTACGATCTGCGTTTAAGGTGTGTACTGCTTATATATAAATTGTGTGTTTATATTATATTAACCACATACCAGCATTTTATATTTTGTAATTTATAATTTCTAATATAATATTTTTTATAGGCACAAGCAGGTAAATTCATTCAAAGATTTCATACTGAGCTCAAAACAAAGCTTACCCTTTTATTAGAATCTGAGCGGTGGAAACAAGCTGATGTACCACCAGAATTTCAGTCATTAGTAACATATGTATATGAAAACAAAGCTTTTCCACCAAATCTATTTAAAATTGATGATAAAGTTAAAAAGGATAATGTCCAAAACTTCATTATGATAGAAGATGAAAAATATGCCATTGTTGGTACAGCTTTAATGCTTATACAAATGATACACGAATATTGCAGGTAACATTTTAATTCTAAATCTATGAATATTTTGTGAAACGCTCAATGAAATTTTATTTTTAGAACTGGCAGTGAACTGATAGCTTTATCAGGAACAATTGGAAGACATTTAGCTGAATTACTGCGGCATTACAATTCACGTTGTTGTCAACTTGTCCTTGGAGCTGGAGCAATGCAAGTTGCCGGTTTAAAGACTATTACTAGTACAATACTTGTATTAGCAGCACGCAGTTTGAAATTAATTTTGTGGTTTATGCCTTACGTTAAATCACACTTTCAAAGTAAGTTGATTCTTACTTAGCATTCAACTTACGTTACGATTATGATATTAATACTAGAATTTTCTTCTAGCGTTTGCAGAACAAAAGCCTAGTCGTGGACTTGGTGCATCTAGTATAAGCGGTGGTGTTGCATTACTGGATAGCGTTGAAAAAGATATCCGTGCACATGTGAAAGAAATTGAAAGCAAAATTCTTACTATTGTCGACAATCTACTAGGTGGTCAAATATCAAAATGGACTGCAAGACCACCGGTACCATCAAAATCATTTAGAAATATTTCTAGGTAACTATTACACCATTCAATTATTTTATTATAATTATAATTACTATACATCTGAAATTTCTAATTACAGTTATTTAATGAAATTACACGAAGCAGTTTCTGGAATTCTCCCAGCAGTTGAAGTACAAACTCTATATCGTACAGTAAATATATCCTTCAAAGAAAAACTTAGAGAACAATTAGTCAAAATGAATATAGTGAATAACGGTGGTCCACAACATGGTGTAGTCACATCTGAACTTACATTTTATCTGGAGGCATTACGAAAATTAAAAGTGTTACCAACTAATGAATTAGATGACAATTGGATGAGTGATATATGGACCAGATAACATGCAGAGCGCGTGATATATTGCATAATAGAAGCAATGAAATATTGTAGAAAAAGGTGACTAATCTTTATTACAGTCTTCCTTCACACGCGTTACATCTCAGTGATTATTAACGTTTTGACGGATTTTTAAAAATGTGGCTTGTATCGAAATTATCCATATAAATATGTATAATTATTTTATTTATAAGGTTGTATGGAATACGAAATCAATTTGATAATATTAATATATACATATATTCTTTATATATATATATATATATATATATATGTGTGTGTGTGTGTATATATATATATATATATATAAAGAATTAACAAGCAGCATTTTTATAAAATGCTCTATTCAATATTTTAAAAATATGTGTAAATAATAATCAGTTTTGTTTAAAAAATATGATATTACTTGTATTGTTTGTTGACATCTCAATACAAATTGTAAGTTAACTCGATTACTAATATTCAATTACACATATTTTGCGTCTCCCAAGTAATCTTATATGCCATAGTGTTCAAATATAAAATTTCATATGTAAGTATGAATAACTACACAAAGAAATCTATACAAATAGTAAAAAATTATTTTCTTCCATACCAATAAGATTAAATATACGAAGTTTATTTGCAATTGAATACAATAGTAAGCATGTCAGAAATTTGTTATTGTTAAAATGATTCAAATGAATTGAAATTAGCATGTACGCAAAAATAAGCATACAGTAGAAGGACCAAGATAGGTACTAAATTACTTGTTCATTTTTTCCATAACTATTTATGCGTTATTTGGATATCTTTTATTCTTCAAAATTAGAATTTTTTTAAATATAATATTACAGAATAAGAAATTAGAAATTTATACATTTTGTTAATGAAACGTATCAAGACCTAAAATATGCATAAGAATAATGAAAGATGAAATATGACTGCTTTTATTGCTGTGTTCATTACTCGAACTGATTATAAAGAGTATGTTGACAGATAGATTGCGACAATGATTATTTAAACATTTTTATATATAGCATACTGTTCGCATTAATCTGTTTTTATTGACAGATTATTGAGTGACTAATTTCTAAATAGTAAGCATATCTTACTGTTGAACATATTGTTTATTAGAATATATTAATATGGGGACTTTTATCAAAGTTTTTAAAATACCCTGTCTCTCATATTCTTTTTTGCATATGAATGTATATGTATATGCAACAAACGTGTATATTATAAAACTACAATTGCAAAAACCTAAGTAATAACTTGCAAAAGGATTAAAAAATACTGCATTTCAAGTAATGTTTAATTTTTTATCACGTTTGTTTATTTCTATTCAAAGATATCGAAAAGAATTATAAATTACAACTTAATTACATTGTAATGGATTTTATAATGGATTGTAAATATTTCTTTCAACCTCATAACCAAAGATAAGGTTACTAATAGCTAATATTCTTTAGTTACTAATAAATTATACAGTTACGATGTGGCAGGCTTATATGACCTTCTGCAATTATGTTTGTTTAGAGTAGTTTTAATTATAAATATCTGGTATATGGTGCATTCCGTTATTAACTTCATCTAGTCCATTTTGTACATAAATAAAAACACTACAATAATTTCTTGTATTTTGCTAATTCATAAACAATTTGTTTAAAAAGAAACAAAAGCATTGTGGTATAATAGAGACCCCTAAAATAAGTTTCTCTAACGAAAGAAATTTTAAAGTAGCAAGAAAGTGACCGCGATTAATTAATATAAAAAGTAATCTTGTAAGTTTAATCGTCGAAATTTGTGATGCCTTGTTAAATATGCATGTAGAAATAAGAAAATAGAACTACTTCAATATATAACATATTAAACATCTTTATTTCACCAGATAAAAGGAAATCTTGAATTTTATTTATCTATCAATTTTATGAATGAAATATTCTATTGCTCAGTCACTATAACAACGAAAATCAAAACAATTTCATAACCTATCTAAGTACGGAACGATATAGAAAATATACTTACATTACTGTGCGATTATTATAATATTTGTAAACATTTGTTCGAAATCTTTGGGTCAAAAATAAAATGACAGATCAAAATTCGTATGTATCTATTAATATGTACTTATACTGCAAATTTATTAACATTTACGTTAACTTGAAATATTTTAATTATATATTTTTAAAATGTCGAATATTTTGTACATTTATGAACACTAATGCAGACAATGAAAATACATAGATATTACGTGGTTATGTTTTAGTGAACAAAATGTTAGAGATCACGCTTTACGTCTTTGTTTAGAAGAAGAGCAACACCGTAAGACTAATCCAATTGAAACACATGAACGTTCATTTATCATTGTTGGTAGCAAGGGGGTCGTATGTAATAAATCGACTAAAACTATTAAATAATAATCTATCAATAAAAATTACGTACTTATAATTATGAAGAAGAAATATGTATTCTTAGGGTAAAACTACGATCGTACATCGATTTCTCGAAAAAGATGAGGCACCGAAACCAACCATCGCAATGGATTATTCTTTTGGACGTAAAGCTGGGAAGAGTTTAGTAAGTTTTCATTTATTTTATGATACCATATCATTCAAATAACAAATAAGTATGAAATTAAGTATAGAAATTTCGAATAATGTTTAGAGAAAATTAAAATTAAATTAATTGATTAGAACATAAATAAAAAATATATCAGTCGTATACGTTACAGTTCAGAAAGTATCATTTATTCGCAAGAATCAGTTAAGAATATTTCATTCACTAAAATATAAATAATCATAGTATATCAATAACTAAAATAACAAATCGAAAATGTATTTAAAAACAGTAGAAATAAAAAAGAACAAAACATGTTATTATGTAACTGTGTACACACGTTATGACGATGACGACAAATATTTAACTGTAACTTAATTTCTTGTTTAATTCTTATTATCGGCGCAGATAAAAAATATCGTGCATGTTTGGGAAGTAGGACATTTAACTTCTTCATTAGTATCAGCCGCAATGACAGGTTCGTCTTTGACTCATTCTCCTCATCATGTCACGGTATTGATTATATTGGATTTATCGCAACCGGAGATTTTATGGACCACTTTCGAAGAAGCTTTCTCGGTAGTTCGAAATGCAATGAAAATGAGTTATGACGATAAAATAATTCAAGAACTCAAACAACAACGTATTAAAGAACGAAAAAAAGCAGTGGAAAAAGAAGTCGATCCATTTCCGATGAAACTTTGCCTTATTGGTGGAAAATATGATCAATTTAAGGTATCTTAAGCATATTTTCCAATGTAAAATATATCGTTATAGATGGTTACTAAATTGAAAACTATTATGAAATAATAAATTATTTAACGATTTTGAAATAGGATTTAAGTTTGGATAAAATAGAATTAGTTGGGAAAATATTAAGAGCTACGGCTCACATTTTAGGCGCAGGACTCTATTATCATTCTGCAAAAGATAAATCTTTATTACGAAGAACTAAAGACTTATTATCTCACTATGGTTTTGGTATTCAATTTTCGTAAGTTTCTATATTGATTATCAAAATAATAGTTATATATTTTGTTATTGCAAAATTTTGACATTGAATCGATATACTTTGCCTTTTCTTGAAAATTATAAATCAGCGATATCAAGTGCACAGATTTTGAGAAGCCATTAGCGATATCTGCCGGTGCAGACTCCCTCTCATCGATCGATTTGCAATTTCCTCAAACCAGACCTTCGGCTATCTTAGCTACCATCAAACAGATTTACGTTACTCGTATACCGCAAGAGTCAAGAAGCAACGAAATTATTCTGGAGGATCCAAGTAACGACCCCAACTTTAATGAACCGATCATCGACAGATTACGAGCTCAGAGAGAAGAGGTATCACTGAGTAATTTAATTTATACGTTGCAAGGAAGGAAAGAATTTGTTTTTCTTTTTTAATTTTTTTAAGCAGGATTTTAAGCAGGATTAATCTCTTCTAAGATTAATATCTTAAATGGCTGTTTATTGCAATTTTATTTATAGTCTTTAGCTTAATTTTACTAATACTATTCACCCCAGAAACTGAAAGTAATTTATTTGTAGGAAATTAATATTCTACTTCACGATATGTTGGAAGGGCGAATACCTCAAATTCCTATTCCGGATCCATCATAGGATTAGATAACATTGTGTCGTCATATGGATTTATCACAAGTACATGTAAAAAGGGGAAGAAATCTTTCGAGCGAAAGAAATCCCTCTAATGCATGTTTGTCACGTACTTGATCTTATTGAGATTGAAAGAAACCTCCGACAAGCGAAAAATTCCAGTTTACCTAGTTTGTATTTAACATGTTACTATCCGAAAATCTTATGTTACTCAAAAGGCTTATTTTACATTTTTACGTTTACATCTACGTAGATATGTACACGTAGAATCTATAAAATCATGCTTGCGATATTGTGTTCTTTCTAGTTCACATGTTAAGCTATACTACAAGAGGCACGAATGCCTACAATGGTAACGTCGATAAGGCTAACGATAAAGTGTATTTATCGCGTTTAAAAAGAGTTATGGTATAGATTCTTGTACAAGTAAGCGTACGATGATTCTACTGTGTTTAATATTCTTGTACGAGCAAAATATTTAAAAGTATTAATATTAGTAATCGATGAATCTATTAAATCGATATTTGTAACTAGTTATGTATATATATATATCAATTAAAGTACTTTTATTCCTGAATATGCATATTATGGTTTCTAATAAGTGATTATTTTAAAATTCAAATGTTTTGTTGAAGAATGGTCGTACAAAATTTTATGAATATACAGAATTACGACGAATGAATCCACTAATAAATTATTCATCTACTAGATGAAAAATATCTTAAATTCGCCATAATATCAACACTAAATTAACGATACGGTATTAAAGTTGTTTCACTGGAACTTATTTTCATCGAAATAAAACGACTGATCTTCCTCGAAATCAATCATTCAAATCATACGATTTCGATTCTCCGTAGCGATGAAATTACCCATACTCGTGTCATCGCGCACGCGTCTGTTGTTTCGCCCTTTCCCAACAGCGGTTCACCGTGAAATCGAAGGGAGTATAGGGTATAGCGAGAACGAGAGCGCAGGGGAAAGGTGGGGAGGGTGTCGTCGCACGGCTGCCGATTCCTAGCGGCAGTAGAGTAGTGCGCTGATAAGAGCAGCGGCGGCGAACGGTGACGCGTGCGCGCTGCGGTGCGATGCGCATGCGCCTCGAGGTACACGGGTCGCTCCCGATACGCGGATAGTCGGAGTCGAGAGTTTACGAAAACGGGATCCGACTGGGGGGGTTTTCGTTGCGTCGCGGGCCTCTCGCTTTCTGGCCTCGGTTTCCTCAGTGAAAATGCCGCTGTGATAGAGGCGCGCGCGGTGCCGTGTGCTCTGTCCGGGCTTGTCGCGCCCCTGCAACGAGCCAACAGTGTCAACTGTCCACACGAAATTTTACTGCGCTAGTGGTCCCACCGATTCGCGACTGTTATCTTCCCGGCGCTTTTCCCTCCCTCGCTGTCTCCTCTGTCTTTCTCTTTCGTTAGAACTCTACTGCTTTTTCCACCTCGTGCATTCTATCCTTCTCGTTATTCGCGCGTTTTTTTACTATCTCGCAACCATAGATCGGTCGCGCTCTGTGTGTCCCCACCTTCACGAAACGGTACTGCAAGATTTGACACTGGAAGATCGTGACAGTGTAGAAGTGTCGCACGAGTTTCGTAATCGTTTGTTAACGGAGTTGCACCGACGATTCGAACAGGTGAGTTGAAAAAACAAGATCGACATAGTGTCGGTGTCAGTGATTGGCTCCTCCCAGATCAGTGTCGTTGATCGTTACACCTGTCACTGCGAATCAGGCTTCGGTAATTCGATCGTGTCGAATCGATAAAACCAAGAATCGATGGTTGGTTCTCGTCCGACCGACACGATGTTCGAAATGTATATCGCGGTGATCATAGACCGCCCCCTCCTGCGACTGCTTCTCGCGATTATCGATTCCGGTGTGAACGCGCCCTGTCTGGACAGTTATCTGGTCGTCCTTCTTGCATGCATCTTTCTTATTTACAGGATTAAGTTTTTTCAATGATCAATATCGGCCCGCATAAGTACACTACTGCTTCGCTAACTGGTTACGAGTAGGGATCTTATCTTGCTATTTATCGAGAAAGGTATACTTTTAATAATGACTAATTGACATAGACGTGAAAGACTCCATCAAAGTCAACATATAGGCTAGATAATGTGGTTAGATTTCGTTTCAAGACACACAAAATTTTCAGTAAATAAATCGGTGAAATTCTAAAAAACCACTTTTCAGGTTCAGAGAAAACATTCCCTTGGCGCTGCAGTAGAATTCAATTTATCTAAACTCGTTACACGACAAACAATTCATATAATTAGAGTTTGCCGATTTTTCCATCGTTTTTTCGTCATTCTTTGTTCAAATAATAGAAATTCACGGCCAGATACATAAATGAATTCGACTGACAGTAATTTGGTTAATCGAGCGCTAAGTACGTTCTCGTCCGAATCAGCGCACTTCTATTGTGCTAAATATCACTTACACGGCCGATGCGTTCTTTCGTAGTTTCATGTGCGTGAGGAGAAAGCATAGAGGGTTCCCTAATCGCGTTCGCGAACGCGTGTTAACAGTTTAAGCGTAATTTTGGTACCGTAACTCACGAGCAGAAGGTAACGAGTCTTTAATGAGAATTAATTACACGCATCGTGACGACTGAGTTAACGCGAGAGTGTTTCCAATGTTTATATGTATTGATAGCGGTGCTTCATATGCAAGTGTACATTGTACATATACACATATAATATACCGGTCGAGAAATTTATTTCCGAATTTGTACACTCTGGGTCTGTACATGCTTATCTGGGAGATGTTGATCAATCACTGGCGTATCAACTTATTCTGTTATTCTGTGATTCACTGATTTATACGCAAGTATATAGATCGGAAATCTAACTTAATTATATTATATACGTATGATAGGACGAAACGCATCGTATGCGAAATTATATATCTGGCATGGAAATGATGAGATCATATGTACAATACAATATGACTAAACGTTTGGTATTAAATATCGCGAAACGTTTGATATTTTTATTAAACGTTTGAATGGTACAGGTGATCTTGTACAGAGAACTTTTAAGTAATCGATCACGATCAAGCCATTGAATCATATTTAGAACTATAAAAAAATTAAGATGACAATATAAAACTATCTATATTTAGAATCGAGCGATAAGTTATGCAGAATGTTGAAGATTTCGAAATATTATTTCGTATTTGGACGCACGGGACGCATTGCGCCCGAAATCGCGTATCATAGCGATGAAAGCTGAATAAAATTTTGATCTAAGAAGTTTATGAGAATTTTAACTACCTCAATTATTGTTTTAGTCATTTTTTTCTGTGTTCTGGGCAGGAGTGAAAAACTATCTGTTCGAAAAAATAAGTCTATAATTCCAAATATGGGTTGTATAATACATAAAAGGTATTGCATTTGTGCTTGCATAAGAAGTAGCTATATCAGCCTAATATCAGAAATGTTTGTTGCATCTTTAGTCAGATAAATATAGCGCGCATTACAATGTCGAATCGGTCGATATACAGACCTATTGCTAACTTTTCTCAGTAGGTACTGTGCTCGACGTTCAATTATAACTCCTTATTGATTGCTCAAACTATACACTACAGGAGCAAAGCATTAGTTATTTGTAACAAAGTGGACGACGCGTAAAAAGATAAAAAAAAACTCTACGTAACGAAATTATCATACCCAAGTGACGAATTAATTCCTGTTCCGTAGCTAATAAATTAACACGAATTGAAAATAGGTTGACTTCAAACTGACATAGTTAATAGAAAAGCAACTTTTTCTTTCTGTTCGTGAATAGAGAGTCACGAGAATTAGTCAGAAATAAAAATTGTCCACGAAATCGGGTCAAGATCTGATCAAAATCTTGAGTAATAGACCATGTTAAAGCAACGTGTATATATTTTTCACAGCTCCGGTTTACCAAAAGAGGTACAGCTGCCATTTAGTCTATGCCTCGTTTACTTTCTACGTTCCCTTACTTTATCACATTTCGAATTTGTCTCTTTGCTTTATTTAAAAATTTCTCGTTCCATTACTCGCTAAGAGCTACCAAGGATGTGTTAGCCTATGAGATCAAGATGAAGATAGCTGTCGGATGAAGATTTCATTTCGCAAACTGTTTGTATCTTTTATTGAACAAATTTAAATTTGGTAGATTGTAACCAATGGATAAGATCTTATCGGAGCTAGAAGCTAAATACGCTTAACATCTTTTACAAGACGAACTGCAGCACTCTGTGGGAGCAATGATATCTCAAAAACCAAAGATATAAAATACCTTCGCATACGGGAGCGTTGTACAAGCAAAAATTAGCGAACGAAGACAATTATGTTTCTTGTCGACGGTATTACTTCGATACGTAGCTGAAAATTACGCTACTAAAATGTTTATTACATGAATCAAATTAACCTTTGAAACTTAAACGACCGCACTATATTACATGCTACAAAATGTTCGGAATAGATAGTAAATCTAGTTTGTAACAAGAGTTGTTTCGGTGCTAAGCGATACTTGATATACATGCCTCTCTTTCGCAAAGGAATAATTTGCGAGTGGTCGTGATAAAGGAGAGAAACTGGCAGTAATTACGAAAGGAAGCCTCTTTGAATCTGACCGAAGATGGCAGTGAAAAAGGGAGGTAACCGAAGGATACTGAAACTCATTTCTTAATCTTATCTCATTGTATTAATCATAGTCGTTTTGGTCCGATTTCGATTAGCCTTATAGTCTTCTTTGTTCGTTTTTTGGAAAGTAATTGCGTCAACAAATATTCAGGTAGTTTTTATTTTTATGTATAACACAGTTTACAGCAGAAAGAGTGTTGAAAACGAAATACAAAAATTTTGAAATATATTTTATATATTTATAATACATAATGTATATTTGAAGTATATAATTTGATAACTCTATACATAAAAAGAGTTACATGAGAACATATAGCACAATCGAAATAAACGACCAAGTCAATTTATTGCTTACGAAACTAACATTTTTCGCATATCATTCAGAGTACTGTAGTTATTTCAAAACAGAGCGCATGCAATTTTATTGAAATTACGACACTCAAAGAACAATGTAAGTCGCGTTAGTCTCACATTATTTATTGGGCATTAATATTTATATCTTCGACTATATATGTCAACTGCTGCACAAACTATGTAATGAAATATAATTATAGTTATATTTACTATATTAAAACGATAGAGCTCCCATGAAATCTTCTCTTATTACCAATATTTTTACGTAGTATCGGTTATTCGTCACTCTTTAAGAAAGTTGTTATAAAAGATTACTAATGTTCGTTGTTCTCATCTAAGGGACGAATTTGGATGATTTTTAGAACATCTTGCGATATTGTTTATTAATAATACCGATATAGTTTCGATATAGTCTTAAAATCTTAGTGTTATTCCTGAAAAGATTCAAAGTTTGGAGAAACGACATTTCACGCGCATCGAATTGATATTACGTAATCATAATATCAAGATATAAGAAATTGTAAGGACTCTCACGCAAGCTGTTCCTCGGTGCAGCGCAAAATTTTCTCGCGACTCGTGCGTTGATTTAACGAATAATCAATGAAAGGTCCGATAACGATCTCGCTGGGTAACTACGGATAAATTGAACAAATACTTCCAACAGACTGTGGGGCACGTAGATACGTGTGTGTGCCACGTGGCAACCGGGTCAATTGTATTCCATAACGAAGCAAATGCTCGTTATCCTCCGAACAATTCGATCATTGTCCTAGGGAACGCTTTGAAAACGTGGAACGTGCGTCTGACACTTTAAGGATGAGATTTTCGAGCAACGTAGGTTGCATTGTCGCATAAAAATGTTTATCCCTTAATTATGGATAACTTGTCTCTGGAAGAAATATGAATTTTTATTTAATTAGTACAGTCCGGCGATTAAATTTTAGGATTTCGGTGCTTCCGGTTGTAGAAAACCAATATGAAAAACAAATATACCTACATAGACAAAATAGTTATGATAATAATCAATAACTGTGTATTCACAACAGAGATTAAACCGAAAATATACGTAGCATCGTTCGTCCCTTCGATGTCTTAAGTTTGCCTTTTGTCTCGACGCTTCCTTAGCCTACGACCCAATTAGATAGGTCATGCTATTGTCCTTCGAAGGTTTATTAATTCTACGTTCAATTGTACGAAGTTCATTAATTCGAACCTCGAGTCTTCGAACGTTAAGCTGTGTATTCCATAAATATGCAGGAAATGCGCTTATGTATATTATCTCATTATCATATCACGTATATTATCATTTTATTCCATCTCTTGCCCGTTTCCCCTTTTTCTTTTTGTTTAGAAGACCGACGCGTTATTTGTATTCCACCGGAATGATATAATTATATAGGTATGATCGATTATTATTATCGTGTAATTAGCATAGCATAGAAGTATCGGGAACTTACGTAAAATACGTAATATAATAAAATATACGTGTATTTGCATAATTACACGCAGTGTACTAAAAAGCTTTTCGGAGGAAAAGCTAGTCGAAAGGAAAGAGAAATATTTTTTTGTTTCCATATTTCTGAAAAAAGCTACATTTGCATTGTTTTAATTGCACCAAGTCGAAATGTTTCATTCACGGAATTCATGCCACGGTCGTCTTCTCGCTGCGCCGTGGAAAAATTTCATAAGCCGAGTATGCAGTTTGTCGCCGTTTTATCGTGTTCAACGAAAAAATTGTCGCTGTCAAAGACCTTCTTTAATAATCACAGCTGAAAACAGCGCCGGCCGTGTCTTCGCATATTTGCCATAACTTCGTACAAATTAAAGCAGGACTCAGGCTCAAGTTCATCCTTTTTGTACGTAGCAATGGGTGCATTCGTGTGTGTTCGCACGATAATTTCAAAGGCACGTTACTCGCGACAGTGTCTTTACCGTACACGTGACATTTATTATGCCAACGTACTTCCTCTATTTGTGTGCCAGACGACGCTGGTATTCGTGACGAACTGCAATGCAGACGATTGCGGTATCGCCGTATCAGAGACCTGCCGATGCGAAAACTTTGTGAATCAGCTCCACTAGGCCTCGCAATTAACGCGAATTCACCATGATCACTCCAGTATCGAAATAGAAGGACTGGCGTGCTTTCGTGCGAATTACGCGATCGATGGTCTCAAGGAGATTAGACTTATTTATGAAAGTTCCAAGATATATGCGGTATTTAATCATATCGTAAATCATCAAGTATCTGTCTTTATCCTTGGTTTCTCCGATGTAAAATAACCACGACAATGTCTTTATTTTAACAGGACGAACGTTTAATGATCGTTTTTCAACAATTCTTCGTAAAGTCATAAAGTTCTCGACATTGCGAAAGTACACATATCTAGCTCTGTTAAGCTTGCTTTTGAATTTACATTAGAAGGTGATCTCTTGCATTTAAATCGATCTATTATTCTGCATATTTTTACGAAAGCAAACTTTTTCTCCGCTAATGATATTCTTAAAGTCGTACTATTTTATTACGCAACTAAATGCATCTACGTAAGATTAAATTTGCTTCGATTCGCGTATCTCCGTAACATTTTGTCAAACTTATAAAAAGACATTCGGCATTCAAAGCCGGAAATGTACTGAACTGATGAGAAAAAAAAAGCGAAACAATGAAACTTAACCGCATACAAAGTTATAGTATCGATTGTAGCTATATATTAGGTTGTTCGAAAAGTTTCTTCCGTTTCATAAGGCGATAATAGACGAACAACAATTTCTATTTTATATTATTTTATTGAATTAGGTATGGTCTATTTCGTTCTATCTCTATTATTATGTTCGTGCATAATTCAATAAGCTAATATAAAACAAAAACATTGTGCGTCTATTATTTCCTTACAAAACGAAAGAAACTTTTCGGACAACCCAACAGTATCAAGTAGAATGTAACGAACGATCGTGTCGATAAATACAGTTCTTAAGTGTGAAAGAAGGTTGAAAGGATAGGAGAGAAATGCAACGCGTCTCGATTCCACGATCGACTGTCGCTCACTGTTAGTTAATTTGAACGGCTTCGTCCTCTTGCGTTTTGCCATCGGACAGAGTAACGATTGCCGGCTAAATTCGACGAAGTAACGGGCTTCTTGAAAGAGCATCGCTCCGGATACGGTGTATAGCCGACCGACTGCGTGTTTACGTTACGAAACGTGTTCTCGCATTGCCGCGTAACCGTAAGAGCGTGACGAAAACCGAGCTACGTGGGTGACGGTCTGTCGTCCTCTTCTAAGCAACCTCCACCAACGACAACTCTGCCTTTCACGTAAGGTCGATACCGTGCAATCGTGTCTTTTGAGTCACGTTCGATCGCAAATCGAAAAGATTACTTTTTAAATATTTCTTTCCCTCTTCGAAACGAAGCGTACAAAAATATATTACTTTCAAATTAGAACGATATAGTTTGCTTAACGTTAACGTTAACGTTGTAACTTTATTCCATAAAAATAGAACGTTAAATATGTAAATCGAGCTTAATCCCTCGCGAAAATGAAAATCCAATTACGTCCATATCGTAAAATTTGAAAAGCAGGTCACACACGTAAAGTTCCTTGCCAAAACAAACATGCGATGGCTCTATAGCGAACCCGATTATTCATCGACATTGTAAATTTCATGAAACGAAAAAAAAAAAGAGAATCGAAGAAAGAACGAGGTCGTATAACGTGTTTCGTGTCCTTTGAAAAAAAAGAAGTGGGTGAATCGCATAAAAATACTCGGTGAAGTAGCGACCTCCTTGGCTCTAAACGTGCTATTACGTAAAAAAGTTCTCTCTCAACAAGTTCTATTACCCCGATATACACGATGGATTACCAAACGTTTCCAACTGAAATTTATTATATACTTGAACTACGTAAATGTGCAAAAATTGACTTTCGTTAGTTGCGTCGTTCTTTTAGCAGACCATCGCCGCGATACATGTCTCATCTATAACGCATGTATTGAGATTGGGTGACCGAGATGACCAAAAAGTCGAATTTATCGATAGAATTCTCCTTTGCGAAGATTTGCTTCACCGATTGCACGTTACAAGTTGCTACGTGTATGACGTTAACGATTGATAAACAAAAGGTTGTCTTGCTGTTGTCTTAATAGTTAGCACCAAATAGTTTCAGTGGCTTAAAATAGCCGTATATGAAATATATTAAAACGTCGATTAGTTGAAGTAAAAGGGAGATAAAACGTTTCTGGTAACAGGATTTTCGGGTCACCGATGTGGAAGGCCAAACACGGGGAATTGGATCATAAATAGCTTATTCGGAGAATTTATTCTACGAAGAGAAAAGGAAAAGAAAGATCATTTTTGCGTATATCTAAAGAATCAGATACAGATGGCTAGCTACAGCCCATCTTTCTGGATGGGTTCAAAAAATACAGCACTATGGGATATAAAAGCCAGCATCTGATAATGATCCACGATGAACGTACAAAGATACCGACAGACAACGACACTGTTGCACGCCGCTTCCAAGAGCAAAGACTTCGCCTTATGTCTCGCCGTTATGAAAAAAAAAGAAAAAAAAAAAAAAAAAACGGGGCAAAAATTATACTCGCTTTCCATGTTTTTTAAATAAAATTATCTTTCTATGTTTCTTTTTTCTTGTGGGTTAAATACAGATGAAGGCATTCCATCAAGGTAGCAACATTGATCGAGCCTTGACATGGGTTCTTTTTTTAATACCATCGAATCCTTGCGTATTACCAACGCAACGCCTTGATACGATGGATCTTGTCTTTGGATACGTCTTTGTCGTACGATGGGTACACAAATAAAACGCTCGGGTCTATAAAAGAGCCAATGGACCCATAAATATTTACCGTGCGTCGTATTTTTCTTTTCCATCGTTCGCTTCTCTCCCCCGATACTGTTTTAACGAGACTACTCGCTACAGGAGGTCACCTGTTTATTTATCGATGGCAATTAAGGCGCGCGCAAGATAGATCTCGTACGTGTCAACCGTGTTGGATATTTTCTTTCATAACGGTGATGATAAATCTAATGAATATATTTAATAATAATAATAATAAATAATTCGCGGATATTTATGAAAACGTATATTTTCGCGGAACCTTACATTTCCTTATAAACGCAGTAGAAAATACATTTTGTTCCACGACTAACACCGCTAAACTCTACCGAACTAAATTTACTAAATTTGGATTTCGATCGACCGATGGGTTGGATCCGCAATAGGTACTTCCTAAATTTGTTCCAAAATTTCCAAAGGTTAAAATTAGATTTGTTTTAATCTTACAAATAGATCGAAATCGTAGCAAACCGAAACGTTTTCTTCTTTTTGCACGATCGGTATTTCAGTTTATATAACACGAAGTATTATAAGACGATAGATGCATTTTGCACTTCGTCCATGATGCTAGATATATCTCATATAGAGATATATAAACGATATCATTGGAAATAAAAATCAATGGATATAGCGAACAAAGATTCGCGAGCGTCGGCCATTTCTGAAAACGATCCGATCACGATCGGCTGTTGTCCACTAGATGACATTCGTTTTCTATAGAATTTCTCGCGAGAGCGAAAGGATAGCGGAGCCGATAAAATTTCTCGGCAATGGTATTGAATTATAACTTACTTGGCGCGGAGGATACCGTGATCACGAAGGCGGTTCCTTCTGGGCGAGGCTCCTCCATTGCACTTGGGTAGAGCTGAACCTTGCGAATACTCCTAATGTGGGTATGTCGAGCGCACAATTTTTGGTAGTCGGGACCTGCGTTCGCGCTGTCCCGGATTCACGAAATCGAAATGTAAAAGTTCCTTTCCATTTTTTATTTAACGAGAGAAAAATATTTTTCGGCCATGATGATCGTTTTTTGTTTGCTTTTAGCAGTCGAAACATATACCGATCTTTGATATATAATACCACGAATATTTCCTCCTCGTTACAAACCGTCGTGTAAAACGTGCGAAAATATTCCTCTCGGCTTTGATATTTCTTCTATTTCGAGTTTGTCGGATGAAATAGCGAAATAGTCTTACTCTTTCAACTGAAAGATATATCTGTCTCGAGTCTCTGATACATTTTCAAGAAAGAATAATAGACACGTTTTCGACTCTTGCGAATTCGGTTAAAAATGTTTACACACGAGAAACAATAAAATTTACGTACGTGCCTCTACCTCGTCGATAGACAGAGTCGTTCGTTGCTGAAACAGTGGTCTCTTGTTAGAGGATGTATGATGAAAAATGCGGCAAGTACGACAAATGATAAGAGTTAAGAATATAACTATGTTGTCTTTGTTTCTGAAGTTTTATTTTTCCTTCTTCCGCTTTATTCTTAAACTTTTATCTTTGTATCGGTCGAAAGACAAAGATATCTCCTAAACGAAACATCTTTACATAAAAATTTAACAATGTCCTAATTTCTTATTCTCTGAAAATTATTTCGTTCGCGTGCCTCGGTTTATGAAAGCGAAACATATAAATTATTCTGTTGCGTGAATACTTTATGCTTCTATCGAAACTTGCAAATTTTACGTAATGGAAGCTTGTACCGGTCGCCAGATATGACCCTGACGAATCTTAAGATAGTGTCAAATAGGAAAAAGATACCGAGTTTCATCGCAGAATTCTACTTTAATAAAATTTAAAAGCTTAAAAGATGATGGTAGAGAAATATTATTACCGTGAACTCGTGTTCTCTCTGTTTCATATTCTAAAGTTATTTCAATTTGAAACACCGCTGTCCTCGAAAAAAAGAACAATTCGTTACTTTATTTATGCTTGGACTAGAACGTGTCTCGCGTATCTTGCGGTTTCGCGTTTACGTGTGTATGTACCGTTTACTGATATTACCGAGAAATTGTTGGAAATACAGAACCATAAGCAAGTCACGAACAAATGAATAATAAATAATAAGTCCTAGATTATTATTTATTCTGTGATGTCTCAAACAATTTCAAGTCTTTGTCATTTACATAGTTTATCGTTTAAATTTCACAATCGAAAGTTTTACGATTTTAAAACGATCGAAACAGGACCTCGTTGGATAGCATTATTTATTATACAACTTGATACATGTCCCCAGTGTAGTCTGTTTATAAGATCCTACTTTATGTATTATGCTTAGAAGGAATATTATTTTTAGTTTGTTCTAGACAATTTTCTCTGGAAGGCAGTAAAGTTCTGTAGATTCTGGCGACACAAAGAATATAACGCGCGAAAGCATTTTTTACATCCCACGGAATTTTCTTGGATACCGTGACAATAGAGGGCGTTAATTTACCCTTGACATATCTTTCCCCTGACTTTCTTAGTATCTCAAAAGGTAATGCCTACAATGATAAAAAGGTGTGGTTCTTGTTAAAGTGCTTTCCAATACTGCTCTCTGTATGTGTTTTATTATAATAAAAAAAAATTGTTTTATCAAAACATTTTATAGTTTTTAATGTATAATAAGTATGATTAATAAGTAAAATGATTTGATTATTTTATTATATAATGTTCCGTTGGGAGGTAAATTTTACGACCGTTTACAGACATTCGACGGAATTTAGAATACGATTTAATGAAATTATTGGAAGAGGACTTTTGCATTTATCCTTGATCTTCATCACGCAACCCCAACACTGACGATGAAATAAAGGCTTGGCGAACAGGCTGCAATTCGTTTCATTGAAATATGTACCTTTTTTTGTGTCGAAAGCAATTTCATTCTTCGATTTCCACGGTATGTATTTTTCATCACGGTTCTTGGAATTTTATCTTTTCAGTCGTTTTTTAAGCTCCATAATTTCCTGCGAATGTCACGCTATCTGTCATGCAGGATTTTTACGCTCTATCGTAAATGCAGAAATACCTGTATGGAAGTAATTTCGATGGAATATATATATTACAAACTATTATAATATAAATTTGCTTATCCTTCGTCATTCTTCAATTATTCAAACTATTTGATTTTTGCTGTTCATAATTATGCTGTTAAACAATTATTTTGATAATATTTATACGACGGATCATATAAACTCATGGAACGAGTGCTACTTTGTATGCGAAATATATGATCTTTTAACGGAATTTTAATCAGATATAAATTCACAGTAGAGATATGTATTAAATATTTATGAAATAAAAAACAATTCCAAAGTAATTTCAACATTTTACTCGTCAGACGTTTCAACAAATAACGTTGAAATAACTTCGAACGAAACGTTTCTATCGAATCACCTTTCGCGTTATTCGTCTCTTCCTTCTCCCTTTGCGACTGTTGGAGGATACTACGGTGACTGTTTCCCATTGCTTGCTGGAAAAAATGCAACGGTGTCTTTGAAAGAGCTGTGAAGGACGTGGCTGGTCGTCTCGCGTGCCACTTATTTCCCTTTCCTGGCGTGAAGCACTTTTCCCTTGAGAATCGTGGCTTATGATCGGGGAAACGAGTCTACCACACAATCGGACCAACGTAAGCGGACGAAACGATCCAGACTTTTGTTAACGAATGAGTTACTCATTCGTTTTGGTCTTATCTCGATTGTTTGTCCTATGAGATTCTTCAGAACACGAGGATGAAGTAGCCACAAAACGAACGTATCGATGTAGGTAGATTTATAGGAAGTAAACAATACTAATACATAGTTAAATATAAAGATATTTGATATTTCTCTAATATTACATGAAATAAGGCAATCAAGTAGCCTATAATTCATAAACTTTACGTGTTTTATCACATTTATTACTATTGTACAAGAGAATTTATTAATTTTGGTAACTTGTAATTTAATTCTTCAAGTATTGTTAACATTTTGTTGTTATATAAAATGATTTACAAAAGGAAAAGAACCGTTACGCCTATTACTTCATTTATCAAACTGAACTTCTAATCTTGTTTCATGATTAAACGAAGTTGACTTCGAAGGCGAAGTAGACGCCGTAATGTAGGCAACCGATAGCTACGAAGCAATAACATGCAAACACGTTTGACAATGGTTAGGCGTAATAACATGTCGCAAAAAATATGTACATATATTCGAGGTTAATATATTCTATTATTTAGATGCACATTGCATGTACAATCCATTATAGAAAAATGCTCATTCTTTTACCATTTAGATTTATTATTATCTATATAGATTCTATACGGATTCATTGATACTATAAAAAATTAGAATACGTAAGTAGAATCTAGATAATGGTTTCGATGTTATAAATATTAATCGAAGTACAGGGCATAAACATTATTAAAATATTAGGATTCCCTAAGTTTTGCTAACGTAATATAATAGTGATTCAAAATTTGATAAATATTTTGGCTCAAGTTTAGTGTCACCTTTTCAATATTGCATTCTGTAGTTTATTAAACCGGATAAAAGTGATAAAGAATGATGCGTCAGTAAAAAATTATTATTAGATTATATATTACAGCAAATAAAATTAAATGGTAAATAAACAAATAAATTTTAAGTCCTTTTTACCACAGTTATTTGTTACACTATTAATATTATACATCCTATGTGTTAAGGAAAACGGTTTTAAATAACCAGAAAAAGTATCCTATAAGAAAAATTGTATCATATTTTCTTTTTTATTAACGATTCTAGTACAGAGAAACAAACCAATTTATGGACTGACCTAATATATTCTAGAAATTGTTGTACAAATTTCGATTCTTCCGTTGACTTCAGTTAGGAATAGTTTGATATTTCTTTCAATGCTCGTTGCAGCAACATTGTCCCTGGCTTGTATTTACATTACAAATTCTTATTTGTTCACTATCATAATTATGAAAATTATGATACCCCGTTCGAGACTTTCGCTAATAGCTGACTCAGTGTACCAATGCTAAATAGACATTCTTGTATGATGCGATTTAACTTGCGTCCATTGACAATTGGAATTTCATCAAAATCATTCTCTTTTAGACAGCGCACTAAAGATGCATACCACATATCGCGCGGCGATTCAGTAGTACTAGGTTCGGTAGTAACCGCGCTAGCGCATGAACAACCGCTAGATGTTGTGGACTTTATACTGCTATTTGCTGGTCCTTCAGTACTGCTTGAGATAGATACATGACTAGTGCTACTTGCTGGTACTTTCGTGCTGCTTACAGTAGATTCTTGGCTAGCGCTACTTGCTGGTCCTCCTGTGGTGCTAGAACTGGATTCTGCGGGAGTGCTACTTGCAGGTCCCTCTGTGCTGCTTGAGCTGGAGTCTTGAATAGTGCTAATAGTAGGTTGTTCTGTGCTACTGGAGGATGATTCCTTCGTACTCGTAGTGCTTGGTCCTTCTGTGCTGCTTGAACTAGATTCTTGGGTAGTGCTACTTGCAGGACCCTCTGTGCTGCTTGAGCTGGAGTCTTGGGTAGTGCTACTTGCAGGTCCCTCTGTGCTGCTTGAGCTGAAGTCTTGGCTAGTGCTACTTGCAGGTCCCTCTATGCTGCTTGAGCTGGACTCTTGGGTAGTGCTACTTGCAGGTGCTTCTGTGCTGGCTGAAATGGACTCCTGGGTAGTACTACTTGCAGGTCCTTCTGTGCTGGCTGGGCTGGACTCCTGGGTAGTACTACTTGCAGGTCCTTCTGTGCTGGCTGGGCTGGAATCCTGGGTAGTGCTACTTGCAGGTGCTTCTGTGCTGGCTGAAATGGACCCCTGGGTAGTACTACTTGCAGGTCCTTCTGTGGCGGGTGAGCTGGATTCTTGTGTAGTGCTACTTGCGGGTCCTTCTGTAGCGGCTGAGCTAGACTCTTTTGTAGTGCTACTTACAGGTCCTTCTGTGGCGGCTGAGCTGGATTCTTGGGTAGTGCTACTTGCAGGTCCTTCTGTGCTGCTCGAGTTGGACTCTTGGGTAGTGCTACTTGCAGGTCCTTCTGTGGCGGCTGAGCTGGATTCTTGGGTAGTGCTACTTGCAGGACCCTCTGTGCTGCTTGAACTGGAGTCTTGGGTAGTGCTACTTGCAGGTCCCTCTGTGCTACTTGAGCTGGATTCTTGGGTAGTGCTACTTGCAGGTCCTTCTGTGGCGGCTGAGCTGGATTCTTGGGTAGTGCTAATTGCAGGTCCTTCTGTAGCGGCTGAGCTAGACTCTTGAGTAGTGCTACTTGCAGGTCCTTCTGTGGCGGCTGAGCTGGATTCTTGGGTAGTGCTACTTGCAGGTCCTTCTGTGGCGGCTGAGCTGGATTCTTGGGTAGTGCTGCTTGCAGGACCCTCTGTGCTGCTTGAACTGGAGTCTTGGGTAGTGCTACTTGCAGGTCCTTCTGTAGCGGCTGAGCTAGACTCTTGAGTAGTGCTTCTTGCAGGTCCTTCTGTGGCGGCTGAGCTGGATTCTTGGGTAGTGCTACTTGCAGGTCCTTCTGTGCTGCTCGAGCTGGACTCTTGAGTAGTGCTACTTGCAGGTCCTTCTGTGGCGGCTGAGCTGGATTCTTGGGTAGTGCTGCTTGCAGGACCCTCTGTGCTGCTTGAACTGGACTCTTGAGTAGTGCTACTTGCAGGTCCTTCTGTGGCGGCTGAGCTGGATTCTTGGGTAGTGCTACTTGCAGGTCCTTCTGTGCTGCTCGAGCTGGACTCTTGAGTAGTGCTACTTGCAGGTCCTTCTGTGGCGGCTGAGCTGGATTCTTGGGTAGTGCTGCTTGCAGGACCCTCTGTGCTGCTTGAACTGGAGTCTTGGGTAGTGCCACTTGCAGGTCCTTCTGTAGCGGCTGAGCTAGACTCTTGAGTAGTGCTACTTGCAGGTCCTCCTGGGGCGGCTGAGCTGGATTCTTGGGTAGTGCTACTTGCAGGTCCTTCTGTGGCGGCTGAGCTGGACTCCTGGGTAGTGCTACTTGCAGGTGCTTCTGTGCTGGCTGAAATGGACTCCTGGGTAGTACTACTTGCAGGTCCTTCTGTGGCGGCTGAGCTGGATTCTTGAGTAGTGCTACTTGCAGGTCCTTCTGTAGCGGCTGAGCTAGACTCTTGAGTAGTGCTACTTGCAGGTCCTTCTGTGGCGGCTGAGCTGGATTCTTGGGTAGTGCTACTTGCAGGTCCTTCTGTGCTGGCTGAGCTGGACTCTTGGGTAGTGCTACTTGCAGGTCCTCCTGGGGCGGCTGAGCTGGATTCTTGGGTAGTGCTACTTGCAGGTCCTTCTGTGGCGGCTGAGCTGGACTCTTGGGTAGTGCTACTTGCAGGTCCTTCTGTGCTGCTTGAACTGGAGTGTTCAGTAGTGCTACTTGCAGGTCCCTCTGTGCTGCTTGAGCTGGATTCTTGGGTAGTGCTACTCGCAGGTCCCTCTGTGCTGCTTGAGCTGGATTCTTGGGTAGTGCTACTTGCAGGTCCTTCTGTGGCGGCTGAGCTGGATTCTTGGGTAGTGCTACTTGCAGGTCCTTCTGTGCTGCTCGAGCTGGACTCTTGGGTAGTGCTACTTGCAGGTCCTTCTGTGGCGGCTGAGCTGGATTCTTGGGTAGTGCTACTTGCAGGTCCTTCTGTGCTGCTCGAGCTGGACTCTTGGGTAGTGCTACTTGCAGGTCCTTCTGTGGCGGCTGAGCTGGATTCTTGGGTAGTGCTACTTGCAGGTCCTTCTGTGGCGGCTGAGCTGGACTCTTGGTTAGTGCTAGTTGCTGGTCCTTCTGTGGCGGCTGAGCTGGATTCTTGGGTAGTGCTACTTACAGGTCCTTCTGTGGCGGCTGAGCTAGACTCTTTTGTAGTGCTACTTGCAGGTCCTTCTGTGCTGCTTGAACTGGATTCTTGGGTAGTGGTACTTGCAGGACCCTCTGTGCTGCTTGAGCTGGACTCTTGGGTAGTGCTACTTGCTGGTCCTTCTGTGCTGGCTGAGCTGGACTCTTGGGTAGTGCTACTTGCAGGTCCTTCTGTGCTGGCTGAGCTGGACTCTTGGGTAGTGCTACTTGCTGGTCCTTCTGTGCTGGCTGAGCTGGATTCTTGGGTAGTGCTACTTGCAGGTCCTTCTGTAGCGGCTGAGCTGGATTCTTGGGTAGTGCTACTTGCAGGTCCTTCTGTAGCGGCTGAGCTGGATTCTTGGGTAGTGCTACTTGCAGGTCCTTCTGTGGCGGCTGAGCTGGACTCTTGGGTAGTGCTACTTGCAGGTCCTTCTGTGCTGCTTGAACTGGAGTGTTCAGTAGTGCTACTTGCAGGTCCCTCTGAGCTGCTTGAGCTGGATTCTTGGGTAGTGCTACTCGCAGGTCCCTCTGTGCTGCTTGAGCTGGACTCTTGGGTAGTGCTACTTGCAGGTCCTTCTGTGCTGGCTGAGCTGGACTCTTGGGTAGTGCTACTTGCAGGTCCTTCTGTGCTGGCTGAGCTGGACTCTTGGGTAGTGCTACTTGCAGGTACTCCTGGGGCGGCTGAGCTGGATTCTTGGGTAGTGCTACTTGCAGGTCCCTCTGTGCTGCTTGAGCTGGACTCTTGGGTAGTGCTACTTGCAGGTCCTTCTGTAGCGGCTGAGCTGGATTCTTGGGTAGTGCTACTTGCAGGTCCTTCTGTGGCGGCTGAGCTGGACTCTTGGGTAGTGCTACTTGCAGGTCCTTCTGTGCTGCTTGAACTGGAGTGTTCAGTAGTGCTACTTGCAGGTCCCTCTGTGCTGCTTGAGCTGGATTCTTGGGTAGTGCTACTCGCAGGTCCCTCTGTGCTGCTTGAGCTGGAGTCTTGGGTAGTGCTACTTGCAGGTCCCTCTATGCTGCTTGAGCTGGACTCTTGGGTAGTGCTACTTGCAGGTCCTTCTGTAGCGGCTGAGCTGGACTCTTGGGTAGTGCTACTTGCAGTTCCTTCTGTGGCGGCTGAGCTGGATTCTTGGGTAGTGCTACTTGCTGGTCCTTCTGTGGCGGCTGAGCTGGATTCTTGGGTAGTGCTACTTGCAGGTCCTTCTGTGGCGGCTGAGCTGGACTCTTGGGTAGTGCTACTTGCAGGTCCTTCTGTGCTGCTTGAACTGGAGTGTTCAGTAGTGCTACTTGCAGGTCCCTCTGTGCTGCTTGAGCTCGATTCTTGGGTAGTGCTACTCGCAGGTCCCTCTGTGCTGCTTGAGCTGGAGTCTTGGGTAGTGCTACTTGCAGGTCCCTCTATGCTGCTTGAGCTGGACTCTTGGGTAGTGCTACTTGCAGGTCCTTCTGTAGCGGCTGAGCTGGACTCTTGGGTAGTGCTACTTGCAGTTCCTTCTGTGGCGGCTGAGCTGGATTCTTGGGTAGTGCTACTTGCAGGTCCTTCTGTGGCGGCTGAGCTGGATTCTTGGGTAGTGCTACTTGCAGGTCCTTCTGTGGCGGCTGAGCTGGACTCTTGGGTAGTGCTACTTGCAGGTCCTTCTGTGCTGCTTGAACTGGAGTGTTCAGTAGTGCTACTTGCAGGTCCCTCTGTGCTGCTTGAGCTGGATTCTTGGGTAGTGCTACTCGCAGGTCCCTCTGTGCTGCTTGAGCTGGAGTCTTGGGTAGTGCTACTTGCAGGTCCCTCTATGCTGCTTGAGCTGGACTCTTGGGTAGTGCTACGTGCAGGTCCTTCTGTAGCGGCTGAGCTGGACTCTTGGGTAGTGCTACTTGCAGGTCCTTCTGTGGCGGCTGAGCTGGATTCTTGGGTAGTGCTACTTGCAGGTCCTTCTGTGGCGGCTGAGCTGGATTCTTGGGTAGTGCTACTTGCAGGTCCTTCTGTGGCGGCTGAGCTGGATTCTTGGTTAGTGCTACTTGCAGGTCCTTCTGTGGCAGCTGAGCTGGATTCTTGGGTAGTGCTACTTGCAGGTCCTTCTGTGGCGGCTGAGCTGGACTCTTGGGTAGTGCTACTTGCAGGTCCTTCTGTGCTGGCTGAGCTGGACTCCTGGGTAGTGCTACTTGCAGGTGCTTCTGTGCTGGCTGAAATGGACTCCTGGGTAGTACTACTTGCAGGTCCTTCTGTGGCGGCTGAGCTGGATTCTTGAGTAGTGCTACTTGCAGGTCCTTCTGTGGCGGCTGAGCTGGATTCTTGGGTAGTGCTACTTGCAGGTCGTTTTGTGGCTGCTGAGCTGGACTGTTTTGTAGTGCTACTTGCAGGTTCTTTTGTGGTGTCTGTGCTGGATTCTTGAGTAGTGCTAATAGTAGGTTGTTCTGTGCTACTGGAGGATGATTCCTTTGTACTCGGAGTGCTTGGACCTTCTGTGCTTCCTGTGGTAGATTTTTGAGTAGTACTACTAGCTGGCGCTTCTGTAATGCTTGAGGTTGATTTTTCGGTTGCACTACTAGCTGGTCTTTTTGTATTCGTGGAAGTCGATTTTTGGGTGGTACTATCAGTTGATGCTTTCGTAGTTGCTCTTGTTCTATCTGATGGGTGTGGTGCGCGTGTACCATGTGATGGTTTTGGGCGTTGTGTTGTCGAAGTTGCAGGCTTAGCTTTGTTGCATTTTTTAATCTTTTTGAGGATATTTTCAAGTTTTTGAAGAAGAGATAATTGTAGCTTTGTTACAGAGCATTCTGATAGTGTGTGTTTCAATGTTGAAATATGTTTATTGTGTTGGGTAGCTGCTTTTGAAACCTTTGGAAGTTCCGTTTTCGAAAGTTTCTTTGCCTTCGACAGTGCCTATTATAGTTGTATGGGATAAAAATAAAATTTGTATTATATTAACTTGTAGTGGTTTTAATATTTTTCTAATTGTGATAATTTTTATGATTGTTACGGGGAATTAAATGTAGTTCATTTAAATTATAGAATGTTATTTATAGATGATATCTTTGTATAGTATATATTTTTGTACGTCGTTTTACGCATTACTACGTTAAAAATATTTGTCGTTTATTCTGAATAAAATATATTTTGTGTATAATTTTACTTTTTATTCTAGAAACGGTATTATTTATTGTAGTAATGGGCTAAGTACTTACGTTATCTAAACATGCAATTGCATCAATGAGAAGTACGTCGGATACGACACATTGTGCAGCTTCGTTAATAACATCTTCAGTCTTAGTCAGGAGCTTTTGAGAATCTCGAACTATTTTCTGTTCCACATTTATCGCTTCATCCATATGGTTTGAAACACATTTATTAACCGCATTTAAGATCTTCTCACGTATTTTCTTCATGTCCTTTGCGATAGCTGTGCAGTGGTCGTTATGATTTCCATGTGCTTTGTGTTTTAAAATTTTCATTTCATGTGCCACCTGGATGCACAAAATGAAAAGACATTATAACACAGAGAAACTTGTGTCATAATTTAATTATTCATTACATGTGTACATATATAATATAATATTATATAATATAATATAATATAATATAATATAATATAATATAATATAATATAATATAATATAATATAATATAATATAATATAATATAATATAATATAATATAATATAATATAATATAATATAATATAATATAATATATTATAATATATTATAATATATTATATAACATAGCACACATGTATCTATCTTTTTCTATTTTTTCCATTTCGAAACTATAGTTTGTTCTAGTTGTGCGAGGCACCCTGTATATATCTGAATCATAATATCCAATTACCCATATGTATCACTCGTGGAATGACTTAGATGTATTTTTCAAATCCTTTTAATTTGAACGATTCCTGGTAGGAACATACAATATTACACACTTACATCTTTCAATATGTCATTGACTTTATGTTTCGCATTCTTCTTTATTTCTTTGCCGACTTCTCTCATTTGCTTCAGATAAAAACTAGATTCCTCTTTATGATGCTTCAAGACTTCCTTCACGTCTTGATATATGCCTTTTATTTTTACCGTAACTTTTTCTTCATGTTGACGTACTTTGATCGTGGGATCGAGGAATCCTGGTAACCCAGGAAAAGCACTACTCTAAAATAAAACAAAAATAGATTTTTTGTTAAGTTAGATGGTGTTGCCGCGCGGAAATGTCTATCTGTAGGTAACTCGTTTTTACAAACATCGTGCAAGATATAAATAAGAAGGGAAGATAAAATTATTTTGAAAGATATTAGCAATAAAGAAAGAGATTCTGAGTTAATTCGGAACTTGAGAAAGATTCACTTACATATGCAGCTATAATAAAGAAACAGAGTACAATTGCGACTTTCGCCATGTTTGACCCCTTCGTGCACGATGAATTTGAGACAATGCCAAGATATTGCCTTTCTCATTTATATAAGCCGTAGAATTCGTAAAAAATAATTTATCTGCTAAAAAAACACACGCAGCTTTCGACACTTGTGTCAATGTACAAACATAGCTAATTAAAATGATACAATACGTAATTGACATATTATCGATGAATAATTCAACTTTTATGTCAACTACGTTATATATGTTCAAATTGATCGAACGTATCGTGCACGTTTCATTTTCTCCTTTAATCTTTTGATGAAGAAAGGTATCGTGGTTATTTATATATGATCGGAAACATTCGATCCAGCAATTTGGCATTTTTGTCAAAATATTTTTTTAGCGTTTAGAGCTGCAATTTGTGCAAATAATATTGTACAATTTCACTTTATTTTGTCAGAGATTGTTCAAATGATTACGCGATTTTATTTAGCGTCGAAATATACGATTTAAATAATTGTTTAATGTAGCAGTTATAAATATTTCTTGTATTAAAATTTATATCCCTGTTAGTGGAGACCTTTTGTAATCTGCTTGTATAGTGTTTCTGATAACGTGTTGTTCGTTTCGTATTGTGCAAATTTATTCAATCAGATTTATTTGAATAAAGATTTATCGAGAAAAGAAGAGAAGATTGTTAGAAGACGAAAGAAGGACTAATTTTAGAAAATTTGATATTTTCTTGACGTTACGGAATATCGTTTAAATGACATTGATCTGGTATTTTACTATTTACGTTATTTACATTCATTTTTATATTTCTTCTCCTCGGCTATACTTTACATATCTTTGTCGCAAATGTTGTACCACGATCTAACATACATAGCAAAGTATAGTTATCAAATAGAAAAAAATTGCAATTTTATATACCAATTAATTTAGCAAATTGAAGCAGCACAGAAGCGATTTCTTCGATTAACCTTCCGTTAAACGTCTAATACGAACCTACCTTTTGTTGCAAGCAACATCTACACGTTAGGATTGAACGTTTCACCGTTACGATCGACTTTCTACGAGCGACATGTTTGATCGTATGAGTGCGTACACGAGTAGCTGCAGACACGTAAAATTTCACCCCAATAAAACGTTCCCATAGAGTACGACGCGCAGGGTGTCGTGGGAACCGTTTCACTCGATGTAAAGCACCGTGCACATTTTTATGGGGCGCGTAGACGTAACCAAGTAGCTTGGGGATTCCTTTGTAATATAATGAATCGACGATTCTTCTCGTCTCAACTATCGACCGATTTTCCCCTGTATTTGAGTATCTTGCCTTCGTCGATCGTACGATTTAGATGTGACGAATGACGTAAATGCCGAACAAGGAAAACGACAAGATATAAAATGTAATTTTTGCCAGAGAAGAATGTCAATTTCATTCGCTGTCACTTATCTTTCTTCTATTTCTGAAAAAATTACAAGCGTCTGCGGTACACAGAGGCTTTAATTAATTTAAGAAAATTAATCCTCTTCGCTCGTAACATCGAGTCAAGAATTTTTCAAACGAAAATATATAGGTTTCGTAGCGCTAAGAGCACGAACTATCCGGCTCTCTTACCTCTCTCGTACATCACAGATCAATTTATAGAAAATATTCCAAATTAACGATTTTATCTCTTCAAAAAAGATAAACAGAGAAGAGACGGAATGTTTCGATTAATCTACTATACGTATTTTTCTTTGCATGAATTTGTTTGCTCGATCAATAATCCAATATTTGATAGAAATATACGTAAATGTATCGGTTAATGTTTGTATTCTTTCAAACGAGCATTGGTAATAGTTTTCGAATAAACAGGAACAGTTCACGTATGTACAATTTGTACGAATTTAGCGTTTAAACATTAGTCCGTCAAATGTCAAGTTTTCTTTTTTTAGGTTTAATATGGATACCTGTTACATGGAAAATTCGTTCTATTAAACGAAAACGTAATAATGAAAGTTACTTTAATAATAAAATAAAACAAATAAAGTTTGTTATTAATATATTTAGAATATTTGTAAGGAGAATTATGTCTAATAAAATTTCCAGATAATCGTTATGTTTCTTTACGTTCTATTTAAAGAATAACGTGACAGACGTTTCTCAAATTTGCATATATAAAAATTACACAATCACGTGATTCTGATTACATTAAATGTTTCACAATGTTTCCTTAATGCTATCAGTTGATATAATATTTGTTATTTTATTGATTAAACGTCGAAATTACCATAAACGTATATTTCATTTTGCGAAGCAGCACGTTTATGATATATTGTTACTTGATAATCGAGGGGGTTCAAAGGAAAAGTAAATTTTAAATGTTAAAACACGTTGTTAACTCTACTCGTAAAAATGTAACAATTCGTAACAAAATTCCGATCATAAGATTACATGTAACTACGACTGTAACGTTATAATCGATCTAAAATTAATTTATAAAACAAACACGATATATTTTATGTTGCAGATAAATTCTTTTCAATCTGCGTCCAATACAAACACTTTTCGGTGAGTGCTTAAATATATTCTTTTTTATGCAATAGTTCGTTTACAAAAATGCAACGTTCAAAGCGAATTAGTTTAGAAATATAGAAATATTTTCCATAATAAATATTCAATTTTTGTGCATAACACGTCTTTTACGTTTTTTTATCACATTCGATGGAGGATCTAATGGCAATTAACGTGTAACCTAATGCGAGATTTAGTATAAAACCTGCTGTGAAACCTAGTTGGCGTAAGCTTTATCATTAGCCGTAACTGAACTGTACAGTTTCATCCCTCGTAAGCATAGAATCTGACGCACATGTCACGTTCTTAAAACTGTTTTTGTTTTTTGGAGGAAATCACTTTGAGAAACTAGATTTCTAACATCTGTTCTCGTATTCGCTTCCTGAACGTACGAACGTCGATGCCACGGTGCTTCCTACGTGTCATATAATATATTTTCTAGCCAAAGATGAATTTAAAAAACGGAATGAAAATATTTATTACGAGATTGGACGTGGAAAATATTTTGAATACAACCACTTGCTGTTTAGAAGAATAGGAAGAGATATTTAATAAAATTAATTCATTCCAATAAATCTACCAATATAAATCTATGATATAGTTAGTAAGAGATACTGCCGAAATCGAACGAATATTAAAGCTCAGTGCGCATCGCAGCACATGTTAGGTTTTGTACCTGTCGGCTCGATGTTCATGGGAATATACTGGCATGTGGTTTTTATCTGTGACCATATGGCGTATCGGAAAATGCACGTGCGAAAGAATAGAGACAGAAATCCCGAGCAGAGCACCGTCTTTTAATGCTGTCACAGTTTCGCGCAACACCAAGGTGATCGATCGATGATCGATCGAATCGACGAACTGCTGGTAAAAGTTTAAAACGCGTCTCGTACTTGAAATGAAAAATTTCGTAAAAGCGGAATAAAATATTTTGAGGTAAGGATAGAAATCACTACGACGAAAGCTGATTTTAATTTTCCCGTTGACATCGATTTGCACGACGGAGCTCTCCGCATCGACTCCGGATCGATTACTTTCGTCTTTACCGCTGTTCCCTTTCGCGACTCGACGATGCCTTTAACGCGGCAACGAGGAAAACATCGAAAGGGAAATTTCTATCTCTATTTCGGCGATTAACGAATATCGGATACAACGACGCACTGAACAAATACGCGATTACATAGACGAATCACTTTTCTCCTTAGTACGAGTAATCGCTTAATTTCGATGTCTCGCAACGAGTGACACTTTCTTAAAGATACTCGCGAGACGTTCAACGTTTGGCTTCTTGAAGGAAAATCGTATTTTGTCACGGTGCTCGTCTTACTGATATCGATCGTACTACTCGACGATAACGTCTAATCGTTTCTCGATAGATCTTTTTCTTTGGGGTGGGGAAAAAAAACGAGGTTTTAAGTTTATCTGTTTGAAATTAATATGATATATTTGCAGCGTCTAATCATCTTTTTTTTTTTTTTTTTTTCAAAACTTCACTCGTTATATTCACCGTAAATAGGCTCTTTTACCTTGCGCACATTTGTATACCTCCATGATGCGTGAATTTACCATACAAAATTTGTTTATTTACGCTTGTTAGCAAAGTGTTGCTTTCGTGAATATAAATTCAACATTATTTTAGCGAAATACAGCTTTCGTGAATATGAATTATAATTTAGCTACTTTCTTTTAATATCATCGTGTTCGTTGCGTGCTGTAAAAATATTTCTTTTTCATTTCCGACCAGCGTAAACGGCATTCGATCAGAAACTCTGCTCTTTATTTTTTCACCTATAGCTCCTTAAAAAATTACTTTTTAAATCAACGTTTATGGTTTTTCCAATTTTTACTTTACTTTATACCAAATATTTATATACTTCGTTAAAAGCATCTGTCGTTCCATATTATTGAAATCGACGTCAAACTGCTATTTATCCACTTGTCACGTCCGTCGTTCCTTCTTGAAACGATTTCTAAAAAGTCATTCCGTAAATCAATATCCAATCTCCAATTGTTTTCTTTTACGCGTCGAAAATTTGTTTGTAATTCTCCAATAGGAATTTAAAAAACAATTTACTGCTTTCCACTTACGTAAAGACATTGTCAGCGATTTCTCCACGATAAAATCGTTCTCTCGTAAATCGTTCCTGAAGCGAGACGTTAGCTTGCTACTTATCCATTTCCATGGTCGACCCACTCATTACTCTTCAAACAAACAAAAGAGAACAAGAAACGTTCTGGCTCTGTCACGACGCTTATACATAATGTAAAATGAAACGCGTTAACGCAACAAGTACTCTCAAATTTTGTCAAATATTTTGCTCGAATTTCATATCGTTATTCTTCGATTAACTTAAAATATACAACTCGGAAGAAGCTATCGATATTTTACATTCCGTTTAGATACCATTTTCTAAAAATACACGCCTAACAAGACTCCGTACGTGGTAAACCACATCATCGATAAAGCGTCAAGCTCCACGTTCTCTATATTCTCATCTCAAATACGATTCTTCTTACGGATCGTCTGATGTACTTCATCGGTTCTTTCCCGCTCATCCGTGAACTATCCACGTGCCTTTCTTACATACCTGCTCTCTCTCTCTCTCTCTCATTCGCTCTCTCGCTCGCTCACTAGCCCCCCGCCCCCCTCCCTCTAATTTACTCGAACGCGTACTATAACAACGACTAGAAAAAGCAAAGAAACCCTCTCGCCGGTTCACCTTCGTCCAACCGCAAGTGCGCTTTCTTCTTTTCTTCCCTTCTTCTTCTAGCCAGCGTCCTCTCGTTTCCTTCGCCTCTGGTGCCGCTCCTTTCTTCGTGCACCTGTGCTCACGCACGTCGCCGCGATATACACCGTGCTGCAATCGTACCGTGCTGGAACGCGTGTACGCACGTGAAAAGGTCGACGAAAATAGTCGTGTTAGCCTGCTACCTTTTGTACGTGCCGATCAAGGCTGTTCGAACGTTATTTTCGTCGATGGGGTCATTTTACGCGAGCTCCGTGCAAATAAACGGGGCGAATTTATTCGGTTCGATTAAATTCGATTCGATACCCTCGCGCTCGTTCGCAATCACGGATCGTGACGGTGTAACGAGTGAACTCGCTTCTTCTCACCTCGAGACTTCTTCGTTTTTACGATGAATTGCGAGTTCAGTCGCGGATCAGAGCGTACAGATTAATCCAGATTTTCCTTTTACAATGGTTTTCAGAAAATCGTACCTCGCTTCCTGCTTAACGTTTCAATTTGTTCCATTACAGTTTGTTATTCGTTTAACGTTTCTACGATTTAATACTTAATCTCGTAATATTTAAACTCATACTGAGAATTACACCGCGTTGGTAAAAATCATCGAAACAGGTTAACGAGGAAGAAAAATCATTGTATGCAAATATGTCGCATGATTTGTAACCACAATGAATCTTAAGACGTATCGGCTTTCTTACCTCGTAGTTAGCCATTCGAACGACGAAAGCTCGCTAGCATTTATTAACCAGGTATAACGATCTTTGCAAACATTAGTCTCACGTTGTTGGTTATTGTTGCAAGACACGGTCGTAAAATTTGACAGCGAGTTTCCTACGTAATAGAAGTTTTTCTGCGTTGATATCACGTCGAAAAACAAAGCGAGGAAGGACGAAACCATAAATGCAGCTGCCAACTTTCTTTCTCTACGATCATAGTGATACAGTGGTACGGGAAGAGTAAATCAAGGAGGCACAGCTGCGTGAAAAAATACAGCCATTCATAAAATACAGTCATTTTAGTTGCTCCGTTCTCGTTAGCAATTTGGTAACTATTTGGTAACAACAATTTCGTAATTCTTGCGATAAAGTCTTTCTTTCGTTTATTTTACTTTTGACTTTGTGTCGTGCAACACGACGAGTCCTTTACACTAAGCTTGATATTTTAATTGTATTTGAAACTACGCGAATAACACCTGTTTTTCGTTGTAATACCTTTCTTCCCTCGTTGAGCCAAATATCAAGTGCCATTATTACGCGAATGTGTAATTAGAAATATCAGAAAGCCTGTTTATCCGTACTTTCGATATCGCAACAATTTTACGATAAGATCAAGTTATAACAAGTTTAAAGCTTTGAGCTTTTATCTAAAGCAAAAGGTAAACTGAAACACGTATATGTAACATTACCTTTCTAACTGTTGCTACACAGAATCACGACGATGGTCATTCGAAAAGCAAACATATTCGTATTACGTTACATCGACTTCGAGTCGTGGACGTCAACGAATAATAATCCCCGAATCGTGACTGTATTCGAAGAAAATTTGAATTTCTAAAGCCACTTACTTCAATACCTTATTTGCATTTTACCTCGCGTTTTTCTCATAGAACCTGATTCCGTTTGTGTCAACCGGAAATGTCAAGCGAGAAGGGGATGTTTTTCCCATTTTGCAAATCGATTCGAAGAAACATGAATTTAAGAATAAAAAGTCATATTCGACAAATTTTTCAACAATTCGTTCGTTCCACTCGAGACTATCTGCCAAATGTCCTTATCAAATACGAAATAACATCAAACGCTAAATGAAACACGTCGAGATCCCGAATCTTCTACCCCCTACTGGCGTTTTGTCGCGAGAAGGCCACGTGAAATCTCTATCGAATGATCTATAAACGCAGGAAACCCTGTTGGGTTTCGCGGTAAACTTTTCTCAGTCGTGTCTCAGCAGATGTACGACCATTTGCCATGGCAGCTGCACTCCTCACCACCGTAAACTTGAAGCACCAGTCCCGGATCTTCGTTCAACTTGACCCTACCCTCACGGTCTTAACCATCCTCCGAATCTTCGCGAAACATCCTCCTCAATTTTGTATCGGACGTGAGGAATTTCTACAAAATTGCACACCGATCTTTGCGATGTATTAGTTCATCGAAAGTTGGCCGACGCAGATCGGCATTTCCTGTTGTAATCTCGTAATCGCGCGATAAACCGGTTTGCTCGATAGAGAAATGCACAGAGGCACCAAGAACGCTTCGTATAGCCCTGGTTCGTTTGAGAGTAGGGAAAAGGTAGCTGGGTCTGAGTGGAACATTCATCGTCCAAGGATGGAGTGGGGGTTGACTCGTGCTCGCATCTAAATGGACGAAAAACAGGGACAACAATCTCGTGCCCGTAGCCACTGGAGAACCACCAAAGTAGCTTAATTTCAATTTTCCCTATACTACATTTTTTATGGTTAGGAAGAAATTTGTCGATGTGTAATATGCTTTGGATGGAAAAATGGCCGCGGAGAACAAAAGCGACGATCGGGTTGGAAGATTTTGATGAAATTTTAGTTAAAGAAAAGTTAGTCTGGAATGTATCAATTTGCGTAATGCAAACGAAATGTAATTTGTACGATGAACTGTAAGTCGTGATAGATATGAATATGTAGGGTGAGAGCCGGAAATGACTATGCACCTTGTAGATACAAAATTTATTTAAAGACTCTTACAAATATTAAAAAAATTAGGAATTACACAAATTGAAAACTCTTACAAATATTTAAAAAATTGGAAATTATACAAATTGAAAACTCGTTAAAGCGATATACGATATGTAGGGAAGTACAAATTAATGGTAAAACACAGGTAAATCGATATTATAGGAATTTGATTTTTGTAAGGTATATATTCGCTTGTGACTCATTGTACATACGATAAATATATTTATTTATAGACAGGTATACTTGTAACGAAAATATTTTTTAATGAAGGTAAAAAGGAATCTACTCGACCTCTCGTCGTAAACGTAACACCGATCTTGCCCGAATTCAGGATTCTTCGAGCCTTAATTTTTCTTGACTCCAGCCGTTTCTCTTCTCTTATCATATCGCACAGTCTGATAACTTTCTCCAAGCTTTATTACACGGTCCTGAAATAAAGTACAATCTATTTGCCTTTGGACTTTTGGTTCGTACAAGATGTACTTGAAGAGACACAGGGCATCGATGGAAATAAGCACATGCCTGGGGCACCGTAGGACCCGGGTAGAGCGACATGGGCCCGTTTGAACTACGGCATTCACGTCCCGAGTGTTTCAGGGGGGGGTTCTTGCACGTCTCTGGTGTCGGAATACCGGAAGGTTGTACGTGTATATCATCGTCTCGTCGAGAGCTTTTCTATTACCTCGTGTTGTTCAGTGAAAGTGAAACGCGTTCACCTCGTGTCTATATCGCGACGAAAGTGAAACGACTGATAACGTGCTCTACTCGATGCTTTTTCGTTTTTACCTTACTGATAAAACGGAGCTTCAACTACCCAAAGCTATACGCGAGTATGATACCTTCACCAGGTGGCGCGGAGGTTCTTCAAATAAGAAACGACCGTTTTACTCAAATGTAAGAGAACGTGCGTGTGATCCGATCGAGCATTAGGATCTTCCAAAATTTATAAACAGCACTTGGGAAAATTGGAAAAACTGTCGTATGCCAGAATTTTCGAGAATTTTGTCCACACTTTTCGTCACCCGAGATACGGAATTTTGATGATAAGTTTGTAAAATTCAGTTATAAATGATCTTTATCTTATATTTTCGGAAAAACTTTCTGTGATCTGTTCCTATGGATGACGGTCAGTTCGTTGATGCGACAGATCAAACGTACGCTACAGTTCCGGTGGGGTCGGCGGAAGTAGCTGAGCGTAACGGCGGCAGTTCTAACGGAAAAACGTGGGAACTAGTATCGTCGTGGCTCTACTCTTCATTAGCTGGCGCGTGTTAAAATACGTTCACCTTGTTAAAACATCCACGTAACGAACAAACTCTTCTTCTGTCTCGAATTGTAAAAATGGAACGTGTACTAACTCTTGCGCGACGTAAGAAAGAGAAAAATAATAGGCGGTGACAGAATATTTTATGAAAACCTTTATCAAGACGTAAAACTAGTTAAATAATTTGCAGACGATTCTTTTTCTCTCCCTCTCTCTTTCTCTCTCTCTTTCTCTTTTCTTCTTCCTTTTCGTTACAATTCAAATATTTCATAATAACAAATCGACCTCGCACAATTAAAAGTAAAAAATAAAATGACGTTCTTCCGTCGATCGACCTTTCGATCGAAACGAACGCTCGTAAATATTCGATAGCCTCCGCGAGGAAACGGAATCGCATTCGAGTAACGGTTTCCTGTCGACGCGGTTCAAAGGCTTTTCGTCTCGTTCGAAGACTCGGGGAGAACACTCTCGTAATTCTCTCTTACAATAGCGCTCGACTATTAAGCGGTCGACGAGCGAGACGAGACGAGGTGAAATTTGCATCTTTGCGGCGATTTCGGAACTATTTGCTTCGTGTCTCTCTCATAAGGAATTGGAAGCGGCTGCTCGTAATTAGAAAAGGGGTATATAGACAGAGGAAACGGAGCAAAGTATCCGTCGAAGACAAAGAATCAAAGGCAGAGAGGCTGTTAGTTCGGTACGATGCTTCCGAGACGATTCGAGAATTTCTCTCCCCTCGGGAACTCTCGACAGTCTTTTTGACTCTCGTACAAGTTAAAGGGACAATGCGGCCACGATCGAATCGTGAACTCGACTAAACCACGAACGAATAACCGTGGTAGGATTCGTCATCGATTAAAAATAACGAGCCACGGAGATAGACGCGTCGACGCGATCATCGTCGAGCAGTAAAAAGCGGTGCGTATCGTACGGATAGCGAACGAGCAACAGGATATAATATAGTCGATCCCCACTGGTCTAACGTAAGGTAAACTAGACAAAAGAGACGCGACGAGCGCGAAACTGAGAGAGAGTAACTGAGATCCCACTCTGGGTACAGTCCATGACGTCAACCTCTGAGGCCAAGTCGTACGACCAGTTTGAACTGCTAGCTCGCGGTAAGAAGGGAAGAAGAAGATGAGGAAGAAGCGTTGCTAGTCTGTTCGCCCGTTCCTCGAACCGTCCCCGATACATCGACGTTTTTACCGGCCGGTTTCTCGCTACATAGCGCCGCCATTACGATTCAAAAATCATTCTCCGACCATTCATCGAGAAACAATAGCTGGTTTCAAATATTTCGGTTTTCTATCGTTGATGAAACGCGTGGTCGAAGTGTCAGGTAAAAGGATACGAGCAGTTTGTTCGTTCGCGTTTGGATGTAGCAGTGACGGAAGAAGAGGAGGAATAGAAAGAGGAGTGTCGTATAGCGTTGCACAGAGTTGACAGATCACGGAAATAATCGAGGGACAGATTGGATTATGAATTTGACAAGCGCGTTCGAGTAAAAGAGTCGAGTAGGAGGACGTAGAAGCTTCGTTTCTATTTGAGATCGGTCGTATCGGTTAGTATCGACGAAAGAAAAGAACTGTCAAGATTCGTTCGAAAGATCGATATTCAGGATCGATTAAACGAGCGTGGTCAGAGTGTCGAGGTTCGCAATTTGTCGGGATTAATAGGAAGGAAAAAAAGAGGAAGAGTAGAAAGAAAAGGTACGGTGTCGCGCAGAGTTGTACACAATGTGGTGACAGTGACAAGTAGTGATGCGTGAATTTGTGCAGCGTATAGAGGCTCGCGAATACCCACGATGAAACTCGGTCGTTCGGTGACGGTACCTTGGTCGATCGGGAAGCCCCCACGGTTATCCGCCTCCTCAGTCCTCAGTGCTGCACCTTCGCTCGGACACTACGGTGTCTTATCCGATCGAGCGAATTCGTAGCTTGATCGAGTAACTACCGCGAAAAGGTACGTGCACGGTGCACGTGTGTCCATAAGATCGTTGCTAATAGCGCGGCAGTGTAACGAGTTCGATCGAAAACAACGCGTTATGTTTCGATCGTGCAAGGTAATTTAATAGCGTTGTTATTCGTGGCTCTTATCGTGATTCTCTCTCAACGTCTTCTTCGAGTCTTGGGTGTTGAGATCATTCGATACGTACATTTGCCATCTCGAAGCGGTACGTGGCACGAACAAAACGTACAAACGGCGATAAACTCGAACGTTGAGAATTCAAAGCACGTCAAGGGCCTCGCGCGATTCACGCATAAATCTGGCAGATAGAGCGTACGTTAGCTCGCCTCGTCGAGTCAAACAGAAAAGGCAAGGCCACGTCAGTCGCAAAATTCTCGAAAATTCCGGTACACGCCAAGCGAAAATTCTCTTCTATTATTAATGATAATGGAACGTCGAATTCATACATATTTGAACGATTCTTCGACTTCGTTGAATCATAGGTGACTTGACTCTAGTTCTCATGCGGTGTGTCTCATGCGGTAAGTGCCATTAATGGCCTATATCGAGTGCGCGTGGACGAGATCGTCGATATCGTGATAGTGTCGCGAGTTTGGCGAAAGAAGGTAAAGGTCGCGTCGAAGAAAATAGCGACGGTGCGGAAAAAAGTGTTGGAAGGAGAAATTAATCGACGAGAATAAACGACGATCGTGAAAAACGTCCGTGGACATAAAGGAAAAGAAGCAAAGTGCACGGACGTTCGATGATATCGTCACTGTGCATGGTGCACGGAGGGAAACAACCAACGACGAGGCACGGGACGTTGTGTTTGGATACTTGACGCGGTCGCTACTGCGCGTTGTGAAAACATCGAGACCAAAGGAGAAATGGGAAACCACCCGTCCGCCCACCAGCCGCTCGAGAGAGCTACCAGCCATGCTGGAAATGGTCTTCGCCTCTCGGTACGTTCGCGATCTTGTTTTACGTCAACGATAACTCTCGCAGATGCCCACGTGTGACGTGCACGCCTCTCTCGATGCAATATCGTTAAATGGAGCGTATACACGTTGTTTCGCGTGTTACGTGTTCCTCCATCCTCCAGAGTCGTTCGGCCTTTGAAGCCTCTCGACCTTCCACCGCGCACTTTCGGCCTTTTACTTTGCTTAACCGCCGATATGCTTGCGTCGATCGCTTTGGTCAGAATTTTAGAAACTATCGTAAAGGAGGCAGGTCGAGCTTTTTAGATGGGATAGGGGATATTTCGCGTAAAATTAGAATTTGAAAAGGGGATGGGGCGTATATAAAAGTTAATACCGATTACGGTATCTAGTGAAGTGGTAGCGATCGTAAGTATTAGATCAAAATCGACCAATTTTGAGGAATTTTTAAGTAAAAGAAAATCTTTTCCGAGTAAATTCTAAACACGAAAAATTTAAAACGGGTAACATTCTTTTTTCCTATGTTTCTTCTTCCATTCTCTTACTCCCGATAAGAGCGAAACTTTCTCGAAACGACGAATCCATAGAATAATAGAAAAAATATGGGATACTCTTAGAAAGACAGAAATGTCCAATTTTTGCGTATTTCTAGCGATCGTGTTTATTATCGCTAAAGATTTTATCGAGATCATAAATACGTATCGTGAGTCAGAAGTAATAACAAATGTTCCTAAAAATAATTAGCAGACGGCCTACTCGGTTGATTTTATCACTTAAGAATATAATCGATATTTTCGGAAGTTTCAACGACTTCTTTAAATTGTCCGTTTAGCGGAAATATTACGACTGCCGACCGTTTCATCTTCGAAATTGGAATTATTTTCTTGAATTATCCAGATGGGCGGTGTTCTAATTATTTTGAGTAAGATATTTATAATTCAAGCGGCAAAAGACTCTAAAAAAGAAAGCATAAAAGATTGCTTTTGAGCCATAGCATCAGAATTTTTTATAAGAATATTGTTTGAAGCTTGTGTACAATAAATTGGGACTATAGGCTTTAACGAGAACTAGCGAATACCGGTATACGGGGAACGAACGATTTCATACTATTAGCAAAATGTATTTGCTAATATTGCTCTCTCTCTTTCTCTCTCTATGTATATATATATACACTTGAGTTTAATAATATAAATAGTACCGTCAATAATATGAATGGTTACATTAAAAAGTGAAAGTTTAAAAATCGATACGTTCCGACACAGGCACAGAGATGCGCATGCTGCATCTTCCTACGTAAAATACGAAAAAAGATGTAAAGAAACCGAAAGATGTAGACGAAGTAAACATATCGAACGAAGCAGCGAAACTGGGTTCCGTTGTTTATCGAAGAAAAATAATTTTTATGAAATATTACTTAGGGCGTTTGATTTCGAACTTCTTCGATTCAAGCGCGTATTTAATTCGGCCTTCGTCGTGGGCGGATGAGTATTTTCGTGGACTGGATCAAACTGGTCCTGCAAAGGTCACGATGAAGGTCGCTTACATTCCATTTTATTCCCCAGATTTCGGATCCCTTGAGTTTTTCGTTCGGCTCGTGTCCATTCACGATTATATCGTCCTTTTCCTATCCTTCGCGATAAAAAATGATCGTTTCGCTGCGATTTGTTCGTCCGATATTAACTCGCCCATTACACACTCATTTACGTAAAAGCTTGTACTAATCGCGTAGCAATTACGACTAGATAGGTTTTTAGCGAAACTGGTGAAAAATCCAAAAATGGTGATTTAATGACGCTATCGGGTCGTATAGATCCAAACACGATAGAAGCGTTAATAAGTTTGTTTCGCGTTACAAATTACAAACATACGCTTCGAGTTGCATCGTTGTCTAATTGCTGTTTGTCGTGTCACTTGCATCGACAGAACGCAGCGAATTATAATATTTGCATCGCAGTTGTTGGTGTTTTGTCAAATGCCAATAGCGCCTTATTTTTTATGCATACTCGAGTCTTACACGCGGTTACATTTTCACGCGAAACGCGCGTTACATTTTTATAGCGAACGTTCAACGTTAAGAAGATTCGACCGGATAACGAGCATCCTTCGTGCGTTCACATGTTAAACACAACGTGCAAACGTTAACGGATTAAACACGACGAGCTCTTGCTTTAAAAAGATACAACAGCGAATAACAAGGAAAAACAAAATTAAAGATTCGCTATTAACATAATCTTTACCATTTTTCTGATGCACGGTGCATTACAAATCACGATTACGTAGTTTCATGCATATCTGTGAACAATCTTCGCCTGTAATAGGGACAGCTCCGTTCCGAGAATTCCTACTGACACGAGGCTTTCTGATAAATTCTCCTCGAGGACTTCGAGTCGGCTGCACAAGAGGCTTTGCGTGTAGTATACCGTGCAAAAGTCTTAGGCCATCTGTCTTACCGATACTACAAACAGACGAGTAAACGCAGTTACTTTTGCGAAATATTCGCACACGCTGTTATACGGAAACGAACTGTAAGACATTTTTTGCAGATTTCGAATACCTTTGTTCGATATATCGGCTGAAACTTTTGCGGAGTAACCGTAAACCGTAAGCTGAACGGACATTCGTTTCGAAGGTGAAACTCGAACTGTGTCGACTGTGAAATTTTATCGCTCTCTTGTTGAAGAAAAGCGAAACCTACGGTGTTTCGAACAATCGTCGACGTTGGCCTGCATTCGCGTGCGTTCGCGTGTTGCACAATGCTATTAACGAACGCTACCGTTTTCAGGATTTTTCATTCAAGGTTACGCGGTTTGCGTTACTAATTGTCATTTGCGTAATGGTTAATTAACGACCGTTGGAAGAGAAAGCGTCGGTCAGGCAGTCCGTGACATCGAGGTTGATTGTTTTCAACGAACGTACGTTAAGACGAGGATCGGTGCAACGGGGACGAACAGATACGGACAAAAAAGGCAGCGTGTAAAGCAAAAGGTGTTTGTTTTATTTAAAAAGCCATACATATGTACACCTACGTAATTAGATACCTTTGACGAGTTGTTCGTTTCAACTCGATCGCATATATTTCGCAAATACTTTACATCGAGATAACTACGTTGTAGTTGCATGCATTAGTTCGTACAAATATAGAACACTCTCGGAAGAAAAATAATTGAGAAAAATGGATAAGATATCCGAGAACCTCGACAAGTTAAGTTTCACAGTTTCAAACTTCTTATCCTTAAACTTAAACTCTTCGCAAGAGAACTCGAAACTTTCTTCTCTCGCGCTTTTTAATCCTTTCGAAATACATTTTGCAAAGCGAACTCGAAGGAAGCAGGACGATATCTCTCATCTTCGACTATTTTGTCTCGAATTATCGTTTCATCGTATCGAAGCAAACAAAACCACGTGATTTCATTCGGCCGGTTTCCCGATTCATCGAAGCTTCGATACGTCGAGATAATACGCGACGATAATTTACGAATACGAAACTACACGAAAGAATCGTGTTTTTACGTTACAAGTTACATCCGTGCAATTATCCTTCTCGATAGCATTCCCCGCTTTACGGTTGTTGGCTCGGTTAGACGGGGATTAACGAGTCACACGAATGACCATGTTTCTTCCACCAATTTCTTTCATCGGAGAATCGTACGATCTTTTACCTTCTGATCTCGTTAGAATTTAATTCCGCTAAAAGTGAAGAGTGATGCGAACCATTAGTCGAAGAAATTACCGCCACGTCGCCGGCGAATTGCCTTGCCAACCGAATGCCACTGGATCTGGAACGGACGGAAGAAATTTATCCAGCGTCTCGCCCGATGCTTTCGACGATCTTTTATCGTATTTCATAAAAGACGAACCGAGAGCACTGAACATTCCACGGACAGCGAAGTGAAAGAAAAGTCTCTTGTAAAACTGTCGAAAACTTTATATCATAACGATGATCTTATCGAGAATTATTATCCGGATAGAAGTAAATTATTTGCAAATTATCAAGTCGAGCAACTTTCAAAGAACATTAGAAAGACATAGCTACACCGTTTACGTATCAAATGTGAACGCATAAAACGTGCTGAAACCTGTCTGAAACACCATTAGCGCAATTGTGTTTGACAATGACTTTAAACGGTACTGAACTTTTAATTGCCGTTGAAGGTTTTAAGTAACGGAAGTAGACGGAATCCTTTCGAAATAAATGGGAAACTTTCCAACGACGAAGTGAAAATTCCAGCAGCGCTGTGAAAGGATCCTAAGTCGAGGGATACTTTGGTATATAATCGCGATCTTTCTAGTTAAAAGGCAACCCCTGTTTAAAACTGGTTGAAACGTTCCCTGGCGGCATCGAAGTGGCCGATCCTTGGCTGCTCTCGAGCCGCATCTCGAGAGAGTAGTCGCTTTCACTCGATCGTGACGATACGACGCAACGCTTTCCATCGCGATACGCGCGCGTAATCATAGCGGAGACGCGATTAAAAAATCTTACTAACGTTACCAAACTAGAGTTAACTGCGCGTAATCTTCGCCGCATGTGATACCGTTTAATCGTTTCTAATCATTTTTTATCTTTTCATTCGAACAACGTTTCTCGTGCTAAATCCACGAGAAATTAAAATTACTCTTCGTCTTATCCTTCGACGGTATTGTTCGATTAAATCGATGTTTTTGCGAAACAGAAGAAAGACTGACGAAGCAGTATACGAATCGTAATGGTTTTCGTTGCCTCGTAATTTAAAAATGGCTGTGTCGTACGAGATCAATGGTATTCGATCGACTCGATATATTTACCACGACCACGGAAACCAACGTAAAGCATTATATATTTGCGTATTGGAAACAATTTGAGATATAACCGCGAAATATAACCGTAAATGAATTTTGCGCAACGTATCTGAGAATCATAGCGTACATTGATCCGTTTCCATCACACTTTCTTCATTGTGTTTATTACGATCAATTATCGCGCGTGCAACTTGAGTCAGATGCAAGACGATCGTAATGAAGTTCATCCTCAACTGGAGCACGTCGAACCAAGCTAATAAAGCGAGTTTAATACGATCATGATGGATCGCGCTCGTACAAATGCGATTTTCTATATCGCCACTAAATACACGGTCGTTTTTTAAATAGACGATCGACCTATAAAGCGTAACGATGGCGTTTTTATTTCGATCGAACCGGAACAGAATTTATTACACCGATTTCGAGGAAAAATTTCAACGATTCGTGAAATTTTCTTTCGACCTGACAAAGGATGCATCGGACGATTTCGAAGAAGTCTAGCGATACTTTCGAACAAGTTTAAAGTTTCGCCAATGTTGTTCAGCAAGGATACAAACAGGTTCTTTGTGACAGGAGAAACTTCCCCCACATTTCAGTGGATGTCTTCTATCTCACGGTCTTGTTATACGCTAACATTCAGCGAAGAAAATCTAAGGTATTTGAATATTAAACAAGTCGAGCCAAGTAACTTGAAAATTGTTGATTTTTAAAAATCTTAAGATATTTTAACCGTTAAGATCGCGGTATAAAGAACTGAAATTCGCGTACAACATGGAAATCGATCGTATCCTCGTATATTTATTATTCGGACAGATATGGATCGAATTTAATCGCGTTACACGTCGTACGGTTTTGTTAGATAGTCGAAGGTAAAATGTATTCGTCGTTACGTTTATAAGACGGAGGAAACTAATTTCAGATGGAACAAACGGAATTCGAAGGTGTAATAATTTTTTCTTCGAATTCGACGACAACTTCGTCTTATTGCACGTTAGAAAAAGAGTTGGGAAACAGTTGGATAGAACAGTTAGATAGCATCTAGGTAACGACTGCTTCATATAAAATTGTAATAGTTCTTGGAAATTTATAGACGCCGGAATAGCCTGTACGTTTATCTTCGAGCTGCTTATATCTTTGAAGATTTGCTTACGGGTCAAATTTATCTACCTTATTAAAATTACTTTACTGAAACTTAATACCGAATGATATGACACGTAGTTGTAAATTCTACGAATAAGAAGACACGGAATAACCGATAAACGCATTGAATACATTTAAACCAACACGAACGTAAAATCTCTCCAGCATATCGCTGACTCAAAGATTTCAAGTCTCCATACTTATCGTTGGTACGTACGCGTTTACGCACTAATCAACGTATGGTATCATTTTTTTAATGAAATAATTTTAGTTCACACTTCGGCTTGTTCATATACGACGAACGTAGGAGACATCTGCGCGTCGTTCTTTCATATTTAAGCTTTTATAAAATGATAACATCGTTATCGTTGATAATAAACCTTTTTACAAAATGACACGCTCTAAGCTCGTTTCTTGATAAAAAAAGAAACGAATCTCGCCAACGTTGCTGCGTAACCACGATGCGTGCACTCGGGGCCGTGATTTTTCCACGTAGCGTGTAATATTCACGACGTGACGTCAAAGGAGGACGTCGAACGAAGGAAAGGATTTGCTCCGACGTTGAACGCGATCGAAGCGTTGCGGCCACTCGAGAACAGACTGAACGAGGATTTTACGCTTCGTAAGAAGAGATAACTCGAACCAGGAATTCGTTGGGGCGCTTGTGATTACGTACGAATTATATTACGCGAGTGACACGCATTCTATCGAGTCGACGCAAATCGCCTAAGTACATGTGTACTTACGTTTACGGTCACGCATACTGCTAGACGATCGACGAGGGGATCGAACTCAAGGATAACTGGTGCTACATGCATCGATGTCCGTCCGCTTGATAGCAACCAAAGGAAAGAGATCCGGAATTCTACAAGGTGTCTTGGAATTACGGGAAAAAGATCGTGTTTGCGTAATTTCCGAATTTTTGCGTATTTTGGTAATTGCGGTTCAAATTGGGAACGTCCGGAACGATCGACCTAGTATCGTTAACTAAATTCTCTAAATTCCAAGTCTTTCGATTTTAATCGATTTGTAATAGGCGAATTGCTATCGACATTTGTAAAGTAACTTCCGCTAATTTTAGCGATTTAACTTGTAACTTACAAAACGAAATAATACATGGCGTAGATAATAATTAAAATTGTAAATTGTTAGTATCGAAAAGTAAACGAAATAAACTGTAATAAAGTACAATAACGAAAAGAAGATTGGGATATATTTACGAAAGCAAAAGTTTAATTGAAGAAATATAACTTAATTTAAAAGATAAGATAGAGTAGATAGAGAGTAATCTTGTTTAAACGTAGTTCACAGCTCGACGCACGGTGCTATTGGTAAAATTCAACGTTGCTGGTGTAAATCACGGTGTTGGTTCCGCTGAGACGGAATTGAATCGCGTTCGCGACGCAACGATGCTTTCGCGTTATTGTCCTGTAAATAACACCGCCCATCGTAGTGCATATGCGCGTCTGCCTACATCGCGGTGCACGGCAACACCTGTCTCGGTGAAAGGATCGAGTACTCATAGACGCTCGTAGATATTTGTCATCGTTAGACTCGCTGCCATTTCAGGTAACGAGTATCTTCCCATTTTTCTTCGCGATTCAACGTCGTTGCCTAACGATCTCCGATTTTTGTGTTTCACGTACCAAAGAAAATATGGAACCTAGAAAACGTATGAAATAGTTACGTGGATACATGCTTAGAAAAGTTAGAAATTAGAAATAAAAACTTAGAAATTAAAAACTTAGAAATTAAGCAATTTCGTTTATGTTTTCAAGGACGAACATTTCGATACTTCGATAACAGATACAAACGAACGAGTATCTTGTATTTCGAAGAAGAGCTTGAGAATCAAGACACTTGTGTTACATGTCGCTTTAACAGCATCTTCTTATCTAACGAGAAGAACAAGGTAATATTTACCGTCTTGTCTCGTTCGTAACCTGGAAAAAAAATAATTGTGCCAATTATACTATCGAACGTATCCTTTAAGCGAAGAGGAACAATGGTTAATTACAAGGAAACATTCTTATTCCGACGTTAATGTAATTAGTGTAATTAACGCGACGTTGTGAGAAAAGCGTTTTACTGGAAAGTCTGGGAAATAAAACACTGGCCATACTATTTTCCACTTTAAATGCGTCATCCACGAGATAGAACCGTGTATTCGTTTCATTTGCAATTCGTCAGATTTTTATTTCCTTTTGAAATGTTTTCCAAAGAAAAGCAGAGAATCCGTAGATTAACAAATTTCAAAATTTCATTATTCGACCAACGGATCAAAATAAATATTAAGCTTGAAACTCTACGATATGTTTGACCTTACAAACTGTTAACGCGTTGATATTATAAAATTGAAAATATTGGAGGGTGAAAGCGAAAAACGCGTGCTCTCCTCGTCCGGTCAGTGCGACCCATTATATCGATTTCTCGAGGCGGCTCCCAAAGTGGCGACAGTTCTTGATGCACAGTTGCTAAAACACCGATGCATATGTCCAACAATCTGCGGTCTGTTGGCTTGAAAATAGTCGAGAAGCGTTGGCAGAATCCAGTGTCTCGGGCTCGGCGGGTCGACGAACTGATAGGGCTGCATGAATGTATACCGGCTCTCATCGTCGCCTTTCTAGGTCACGACACCTAGTCGGGGGCCAAGAGATCCATGCCTTCGATTGGCACGTAGCCCCAAAGTAAGAAATCCTAACCACGAAGAGAAGCTGTGCCAAACAACCATTCAGATTCTTTTTAGAACGGTCCGTTTTTACTACGCGTTCCGCTTATATGTCAGGGACAGCTGTGTCGTGCCATGGACTATCAACCGTTTCAGACGCTTCGAGACGGCGCCTTTTTCGACTAAAAGTGGCACGATTCGAACGATACTTCAGGGATACGCTTGCATCGTGTATACGTATATACGATAGTACACGTACATTTACGACGATAAATGTCGTTCGAAGTTTTATCGAATTCCATCAGAAATAAATCCCTTTAATAAATCCCTTTTTGCGTCTGTATTTGACGAAAGAATTCCGTAGCTTCGCCCGTTCTTGTACGTGAAAATACGACAGAACCCGATAGATCCCGTTAAAGTCGAGAGATTCGTCTGGTTCTGAATAATTACGCACGAGGTCGTGCTACCTGTTCTCGTATTTATGATATTTTACGGACAAACTTCGTTAGCTGGTGATCTCTAGATTCGACCTTGAGGCGTGAAAGGAAATATGGCGGTTGGAGAATGCATGTACGGTTATTGTGTGTGCATGCAGACGGGTCGTGCATGTCAAAACGTAGGCAGGTCGATCTAGCGCCGCAATTTCCTGCTGTTAGCGAGCCATGGACTTTACGGCACTCCCATCTCGAACGAGCGATATTAAAGACGTTCTTAGAAAGAAGCTTGCTTGATGGCAAGAACGACGACGTCATTGAAGAAATTAATGTAATTTATAAGAAAGAAATTTATTCCTTAATGTAAAAGCCGGTTTGCTACCGTGCGGAAAGGATACGACAATCAGTGGTTTCTAACGAGATAAAAGACGGCAAGAAACGCCGGGATGAAATGGGCTGTTGAACCCGGTTCGAATTTATTCTTTTCCTTTCTCATCCTGCAATTGGCAATTTACTTTGTCAACGTATTAAGCGCAGATCGGCCATAACCGTAAAAACGAAAAGATTAAGATATACGGTGGGAGAAAGTTGAATATACCGTAAATAACGTGAAAATCGCGTTGACTTTTGAAATTCTAACGAAATAAAAAAAGACACAATAACGTTGTATTCGAGAAATTAATTAAATTCATTCTTCGGTCCTTCCGATAATGCGAAACTTATTGCAACTCGTTTGGGATTGTTCCATCTTTTACGTCGAAGCAAGTTTTGTCCAAAGGATCGTGCATTCCCGATAAAGTGGAAACAGACTATGACGAAATGTCTGTATGGATCGAGTGCTGACAATGAGTCATCAAACGTGTAATAAGAACGGTGTTGTGCTTGTGTATTGCAATTTAATTTCGAGTGACTAATCGTATCTGCAGACGCAAGGGGAATATTATCGCATCCAAACGAGCGAAAAATTATTATCTCTAAAGTCTTTTCGCGAGTACAGGTTGAATAAATTTGAGTGAAATTAAAAAATTATTTAGATGATATTTATCGATCTAATTGTAAGATTCCGACATGGATATTTCTATGGAGTAAAAGTATCTTTGTAAAAATATCGAACGGCATTCGCAGAATCAATCAGGAGGATCGTTTCATTCATAATCGTTACGACAACGATCGTCGCAACGAGTCATTCGCGACTAATAACGTAAACACTCCATATATTCACATATGTACGTACGAAGGTATTATCATTGAATTGCATTTAATATCACATCGCTGTAACGTCGGAGACAACGTTTCTTTCGAATAGCCGTTTTCTCATGGCAATGCTATAACAACGAGGATGTGAGTTTCATTAAGGGGTAATAACGCTCGACCTGCAATCAAATAGCACGATAAACGTGGATGCGCATCCGACGCACAATCAAGGAACGACTTTCAAGGAAAATATGACTTCAAGGATCGGTTTGACTCCCTTGAGACGCAATTTTATTCAAGTAGCGAATAATTACAGGTTAAGCGACCCTATCTTTTCTGTATCTAACGAATAGCAGGAACGGATTATTTAAATTTCCTCCTTATTATCCTTACTATTAAGTTATAATTTGAAAGAAACGCGAAATTTTGTTTTTAAGCGTAAAGCTTAATACTTTAAAAAAATTCGTTAATAAATGTGAAAGATACGATTGGTTCGTTCGTGGTCTGATTTTATTAATTCTAAAAATAAAACGTCGCTAAGTTAATTGTTTTAAAACGATCTTGTAACGAAATTTCTCGTGACTACGTTTTAAAGCTCGTATCTTACGAGAATTTCGTTGCAACCTTCTTACAACTTCCGGATGGCCGAGACGTTACTCATCGTCCAACTCACGGGTAAAGCTCGAGAAAAAGAAAGTCGTAAGTATCGTTGAAGACGTCGAACAAAATGCGCCAGATGAACCCGCTCACTGATTCACACGACGGATTCTTTTTTATTTCCTTAGTCATCGTTGATCTGATTCGGGAACCTATTTTTGTTCAGTCGTCGTTTCGTTAGTTGATCTAGTTGACTCTAAATTTCTCTCTGAAAACATTCTGTAATTGACTTTTTGATAAATTCAACGGCAAACAAATTAGAATGTAACACCTAGTAGACTTGACACGCGTATACAGGGAGTAAATGATCGAGAGCACGATATTCACGCGTATAACTTGATTTAGAATCCATTGATCTCGAAACGATGGCGTTGATGGCTTTTTATCAGCGAATCAATGGACGAGCGTAATTTAATCGACGAATCCAACCATCCTAGACACACGACAGTTTTAAATAAGTTTCACGTCAATCGATCCGTGCAATCTACGTGTAGATTTATTTATATTTTATCAAGAATATTTATATTTCATTTCCCATTAATCGCATCGTTACGCGATGTCTCCCTATACACGTTGAAGCTTCGTTCGTGCAATTAAATCAAGATTGAACGTATTCTCTCAAGAGGTGCGAATTTATAGAACTTCGAAGTTCGATAAATTCAATAGGAAAGAATAGGGAAGCTATTTATCCATTTTGCGGCATCGTCGTCACGTCCAGCGATGTTATCTTCTCCTGCTAAATAATCAAGCCAACGAAAAAATTCGCATTGAAAAAGATGCCAGTAAAATTCGTCACGTGAACAACATAATACGATGTCGCGTGACCACTTATCGATTCTGTTCGAAACGATTATCTGTTTGGAGCTGAGGGACCAGCACGTGGATGTCATCTTGCATGAATCGAACCTCATCGCGACGATTCACTTGGCCCGTTGCGATTCTAACTCTCTCGTAAGCCTATTAGCAGGCTAAGCAAACAGCCTGAGTAATCGGATTGGATCAAGAGTGCTCGCTTTCGCACGTTTTAGCCATTAGTCCGGTCCTCGTGCGTGATCGCCATCTCCATATGGAAAAAAGCGTCCTCGAGTTTGGTTGCCACGCGGTTCGATTATTTTCATAGCGGTCCATGATGGTTCATCATGGTGCGCAGTGGTTACAGCTGCGAGAGCTTCGTTATTGTTGCACGAACAGGCATCTATCGTCGAGAGTAAGGATCGTTGGAAGTACGTGACAATATTTGCTTGGTCGTGGAACGCGTTTCTGCAAACCGCGCATCAGATGCGATCAAATATCGCGTTCTGGATTTGCGAACGAATAAATGTTGTCGTAATATCACGGATGGAAGTTTCATCGTCGAGAAATAACAATTTTATTTCATTTCTCATCGAAAATAGAACGAATCACGTATAATTTTTTAGATTTGTTTTTAACTTTTCGTACCGTCGTATACGATAGATGCTGGTTCGTGCGTCTCGAATTTGAATATATTTCATAGGTCGAATCTATACAAGAAAATTCTGCTTATCCTATCCTTTGTATTATCCTCCTGTCGATTATAATTTGTCCACTTGCTTGGACAATTTTCTAGAAGATAGATAAGTTTGTCGTTCATAGATCACGAGAGTTTTGAATTCCACGTGCATGAAATTAAAAGCCTTATAAGCCTCGGACAGAACGTCTTGGCTAAAGCAACGTGTAATATACATATAATATATTTCGACCGATAAAATCTTTATGAAAACGAAGAGCAGTTGATTTGATTTATGCGAACAGCGGATAAATACCCCAACAGTTCTACAAACTTCGATAAAATTCTATAGATTGAACGTTTAACGAATAATTCGAAGATGATTTTATTACGTCGATTACTAATAACGATTACGACAAATTCGTCCCTAACATTCGTGCATTGACGGCACAAGTTTATTTTCTCCCTACATTCCCATTCATTCGCCATATCCGTCAGTATTCGCAACTTGAGGAACCATCGATCCCGAGGTTCGATATCACTTGGGGCTAACACTTTTTCTGTTCGATTGGTCGGATAAACGGCGACACTGTGAAAAGGTGGAACTAAAAAGCGGCCGTTCGCTTGGGAATCCTCGTGCTCCGCGTCGTACTCACAGTCGAGAACGAGTTATTTACGATATAGCAACGGGGATGACGGTCTGACGATCTCGTTGATACATGTTATCTGGTTCACATGGATTGTGTCACATCGAGTTAACGCGTTTCCGTATTTTTAATGCCAGATAAGATCATTGCGTTATCTCTATCGAGAAGCTAACGTCGTTTTTTCATTTGGTCTATCAACGACAAAAATTGAACGCGACGAATAACACCGCACTATCGAAGTACGAACGAAGGTGAACGATACGAGGTTGTTAAGCGATAAATGTTCCTAACGTTTCCTTCCTTTGCTTGATCTTGCGATACATCTTATCGATTGGTATTACCAATTCCAAAATTTGTTAGACATCTACATAGCTCGTAATAGTAAGTAGCTAACCATCGTTTATGTCGTAATACCATTAGGTAGTCCGAAAAGTTTCTTTCGTTTTATAAGGAAATAATGGATGCGCAACATTTTCCGTTTTATATTATTTTATCGAGTAACGTATGATCCATTTTCTTCTATCAAAATAAAGATCACAACGTTCGACAGATTAGGTTTCACGTTTGTATAAAGACGCGTCGTTGTAAAAGAAAGACACTTTTCGGACAACCTAATATTTAACGAAGAGAACGGAAAATGTTTCTCTCCGACGATAGAACAGTGGCTGCTCAATTTCTTTGCTAAAAGCACAGATTGTGTTACAAGAGTAATACGTTTATATATAGAAACATCGGAATAGAGTTTCGTCAAAGTGCTTTCGTTGGTAAGCGATTCCGACGAAAATTAAGTTGAACGAAATGATTGAATTAAACAAGTAAGTGCCTCTATTTATTTGTGTGCGATATACGTCTGTTTCGTATCGTATCGATCGATTCATCGATAAAATAAGAATGCGCATATGTATCGCTTATCGAACATTTTTTTCACACGGTGGGTAAGCACACATAAACTCGGTGGGAACGTCTAACCAAGACACAATACCGTGCAGACATCTTATCGTTAGACTATGTTGCTGTTCTTCTACTTATTTCAAAAAATTCCATCTATTTTCATATTGATCTGTCGTGGGAATTTGAATCTGGGAATTTCAAACGGCTACATAATTGTTTACTACATGTACGTAGCTCGAATAAGCTATTCGCCACGTTTTCTTGAAAAACGCTACTTGCAGAAAAAATTGTTTAAATAATCTACGGTGTATATAGTAGTCCTTTCGATAAAAAAACGATCAAATCTCGAATAACTTCTCGAAGAAGTTCTTTTTTCCATTGTGGCAAAAATATGTACCTTCTTAGCGATAAACCATACTCTTTATCTTGCACGGAAAGGATAATTGAGTTAAGGCACCTTACCCTTTTAAAGACTAAGTGACGCTCGATTTGTATGGACAACTTTTGTTTACCTTTGCGACGGAGGGACCTAAAGCGGGTTGTAAAAGTAAAAGAAACGGAGGGATCGAAAAGAGGAAAACGGAACGGAGAGAAGATTTTCTCAACCTATGTCGATCCTTGGTCCGTTGGCCGGTTCTTAGGGGTGTCGATTTAGGAGGGTAAATTCGCGGCTCCGTACTAGGGGAGAGTTCGTCGAGGGTTCTGATATAAAAGATTCGTTGGGAACCGAGGCGAAGATTCGATCACAGGCCATTGTACGACTTGGACTCTGTTCGCCGCCGTTGCCAGACACTGGCTGCCTTCTATTTTTCTCAAGGTCCACTGTTAAACGACTCATCAGGCAAACGAAGCAAAGTGCTCGACCTCTGGGAATATTCGCGGATCTTCGGAAACGCCATAGTCGGTGCAGGGGATGCGCGATATTAAAAGTCTAAGATACGACGGTTGGAGAATGCATCTACGGTTAGATATGGAGAAAATTGTCCAACTTCTTCCTTAACCGATTTGATTCCTAGATCTTTTAAACGTTTGTCGAGCGTATCTTGGGAAGAATCATGGACTGCTTATGCTTAGGAAAAAATAGGACCTCTCTTCCCCTTTCTCTGTCTCTTTCTCTCTGTCCGTCGGAGTAAACAGAAGGAATAGAACAGTGCTTCAGTCTACGTACGATTGGCAATTGGGAAATATCGGTAGAACATTGGACGCATGTATATAGTACAGAAAACTGGTGACAAAAATGGCTGTTGCTGAGATATATGCTAGAAATGTTTCGCAACTTGAATCTTGCTTTTCCTGCGACACATTTTCAAGCTTTTACTCGTGTTTTCTCTTTTTTTTTCTGTTTGCTCGTGCGATTGTGTTCCGTGTATTTTTTTTTGGGTCTCTCTTGGTACGTCGTGGGGAAAATGGAAGAAACAGTCGAGAAGATAAAACGAATTTCTGTTTAGTTTTTATCTCGTTAATCGATCTTTGGTTGATTACAGAATATTAATTGCCCTTTTCTTGTATTATTACAGAAACGCGAGAGGTCACCGGGAAAAAGAATGGACCGACTTCGACGAAGTTTCCGCGATAGCTTTCGGCGGCGAAAAGATCCCCACGTGCCGGAATCGAGTAAACCTCATCAATGGCAGGCAGACGAAACGGCTGTCCGTTCAGCTACCTGCGCTTTCCACGTTAAGGTACTACGGTCGATAATTTATTATTATTACTCCAAGAACCGATCTTTTCATTTTAAATGGACATCTTCTATTCCAAAAAGCATTTTTAATATTAGACACAGCCGCTTATTTTGTTTTATTAATGTTTTACTGGATCTACCGACCAGACTCGACATTTACTCCGTAAAACTTACGTACGTGTAACATGGATTACGAATTTGACCGTCCGAAAGAAATTGTTTTCCGGCATCGAATGCACGAAAACTCGTGAACGCGTATATAATCGAAAATCGGGCAGCCAACAGCCGTAAAATTGGCACGTATCCAGATAATCGATACTCGAATAACAAGTGTTCCATTATGCTTTCCCTCGATGACGTATAGTTTCATCCATTTCGATAGACCATCTCTACATTTTCGAAATGTTCGTTCGTTCGCCACTTAATATTTATATGATATTGTCACTTTTTCCATCGTATTAAAACGTCTTTGAATTTCGATATAAAAGTTGTGCGACTATAGTTTAGCTCTGATTTCTGTTATATTTTTGCAAATCACCCTTTATCCGTCAAACGCCATTCTCTTCGTACGTATCAATTGATCCAATCGATTTCAATCGTACAGTACCTGGGATGTGTGGAGGTGTTCGAGTCAAGGGGTATGCAAGTATGCGAGGAAGCTCTAAAAGTACTTAGGGTACGTAACACAAAATCTTTTAATAAAATTGCAATATCTTCTATATAAAGAAAGTACTTGGCTGGTTGAATTAGAAACGATTAAAACGATTCTTTGCATAATAAAATTCTTGCAGAATTCGAGGCGGCGACCGGTACGCGCAGTGCTACACGTATCAGGGGACGGTTTGCGGGTCGTTGAAGATGAGACAAAGGGACTGATCGTCGACCAGACGATAGAGAAAGTTTCCTTTTGTGCTCCGGATCGAAATCACGAGAAGGGATTCAGCTACATTTGTAGAGACGGCACGACCAGACGCTGGATGTGCCACGGGTTTCTGGCGTTGAAAGAGTCGGTACGTGTCCCTGACGCGTTTCGTAGGAAATTTCGTTAACTTTCTTTCTGGTTACGTCTTGTTACGTTAAATGCATGATTTTTCCAAATGTAAAACATCTTGAAATTGCAAGTTAACGCGTTATAAAATCGGGGAAAAATAGTTTCAACCATCTACCTGGTTTATTTGAAAATTATCTTGTAGGAAATTACAAAAGAAAGTAATATTATCGTAGGAGTTTCGCCGATTACGAGTCAACGCTTATTATTCACCGTGTTCTTACAGGGAGAGCGTTTGAGTCATGCAGTGGGTTGCGCTTTTGCCGCGTGCCTGGAAAGAAAGCAACGGAGGGACAAGGAATGCGGCGTCACGATGACGTTCGATTCAAAAACTTCAACCTTCACGAGGAGTGGCAGTTTCAGGCAGCCATCCCTAACCGAACGATTGCAGGACTCGCGCGAGCGCGCCGTAGGTCAGTCACTCGTCTTCTTCGAATTTTCTTCGCAATTTTTAAAGAAAAAATCACGCGTTGTTTCGATGTCGATGTCCGTACAAATACATTAATTTCTTCGATTAATTCGATGTAATCGTACAATACCGAAAATTAAATGAAATCATGAACAATTTTCGCCTGAGAAAAATGTTATGGAAATAAGACGAGTATATTATAATAGATACGTATAATACGTTTCTAACGATCATTCATTCCATCGCAGATGTACCTCCCATAAAACAAGTCTACAACCCTTTCGCGATCGAGAGACCGCACGCTACTCCCTCGATGCTCGAACGACAAGGTTCCTTCCGTGGTTTTACTCAACTGAACCAAGCATCGCCATTCAAAAGACAGCTTAGTTTACGGATCAACGATCTTCCTAGTAATCTTGAGCGCACACGTAGCCACAGTCTGGAACCGACGGATTTGTCACGGATGCCATCTGCTATCTCTCACATTGTACCTTTGAAGCCACCAGGTAAGATTTTTAATGTAATTTCCAGTAAAGAAGCGTAGGACGATCTTGCCCGATAGAATCGTGTATTTTTGAATATATAACGAATATACACGATATATATATATATATAGCACCATACATACGTAGATATACATTATATTCACGTGCAACGTGCGAGTACTGTAATATAGTATATTTGATAAGCTGACATTCAAAAAGAGGATTACGATGTATAAAAGACTGGATTGGAGATCTCAAAGTATCGTGAAATGTTTACGAAATCCGCGGATTCATCTCAAATTGAATAATAAATATGTCGAATAATATTTCCATAAAATATCTAGTACAGATAAAGTCTTGTAATTATATGTTAACTACAAGATTATTTTAAGATATCGTAGGATCTTTGGTTCAATCATAAAAATGTTTTACCAAGTCGTTTTCTTTCATGTGCTGCATATATATTAACATATTTAAGCCACTCTCAACATCGAATAATATACTTCTTCATTTTTGCAATAGAATTCGAAGGATATGACGAAGGTCATTATTCCCTAATTCTGTTAATTGTCCATATTGCCTGATCCTCCTTTGATGTTCTTGAATGGTGTTCGTTTTCTCCCTTGTGTTCAAATATACCAGTATACCTATAGGATATGTTATTCATAGTTCAACGAGTTGAACGAGTAGACGAAACGAGAAGCGAATTCAAACGTTCTTCGCGATAGCGACGATCCTGTAGTTTTCTAAGTGTCTCCGTTTTAAGAAGTACCTCCTTGCATTCAATTTTGTTTTCTGAAATCGTAGTTCGTTTTTACACACGATATAAAAGTAGGATGACTCGGCATTTACACGTTTGTACTATTTTACGATATAGATACAAAAAATATTAGATACTAAGCAATCGTAGATAGATATTTTGTTTTTTAAATAAATTGCATTTTTCTATTTTCACGATAATAGATCTGTTTTCTGCTTGTACTCGTACTTTCTTGAAAGAAAATTATTTTTGGTAAGTCACGATTCCGTTTATATGTTGCACAGCTCACGAAATTATCTCGTTACTTTCTTCTATAATTCTCCATTCGGTTCGCACGATTCGTGAAATATTACAAATCCGTAATTGTCCGAACTATCCGTTTGTTAACATCTTGTATATCACTGTTGGACGCTTAACACGTGTTCACGTGTCTGCAGCATGCGTTCTGTAGTTTCAAGCACCAGTTCGAAGCACCAAATTATAGTATGTTAGCAATGTTTATTATTTAGAGTATTCGATGTATTGAAATTCCGTTCTTATTTTTACAGTTAGTCCAATACCTGAAATATCGCCTGCGGGCCAGGACAGCGTTTCAGCGATGTGTCAGCAACTTTCACAAGGGCTTTCGCTTCTCTCGAGCAGCGATGACTTTGGACCAATCCCTACGCAGAGCTGTACAAGCACTGTTGCTAAGCAGCTCTTCACTAGCACTACGATTAATAATACTCCATTAGGTATATTGCGAATTTGCCATGGAAAATATAATACAACTTTTCTTTATCGTGTTTAAGTAAATACGACTTTAAGTAAAATAAAACTTGTAATTTTCTAGCGTTGATAAAACAATTCAATCGATTGTTTCTCTCTCTCTCTTTTTTTTACATTATTTTAAAAAATAACTCTGTATTTTATCACATCACGAAACGTTATATCGTCTTGCAGTGACGAGCAGTAACTCCTTAGACGAATTGAAGCTGCAAAACGGTCCGAGTCTGAACAACAACAACAACAACAATAACGACAAAAACGACGATCTCAGTAATCTGAACCATGTTGGACCCAGCTGGCAGGAAGCTCCATCGCCTGTTTTGGCTTCGAATCACAGGCTTACACCCATCCTGAACAAAACCAATAATCTCAGTCCTATCCTTCCAAGAACCAACGCGCCCACGCCGATAATTATGAGCACTCCCGCACCTACCACCACCGTTGGTGTCTTTGGAACACCACCCTCGGCCAGTCCAGCTTTTAGTACGGCGTCTACGTCATCCTTGGCGAACGCGTCCACGCCAGCTGTGAATAGATCCCCGAATCCTGTGACTTCAGTGATGATTTCGAAGACGAACTCACCGACTACCAGCGTGGCGTCCGTATCTCCGGCTTTGTCTGGCAGTATTATTAACGATACTAGCCAGATTAGCCAAACCTCAGTACCTAATACTATTTCCACATCAGCGGTGAGCAACTTTGAATTGTCAAAAGACACGGATTTTTATTTTGTAGGAATTATCGATTACCTTCTTTCTCTACGTTTCGAACAGTTTGTGTCGAGGAGAGAAATGCTGACGATGCGAATTAGATTCTTGAGTATATCGATAATTGTCGTTAGGTTACCGTAGGATC